>NW_022196905.1:118362728-118384395 GCF_008632895.1 Mastomys coucha | reverse complement strand
TGTATCTCTCTTGACAAGGAGGCCTCTCTTTACTAAGCCCAGGCAAGGTGAGGCTGGTGCTGACCTTACAGAACTGAGGAGGGTGTCCCTGACAAGGTGAGCTGCAGGTACACAGAAAGAGACCCTCTCTGACCTTGCAGGCATGGGGACTCTCCCAAACTGAAGAGCACCCATCACTCTTTGCTAAGTCACATAAGGTAAAGACCACATGTACAGAGGCATTGTCATTTCCTCACTAAGGCTACTGCACATTAAACTGTCTAAAGTCATATACAGTCTACGATCTGAACCTATGGTGCCAGCAAGGCCTCCAACCAGTGGCCACATTCCGTCACCAACATGCCCCCTGGGCCCACAGAGTTAAATACCCTGGGTACTGGGCAGCCCCTTGCTAGCCCAGGCCTTCCCCTGACACTGCAGCAGCTCAGTTTTACACAGAGCTTTGCACGTACTCCTGAGGGCGCTTGTCTGTGCCGTCCACTTACACAGGCCTCTTAACACAGCTATTAACATACTCCTTAACAATTGCCATTTGCAAGTGTGCAGATTGCTGCCTAGCATTCCTCCTCTTGGACCTGCACTGCGACTTCAGCAACTCTCAGGGAGGGACCACACCTCGTCTCCACAGCCAGGATCTCCCGCTGAGCCACCCCTTCCACAGAGCCAGCTTCAGCAATAAAGATGCAGATGGAAAGCTGGGCTGGAACTTCAGGGCACATGCCATTTGCGCTGCTCAGGGGCAGGTCGGCACCTGTATCAGGGGCGTCGGCACCTGTGGGAATGTCAAATTAGACATCTGTTAATAGCAGCTGTCCTACAGTGTCACACATGACACCCAAAGGAATGGAAGGTGAGATGGTCTGGCTGTTGTCACTCCAAGACTATATGACCTCACCCAGGTGCCACTCACATGGGGCTTCCCTGTGTGCTGAATGAGGTCCCAGCTCACAGAATAAACCAAACACTGAGACTCAGTGTTAGGCTGCAGGGATGGCTCAGTATTTAAGAGCACTTGCCGCTCTTTCAGAGGACCCAGGTTCAATTCCCAGCACCAACAAGGCAGCTCACAACCACCTGTAACTCCACCTCTAGGGCACCTTTCTGGTGCCCAAGGGTGCCAGCACACATATGGTATAAACTTCCACACAGGCACACAAACAAAAATAAAACAAAAAAATCTTGTCTTTTCTTTTTTTTAAAGATTTATTTATAATTTATATGTACATAAGTACACTGTAGCTGTTTTTAGACACACCAGAAGAGAGCATCAGATCTCATTACAGATGGTTGTGAGCCACCATGTGGTTGCTGGGATTTGAACTCAGGACTTTCAGAAGAGTAGTCAGTGATCTTAACCCCTGAACCATCTCTGCAGCCCCAAAAAAATCTTTTCTTAAAAAAAAAAAAAAAAAGACCCAGTGTCTAAGCTTGTCGCTGAAAGCCATAGAGTGTGCCAGCAGGGACGGTACAGAACATGGTAAATAGTTACAAGGCTAATCCAGACATTTATAACCTAAGAGAAGTCAAATAAAAAAAGATATTTAAAACTCATCTGAATATCTTTGGTTTCTATGGGTTAGATAAATAGGCAATTTGCTGGTTGGAGGAGGCACTACAATAACATAACCAAACCCTGGGCTCACACATGCTAGGCAAGCATTCTTTCTGAGAACCACAACCCCAGTCCCGGCCAGTCCCCTTTAAAGTGAACAATTCAGAGCTGTGTGACCAGCCCCACTCTCTCAGGCTGTCTCTCAGGGCTGTGTGACCAGCCCCACTCTCTCAGGCTGTCTCTCAGGGCTGTGTGACCAGCCCCACTCTCTCAGGCTGTCTCTCAGGGCTGTGTGACCAGCCCCACTCTCTCAGGCTGTCTCTCAGGGCTGTGTGACCAGCCCCACTCTCTCAGGCTGTCTCTCAGGGCTGTGTGACCAGCCCCACTCTCTCAGGCTGTCTCTCAGGGCTGTGTGACCAGCCCCACTCTCTCAGGCTGTCTCTCAGAGCTGTGTGACCAGCCCCACTCTCTCAGGCTGTCTCTCTACATTTTTTTTTTGGTGACTGTTTTACGATCTGGGAAGTTAGTGCTGGGGCTCAAACCCATGGCTCTCCACACACACTAGACACCATGCGGAACTACATCTAGCCCCAGATTCACTTTCAAACCTCCCAGTACAGAACTCTCCAGGCCACAAGAGTGCCTCCCTAACATTCACAACTCTGCTTTCTATACACATCTGTCCATTCTGGGCGTTACACACAAATGGTGTCGGAGCTTCTGGAGCCTGGACCCTTCCACTCGGCACTACGTTTTCACTCTATAAACTACTTGGTCAACTCTCGATGCCAGTGTTCTTGGGAGCTCAAAACAGAAGTGCAATCTGATGTGCCCTATGCATCTTCAAGCCCAGACTCTCTCAGCAAGAGGAAGCTTATAGTTTCCTTTTTAAGCAAAAGCCATGAGAGAGCTGGGAAAAGAAAGATTCCTGCCTGCAGAGAGCCCTGAGCAAATGCACCAGGCTCTGGAACCATGGCTGGTGACACAGGCTCAATAGCAGTAAGCCCCTATGTGTGGCCAGCGTGACTCACGTATGAACTCCAGCCAGCCATCGCTCAGATCACTGTAGTCCGAGTTGCCTCTCCTTGCAACATGCGTTGCCTGTATCAGCAAATCCAGCCTCTGAAGGACTGTCTCCCTGCAAGAGAGGAAGATAACACTTCTTAGCCAGTAGCCAGCAGGGCTGGTCCTCAAGTTCTTTTCTAAGAGTGGCCATGTGTCTTTGCTGTGAGCCCAGATAAAAATCTGCTGGAGCAACTGGCATTAGAAACAGGATGTGTGCGTGTGGGTGTCTGCTGATGAGATGGCTCAGCAGTTAAGAATACCTGCTGCTAGCTGGGTCTGGTGGTGCACATCTTTAATCCTAAGCACTTGGGAGGCAGAAGAGGGAGGATCTCTATGAATTCGAGGTCAGTCTGGTCTATAGATCGAGTTCCAGGACAGCCAGGGCTACACAGAAAAACGCTGTCTTGGAAAAACAACAAACAAACCAAACCAAACAAACAAAAGGAATGCTTGCTGCTCTTCCAGACTTGGGTTTGTAGCATGTAATTTTTAAATGCAAGCTTGCTCCTTGCCTGATACTAGCAATGGCTGTCTCACCCAGCCCCTCACTGTCTGCACATGGTGCATATACATGCAGGTAAAAACGCTCATACCATAAAATGAATGTAAGTGGGGGAATGTGCTGGCAGAGGTCAGTGAGGTGGCTCAGTGGATGGAGGAGTTCAAATGCAGGCCTAACAACCTTGAGTTGTATTTCTAGACTCTACAACATGACCAAAGAGAGCACTGGCTCCCAAGAGCTGTCCTCTGACCTCCATAGGTGAAGCTAACGTATGAACATGCATCCTTCCACAAAATAAAGATAAAAGTACAAAAAAAAAAAAAAAGGCTAGAGAGATGGCTCAGTGGTTAAGAACACTGACTGCTCTTCCAGAGGTCCGGAGTTCAATTCCCAGCAACCACATGGTGGCTCACAACCATCTGTAATGGGATCTGATGCCCTCTTCTGGTGTGTCTAAGGACACAGACAGTGTACTAATATAAACAAATCTTTAAAAACAAAAACAAAACAAACAAACAAAACAAGAAAAATAGCAACTGTTGGGAGGATGTGGAAAACCTGGAGCCGTCCATCCCACTCTGCTGTGAGGACAGCAAAGGGTGCCACCAACTGTAGTAAAAGTGGGTTCTGCAGACAGAAAAGGAAATTACCAGATGACCTGGCACTTCCATCCCTGGGGGCACAGACCAAAAGAACGGGAAGCACATTCAAACAGAAACCTGTGCAGGCTTGTGTGCAGTAGTCTACACAGCCAAACGATGGAAGACCCAGATGTCCATCGACCCAGGCTAAACAAGACATGATATAAACAGACACACAGAAGCTACGTATCACCATAGAAATGGACAGAGTTCTGGTGTACACTGTGACATGGAAAACAGCAGGGTCGTATGATTCCAGAACAGGCAAAGCCACAGAAGCAGAAAGCAGGGTGCTTGGTGCCCGAGGCTTTGGAGAGGAGATCTGGAGGAGTAACTACTTATACATACAAATTTCCACTTTTGGTGATGCAATATTGTAGAACTAGATAAAGGCTTTCATAACATCATGAGGGGCCTAAATGACACTCGATTGCTCACCTTTTCTTGTCTTTAGTTTTTTAGCCATTTGTGTGTGCATGCATGTATGCATGTGCCATGGCATACTTGGGGAGGTCAAAGGTCAACCTGAACAAGTCAGTTTTCTTTTACCACATGAGTCTTGGTCTTGAACTCAGGTCATCAGGCCTGGCAGCAAGTACGCTTATCTGCTGAGTCCTCCTGACAGACCGCTTGTCTGATCTTACGTTGAGACAGGGTGTTAGCTGCAGATGACCCTGAGCAGCAACCCTGCCTCAGCCTCTAGAGTGCTGGGATGGTGGCATGAGCAGTGTGTCTGCCTGAGTCACTTACTTCCCAATGACTACATTATGCAGATGTTACACCAACTTCAAACAAAAACAAAAAGAATCAGAGCTACCAGGATGGTTCAGGGTAAGACACACACCACACACACACACACACACACACACACACACACACACACACACACACCAGGGCATGCAAGCACCTGTACACACATACACATATACAATTCATACTCACATACATATACACATATGTGCACACACACACACAAACTTCCCCATACACAGACATACACACACACACCACAAACACTGGAGCATGCTTGTACCTCTCCTCCCTCCCTCTCTCTCTGTCTCTCTCCCCTTTCTCTCTTTCTGTCTCTCTCCTCCCCCTCCCTCTCCCCCCCTCTCTCTTTCCCTCTCCTGTCTCTCTCTCTCTCTCTCAGACACACACAAATACCCATGCCAAGGCATGCATGCACCTGTACACACACACAAATACACACACACACACACACACACAGTATACATGTACCTGTGTTTATACACATCACACACACAATAATCATTTCATAAAAAATGTTAAAAGCAGACATGTGTGTCCACCATTCACTATCACGTCCACACCATCTTTAGTTCACTGTAACTTTTCAGTCTTTTGTCTTTAACATTCACACAGGCAATTAATTTTAAGGAGACCACTCAAAATGCAGGAAAATTCATCAGTGAAACTCACGGGAGCCAGCTCTGGAGAGGTGGAGACAGGAGGACTCAAGAGTTGCAGATCTTCTTGGCTACTTGAGGCTTCACACAAACCAACCAACGAGAGACTCACCTGAGCTGCGTACAGTTCTCCTTAATCCCAACTTCCAATAGGCAGCCAGAGAAGGCATTTTCTCCAAATAAAATGGGTCTGAGAGCAGCTGACGTGCATAGGCCCCTTCCAGCTGCAACAGAAGGATGAACCCTCACTGTTCTGCTAAATACAAGGAAAGATTTATTTCAAGGACTTCCTGAGAGTTCTCTCAGCAGTGTTCAGGAGGCTGAGGCAGGGGCATGTCGGTTCAAGGCCAGCCTGAGCAAACAGAAAGACCTTGTTTCGAACAAACAAAAACTGTTCATTTTTATCTTTTTTTTTTTTTTTTGAGACAAGGTCTTACATAGCCCAGGCTGGCCTGAATTGATTATGTAGCTGAAGACAGCCTGATCCCCTGATCCTCCTGCCTCCACTTTTTAAGTGCTGGGATGACAGGAATGCACCAACACACCTGGCCAAACAAGACAAAACCAACAGTGGGCAAGTAAAAATAAAGTTTCTAGCTTCTGTTTTGTTTTGTTTTGTTTTGTTTTTTGAGACAGGGTTTCTCTGTATAGCCCTGGCTGTCCTGGAACTCACTCTGTAGACCAGGCTGGCCTTGAACTCAGAAATCCACCTACCTCTGCCTCCCAAGTGCTGGGACTAAAGGCATTCGCCACCACCACCACCCGGCAGTTTCTAACTCCTGAAAACTGGGATGTTACTCTCATCTAGTGGTTCCCAACCTGTGAGTTGTGGCCCCTTTAGTGGTCACAGATATCCTGAGTGTCACTGCAATTTATAACAGTAGCAAAATTACATTTATGAGGTAGCAAGGAAATAATTTTATGGTTGGGGGTCACCACAACATGAAGAACTGTCTAAAAGGGTCACAGCATCAGAAAGGTTGAGAAGCACTGCTCTAATCTTTCTGATCCTTTCAAAGCCAAATGAAGGCTCTATCCTGCGGGGAGTTCTTGGACCAGGTGTGGTGGCTCCCTGTAGACATTGCTGTTTCTGGCAGGTGTGAGCAACTCCTACTGCCATGCTGGGTGCCCTCTGTTAGGAGGGAAGTGTTCTGGCTCCAAGAAACAGCACGATGGGCTGTGGCCACAGACAACACAGTCTTGCCTGAAATGCTCTTACAAATACCCAGCACTTTAGGTACAACATGCAAGGAATCCTTAAAAACGAAAAAAAGAAAAAAAAAGTCCCGGAAACACAAAAGGCAGCCCTTCCCCCCCACACCATAAACCAAAAGGGTAGCAAATGTGTCTAACTCCAGGCTATGGGGGCAGATCACGAACGGAAAACCACCTTACCTGGCTGCCAGAGGTGCAGCGTGGTGACATTCATCCCATTGGTATGCAGGGCTCGGACTGGCTTGCCAAGCTGGTAACCTAGACACAGAAAACAAAGCCTCTATCTTCCCTCCCCTTAAGGTAAGACAGCGAGAGGGGAGCTGGGGTGCTCTGAAGGTGTTTGGCCCCGGGGAGCGGGGAGCGGCACTATTAGGAGGTGTGGCCTTGTTGGAGGAAGCATGTCACTGTGGGGGTGGGCTTGGAGACCCTTCTAACCAGGGGGTTGTCAGTCTTCTCCTGTTTGCCTTGGGTGTAGAACTCACGGCTCCTTCTGTAGCACCATGCCTGCCATGCTTCCCAGTGATGCTAATGGACTGAACCTCTGAACCTGTGAGCCAGCCCCAACTAAATGCTGTTCATTAAAAGAGTTGCCTTGGTCATGGTATCTCCTCTCAGCAATGGGAACCTTAAGACTGAAGCCAAGGGGAGCCTCTGTGTCGGCGATTTGTACACACAACCCCAGCTGCCAGCACAGCAGCACTTGGGAGGGAGGCTGAGACTGGAGGATGATGATTTCTATTTACTATTTTGATTTTTTTTTTTTTTTGCTTACTAAATTCCTAGCCAGGCGTGATGGAACCCATGTGTAACCACAGTTCTTGAGGTGTGGAGGGAGGACGACGCTCACAACCACTTACACAGAAGGCTGTGCCATCTACCTAGCAACAGCACCAACATTTCCCAAAACAATTCCCTACAGCAACGCCCTACTCACTGCATATCCGCTCCTCCCTCTCCATCCTTGAGTGTGATTTAGTGCCAGTGCTACATATCAGGAGCCAGTCAGGGTCTCCGTCGATTTCTACATCAGGCCTTATTTCCCACCATTCCTGAAAACCAGCCCCTCCTGTGTTTTATTTATCGCAGTTTATCAAAATATTACCACACGTTACCACATCTCAAGTGCTGAGTGCTCCCACAGGATGTAACAGGCACTGAGAGGCCAAAAGATGGCGAAGTGAGCAGATAAATGAACAGCAAGCTGGTGCTAGCCTTTCCTGAGTGACTTGAATGAATGTGCAGTCAGGAGACACAAGCCCATTGCACTGGTGGGCTAGCTCGCAGGAGTGTGGATGACTGTAAGACAGCTGCATCACTGAGAATCCCACCCAGCATGGGCGGTGACTCCTGTCCCACGGTACCTCCTAAGCCCACACACAGCTGGGGAGGGGAACGGGTCTGATGGGGGTCTCTCGTAGATACAGTCAGTCACAGTTGTTCTGACTAAGGTAGAAATGGCTACTCAGAGGACAGTGGCCTACAACAAGGGTATCAGGTTTCTTAAAAGGCCAGTGGCACCAGGTGGTGGTCCTGTGCCTTTAATCCTAGCTACTACAAGGCTGAGGGAAGGCATAAAATCAAGAGTTCAAGGCCAACCTTGGCTACACACAAACACCACATCTCAAAAACAAAACAAAACAAAAAACCTCCCAAGGGTCAGAGAGATGGCTCAATGGTTACTAGTACTTGTTGCTCTTCCAGAGGATCCTAGATTGGTTCCCAGCACCCATGCTGGGCAATTCACAGCTGCTTGAAACTCTACATCCGAGTAATCTCACAGCCTCTTCTGATCTCCATGGGCACCTGCACACAAGCGGCACATGTGCGTGAACACACACACAAACATAAATAAAACATAAAAATAATTTTAAACAAGTGGCTGGGGGCTGGCAAGATAGCTCAGCGGGTAAGAGCACTGACTGCTTTTCCAAACGTCCTGAGTTTAATTCCCAGCAACCACATGGTGGCTCACAATCACCCGTAATGAGATCTGATGCCGTCCTCTTACACTTCTGAAGATAGCTACAGTGTACTTATACATAAGAAGAAGAAATAAATCTTTGGGTGGGAGCGAACAGGGACTGAGCAAGTGGAGTTGACCGCAGCAAGTGGGGTCGACTGGAGCGAGCAGAGGTCCTAAAAATTCAATTCCCAACAACCACATGAAGGCTCACAACCATCTGTACAGCTACAGTGTACTCGCATACATAAAATAAATAAATAAATCTTAACACCCCCCCCCCAAAAAACCCAAGTGGCTAGAGAGATGCCTCAGCAGTTAAGAGTAATAGCTACTCTTCCAGAGGACCAGGGCTCCATTCCCAACACCCACATAGCCACTCACAAGTGTTCCAGTTGTGAGGAACAACTCCAGTTCCAGAGGATCCAATAGACACACATGCAGGCAAAATACCAAGGTACATAAAATAAAAATAAATCACTAAAAAAAATTAAAACAAGACAACAATAACAACAAAACCACCACAAAACAGCCAGGCATGGTAGCACAACCTATAATCCCAGTACTGGGAGACAGAGGCCAACAGGTCTCTAGTCCACAGAGAGAGAAATCCAGGACAGCCAGGGCTAGCTACATAGAAAAGCCATATGAAAAACAAACGCAAAACAAACCAACCCACAAAATAAAAGAATAGAAGACCAAAGGCCAAAGAGAGTAAAATGTGCATGCAAAGCAACATTGTATATTAGAATATAAACTTGTCATAGAAGAAAGGAGACTGTCCTGGAATAAACAAACTGGTCATGGAGGCAAGCACAACTCAAGACAGTTCCTCATGACCACGGGACAGCCCGGGATGCCACCCTAAGATCTGTGCTGAAGAGCGGCACTGTCACTCATCCTACCTGGATTTCCAGAAAATTCCTTCTCACCACCACTGTTATGGCTTAAAAACTTCACTGTGAATCTCTGGGTCATCGTTCCTAGAAGCAAAAGGAACCGGAGACATAATGTGTACCATTCTATTGGGAAAAGAAAATAACCCCCGTGAACATGAGCATGCTGTAAGGCTGAGGCAGGAGGATTGCTCTTAGGCTAAAGCCAGGGCTACACGTCAAGGCCCTTTCTTGAAGGAAAAAAAAAAAAAAAAAAAAAAGAATCAAAACAGAAACAAGGCAGGTGGTGTTGTACACATTTAACCCCAGCACTCTGGAGGTTGAGTTTGAAACCAGCCTGGTTAACACAGAAAATTCCAACTAAGGACTATGCAGTGAGACCTTGTCTCTATTTATTTATTTATTTATTTTTATTTTGTAATAAGCCATCCAGTTTAAGGTAATTTTTTGTTTTGTTTTAAAAAGGATATCTATGGGGGTTGGAGAGATGGCTCAGTGGCTAAGAGCACTGACTGTTCTTCCAGAGGTCATGAGCTCAATTCCCAGCAACCACATCGTAGCTCACAAGCATCTGTAATGGGATCTGATATCGCCTTCTGGTGTGTCTGAAGACAGTGACAGTGTACTTACATATAACAATAAATAAATCTTTAAAAAAAAAAAAAAAGGCATGTACCACCATGCCCAGCCTATTCTTTTCCTAATTTTAAAGTTACATTTCATTGTTTTGTGTGGGGAGCACAAGAACCAGCAAATCCGTGGAGGACTGAAGACGACTCAGCCTCCTCCGTTCTGAGGGATCAGTCTCAGGTTGTCGGCAGCAAGTACCTTCAGTGACCAGCAGAATCATTGTGCCAGCCAAAACTGGTACTATTTTCATTGTTAATTGCATATATGTATGTGTGCATGTGTGCATAACAGTGCCTGTGGAGCCACTCAATCTCCTCTGAGCTTCCCAATAAAGATGCTGGGAACTGAACCAGATCCTTTGGAAGAGCAGCTGAGCCATCTCTCCAGCTCAGGCACTATCTACTTTTTTTTTTTTTTTTTTAAATCACTTTTATTTTCTTGTTCTTTTGAGACAGGAATTTACTGTATGTACCCAGGCTGCTCTTGAGTTCACTACCAATCCTCCTGCCTCAGCCTTAGAAGTCCTGGCACTACAGAGGTGAGGAGCCATGCCTGGCACGAAATTACATTTGATGTGCAAAAGAACCCCGATCCTTGATTCAGTGAAAAACCGCACAGGATAAACAAGTCTGGCTTCCTTTGAGGGGTTCAGGGGTTATAGCTCCGGAAAACACTGGGAGAGGAGACACTTGAGACGGCAAGCATTCTGAGCCCCTCACCAGCATTACCTCTCTGGCTGGTGCTGATTTCTGCCCTGATGATTGTGATGTCTAGGCCGCTGATGGAATTATTTTGCCATCTGAAAACATAATGCTCTTCCACATTCACATTTCTGGGGGCCGATCCCGCACTTAAAATTGTGTCTGCAAAGACAAGAATATGTGCATAAATGAAAACTCTTTCTGAGTTGCAATCTCTTACTAGGAGGGGCTCTCTCTGCCTCAGTGGGCTCCTGCCAGCCTGTCTCCCCAGCTCCCTCAGGAAAGCCTGGCCAAGCTCTTCCTCCATGGAACTTCCTGTCAGGGTCAGCCACATCCTCTATTCCACCTCAGTTCCCTGAGTAAATCTGTCCCTTTCCCTTGATTCCTGTGTCCTCGGTGCTTGGCTCATAGCTTGAGCACAAGTGTGCACTTGGGGACACTCACGCTCCGGAAGCAGAGGCGTCTAAACACACAGCCAGGAACAAGGTCATAAACCACTGGAAAGGAACAAAAACCACACCTTCATTCAAAACAAAGGGCTGTGCACATCGGCCCCACCCACGAAGCTGCTAGGGCGGCCTCACAGCTGCAGAGCGTTAACTACCAGCCGGAGACAGCTCAGATCCCCACAGGAAGCCAGCTGAGGGAGCTTACAGTCAGTTCTGCCATTTAGCCTGGCAGAGAATAAGACGCCCCGTTTCTAACAAGGTGGGAGATGAAGACCCATGGCCAAGGTTGTCCTCTGATTTCCATGCATATGCCTCCACTCATAAACATGCACACATATCATACATCATACACACACACGCGCACACACACACACACACACACACACACACACACGCACACACACGCTTGCACACACACAGAGATTAGAAAGACAGGCACAAATGAACATGCTGTGCCTTCGAGGATTCTTAATCTAAAAGTCACTTAAGAAAAGGCTCTCTGGAGGAACCAGAGACCTGGAGGGGACATTGCCGTGCATCCCATCAAGGCCTGTAAGGAGGTGGCTGAGGTCACAGTTGGTGCATAGAAGCCAGGCAGGTGTACAGAACACACAACAGAACTTGGCTGGAGCACCCCTCCTCCAACTCTGCTGATCCTACATCAATTCTTTCTTAAAGATTTATTATTTGGGGCTGCAGAGATGGCTCAGCAGTTAATAGTGCAGACTGATCTTCCAAAGGTCAAGAGTTCAAATCCCAGCAACCACATGGTGGCTCACAACCATCCATAACGAGATGTGATGCCCTCTTCTGGAGTGTCTGAAGACAGCTACAGTGTACTTATATATAATAAATAAATACACCTTTGAAAAAAATTAGAAATTTTGGGTTGGAGAGATGGCTTAGAGGTTAAGAACACTGTTTGCTCTTCCAGAGGTCCTGAGTTCAATTCCCAGCAACCACATGGTGGCTCACAACCATCTATAATGGGATCTAATGCCTCTTCTGGCCTGCAGGCATAAATGAAGGCAGAACATTGTATACATAATAAATAAATAAATAAATAAATCTTAAAAAAAAAGAGTTATATTTTAATTTTATGTATATAAGCACTTTGCTCGCATGTGCATATAAGTGGATGCACCACAGTATATGACTGGTGCCCACAGAGGGCAGAGGAGGACACTGGATCCACTGAAACTAGAGTTACAGATGTGAGCCATATGTGGGTTCTCTGCAAGAACAGCAAGTGCTCTTAAATGTTGAGGGTCCTGCCTCCAGTTTAACATTTTACACTCTGTTGTGTGTTTATATATGTGTAAGTACTCCTGTGTGTGTATTTGTGTACGTGTCCATGGGTGAATGTAGAGGTCGGAGTTTAAGGTTGGGTATCTTCCACAATCACTATCTACTTTTTCTTTTTCCACATTTTTATTTATGTGTGTGTGTGTGTGTGTGTACATGCCCTTGCATGTACCCCCAGCAAATACACACACACACACACACACACACACACACTCGACCCACTCGAGCAGGACAGTTTTCAGGAGTTGGTTCGCTCCATTGGCCACATAGGTCCCAGCGATGGAGCTCTGGGCCTCAAGCTAAGCTGCAAACACAGAGACCCTCTGAGCATTCTCTCTGGCCCAGCATCTTATTTCTATGCTTTGATTTTTGACTTAATATCTCTATGTATCTCTAACTTCTCTGGAACTTGCTATGTAGACCAGGCTGGCCCAGAATACATAGAGCTCCACCTGCCTTTGCCTTCTGAGTCCTGGGATTAAAGGTGTGAGTCATCACTGCCCAGCCTGATTTATTTTTTAAGGCAGGGTCGCGCACTGAACCTGGAGCTTACCGACTCTGTTAGACTGGTGGGCTGTTGAGAGCTGGGGATCTTCTTGTCTCCACTTCCCTAGAGCTGGGGTTGCACTGCATACCATTGCACCCAGAATTCTATATGTGGTGGGGAGCACACTTCCCACTTGTACATACAGAACTGCTATGAGCCATCTCCCAGCCCCTCCTCCCTCAAGTCACCATGAAATCTCACTTCTGTGCTGGCGAAGTACCACACTAGGAAGATGCGAAACTGAAAGCCAGGGATGTTAGCCCATGCCTGTCGACTCAACACTCAAGAGCCTACCTTGTGACTGCTGTGACACATGGTGAGACCCTGTCTCAGAAACACAAGCCACAGGGGCTGGAGATGGGGCTCATGGGTTAAGAGCAAGTACTGCTCTTCCAGAGGACCCAAGTTTAGCTCCCAGCACCCATGCCTGGTAACTCACAGCTGCCTCTAACTCCAGCTCCAGGAAATCCAGCTCCCTCTTCTGGCTGCCAAGGACATTTGTGTCAGTGTATACCGGCTCAGACCCAGCAGTTGCTCAACAGTTATGACTGACCTGCTGCTCTTGCAGAGGGCCAGAGTGTGAGTCCCAGCATCTGCGTCAATCATTCATAATCTCCTGTAACTCTGAACGGGTGATATCCTGTTCTGGCCTCACCACACACACATAGACAGAAATGAATCTTTTTAAATTTGTTTAAAGCAATAATAAAGATAAAGTTTAAAAAACAACTACAAACCAGGTTTGTTGGTGTAAGCCTTTAAATCCTGGCACTCGGGAGGCAAAGGTAGGCAGATCTCTGTGAGTTCAAGGCCAGCCTGGTCTACAGAGGAGTTCCAGGACAGCTACACAGAGAAACCCTACTTGAAAAAAACTAAACCAAACCAAACAAACAAACAAAAACAAATATAAAACAAATGACACAGACATAGTGGTTCACACCCTTAAGCACTGGGGAGGCGAAGACAAAAGCATCTCTGTGAGTTCGAGCAGAAAAGAAAGAACGTGTATTTTGTAGACGTGGCATGGATATGTGACACTGACGCACCTGGACTGGTGATGAACTTGTCCAGGTCAGTGGCTTGCTCATAGGTTACTTTTGGTGTGACCAAACCTAAAAAGACACAGAATTAACTTCCACAGCACCATGTGGTCCATCACGGTGGCACTCACCTACTCACAAGAGGCATATCAAGGTAGTAAGGACCCAGACTTTATGACACAAACTTACAATCCCAGCATTCAGAAGACAGAAGGAACAAGAGTTCAAGGTCACCCTAAGCAATACTACCTCAATAAAGAAAGAGAGAAAGAAAGGAAGGAAGGAAGGAAAGAAGGAGGGAAGGAAGGAAGGAGGGAGGGAGGGAGGGGAGAAGGGAGGGAGGGAAGGGAAGAAAGAAGAAGAGGAAGGATGAGGAGGAGGAGCGGGAGGAGGAGGAACAGGAGGAGGAAGGCTACTATGTAACCATGCCTTTAGGGAGATGCCTCCCACCCCTCTCCCTACTCCTACACCTTCAGAGGCTGGGATCCCTCTGCTTCTGGCCCCTCACTACACCTGCACCGGGGATGGCAAGAGCTGCTCCCAGCCCCTGTGCTGTTGCTCTGCAGGAAGAGCTGCGGGGTGGAATATACACAGAGCGGCCATTTCGGAAGAGTGCTATGTCCCCCAAGCTCATCAAGTAAACTGCATGGCATGGTGATCCCATTCATAGGACCGTGCCCAAGAAAAAGGAAAATCTACCCCACAAAATTGTGTCCCCAAGTGCTCACCCCATCACTGGTCACAAAACCAGGAAGTGGCGATGGCCACAAATGGACAAAGAAACATAGCTGAGCCGTACAATAGAATAAGACTCTGGCCCTGCCCATCCAAGAAAAAGCAGCACAGATTTGTGCTTTCAAAAGATGGTGACAAAGCCGGGCAGTGGTGGCGCACGCCTTTAGTCCCAGCACTTGGGAGGCAGAGGCAGGTGGATTTCTGAGTTCGAGGCCAGCCTGGTCTACAGAGTGAGTTCCAGGACAGCCAGGGCTATACAGAGAAACCCTGTCTCGAAAAAAGATGATGATGATAGCCAGGCAGTGGTGGTGCACACTTTTGATCCTAGCAATCGCAATGCAGAAGCTGGTAGATCTGAGTCTGGAGCCAGCCTGGTCTACACGGTGAGTTTGAGGACAGCCAGGGCTACAGAGAGAGACTCTGTCTTGAAAAAAAAAAAAAGCGTAAGGAGAAGAGGAAGTCTGGGGTGGATGGGGTCCTGAGTCAGTGTGCATCTTGGTGTAAATATGGACTCTGAGACCCACTGGCCCATGGTAAACTGGCAAAGCCATTACTCATATGGGCCAGGCTCAAAAAACACAGCAAAACTTTCTTTGGGAGTCCCAGTATGAGTGTCTACGAACTATTTATTTGCTTGCATGTGAAAGACTAGCAAGTGCAGCTTCCTCCTGGACATCTACAGCCTGAGACCCATGCCTACAGGGACTCCCTCCAGAGATCAGCGAGCTTCCCCTCCCCCTGCCTGGTACCTAATGCACACGCTGAGGTTCCCCGCCATCACAGTAGCAGTTAGAGAACCCTACCCAACCCATCCCAGTTTCACAGTGTGCGTCTCTCCTTTCTCCAGTCCTCCGCTGCCCCTAGCCAGGGTTCCAGTACCCAAGCCTCTTGGGATGCACCACCACAGGAATGTTTCTATCGAGGTGAAACGCAGTGACAGACAAGAGCTCGGTGGCTCAGTGCTGAAAGGATGCCAGCTCCCTTTGCAGATGCCGAAAGATCCGGAGCTACTCAGAAGTGTGGGGTACACAGTACTGTAAAGAAAGCCGCTGCCACTCACGTGGCCTTGTGGAGATCTGACCTAATTCTAAAGCCCTTTGTGAGGAGGTGTTATTCAGGATGTGAACAGAGTTCCATGCCCAGTGCAGAGAGGAAAATACCAACCACAAGCGCAGGGTGCTGTTCAATCAGACTGAACGTATCCCATGAAAACGCCATCTCCAACCAAGAGATGAACCATCACCGGATGCTAAGCTTGTGGCTTACACACAGAGAAGGGGGAGTGCGTCTCTATTAACTCCACCATTCTAACCATAAAGGCAGCCTACCTCCTGCTGTGCGGATCTTCATGTTCTCTGGGACAATTCCATCCCGCTCTTGGTGCACTTCCAGGTCCATGATGCATATACTGTCAAAATTCCTCAGGAAAGCCACGGGAGCATCCTGTAGACACTGCCCAGCTAGAGACACCTGAGGGCAAGGAACAACTACAGTACCTCTGGGCTTCCCTACTGCAAGTTGCTTTCTTCTGTCTGGCTCTATTGCTGGACAATATCTACAGTAAGTACCCACAATGACAGGATTTAGGAAGCCAAGATCTGGAAGCCCCTACTATTCTCTAATACACCTGGGACAGACCCTGGCCATGTCCACTAACCATACAAGCTATGACGTACATTTGACCTTGGTGTCTCCCTCATCACAACCTGATTTTGGAGGGAGGTGGGAAAGCCAGGGCCTCACATGGGAAAACCAGGGCCTCTACTGCTAAGCACCACCTCCTAACCCCAGTCAGTTTCAATAACATGAAAATTGGTTCACAGGGCTAGACATGGTGGCTCACATCTTTCATCCCAGCACTCGGGAGGCAGAGGTAGGAAGACCCCTGTGAGTTCAAGGCCAGCCTGGACTACAAAGTGAGTCCAGGATGGCCAGGGCTACACAGAGACACCCTGTCTTGAAATACCAAGAAAACCACAAAAAAAAAAAAAAAAAAAAAAAAAAAAAAAAAAAAAAAAAAAAAAAAAAAAAAAAAAAAGAAAAAAGAAAAGAAAAGAAAAAGAAAACAAAAACAAAAACGGTTCACAGGAGTAACAGACAACTATCCGGCATCCCATGTTTTCTTCCCAAAGGCATACTTTCCTGATGGACGCAAAAAGCAAATACTACACGTGACTTTCTAAGCTTTTTTTGTTTTCCTATTGTTCTTTTGCTTGTTTGTCTGTCTGTTTAGACAGGGTTTCTCTGTGTAGCCCTGGCTGTTCTGGAACTCACTCTGTAGACCATGCTGGCCTCGAACTCATAGAGATCCTTACTGCCCCTGCCTCTGAGTGCTGGATTAAAGGCATGAGTCACCACTGCCTGACTTAAGACCTCCTAACCTCAAAGGATGTTTCAGCATTCCGCGTGTTATACTCAACCACATATTTAGAGCTTCTTAGAAAGGGCTGGGGCTGGGAGTGGAGAGCCCTTGATTGGCATACACCAGGTTCTCTGGACCAGCCCAGTACAACAAAAGCATAAACCATGGATAGGGAGTGAACCGGAGACTGACTACGGCCTCTAGAGTCCACACAGAGACTCTCCTGCTTTATTACACACGTTCCTGCTTCGACTCAGCAAAAAGACAGGTTGAAAATGAGCCTTTTCAGTCTAGAGACTATTAATAGTTACTGCACAAGAGGAAAATAAGCTGCTTAGAGGGACATTCTCAGGGGCAATGCTAGTTAAATCCGAGTGTTGAAATGAAAAAAGTTACCTGAGGGATGGTAAAATACCCCTCCGCGGTCATAATGGGATCTCCTTGTTTGTAACTGGCGTCAGCAAAGTCTCTTAGGTCGAAGTGCAAATGGGCTTCAAAGCCCGGGGAATATCTGGGGGAACTGAGAGACCGTGAGAGAGAGGGACAGAGACATGATCAGTGGGCCCGCAGGGGGCCTGCTTAGCCTGAGCGCAGGCCCATGACCCACCCCAGAACAACAACAAAAGACCAGTAACACTTCAGCCATTTTTGCTTTGAGATAGGGTTTCGTGTAGTCCAGGCTGACTCAAACTCTCTGTGTAGCCAAGGCTGACCTTGAACTCCTGACCCTGTCTCAGCCTGCTATTTGCTGGGGTTGGGTTGCAGGGACACAACACTAACCCTAGCTCTTCTTCTTTTTTTTATAAGATCATAGTTACAAAGTTTTCAATGGAAGGCTGGAGAGATGGCTCAGTGGTTAAGAGCACTGACCGTTCTCCAGAGGGCCTGAGTTCAATTCCCAGCAACCACATGGTGGCTCACAGCCATCTGTAATGGGATCCAATGCCCTCTTCTGGGGTGTCTGAAGACAGCTACAGTGTACTTACATATAATAATAAATAAAATACTAAAAAAAAAGGTTTCAATGATACAGGACTATAAAACACAGAAAGTTCGAGCCCCTGAGGCTCCCGGCCCTTCCTCCATGCTGGAAAGTCACTGCTAAGTGCTGGCTGCATCTGCTGGAGTTGTTTTTCACAGTTCTTTCCAACGTTTTGGGAGAAGTGTCAGACATGGCCTCCCTAATCACAGCCTAGCATGGGCTTCTTTATAGTACAGAGATAAAAACTGGGAGCCAAGTCAAGGACTCAGGAAAAGGAAACCTGGTGGCCCCTCCCAGGCAGCACTAGGTACTCACGTGCCACCGTGGTAGAAGTGACCGAGGAACGGTGAGGTGGAGGGTGGCGACTGCACACACAGGAAGGGAAACCAGTCAGGAGTCTGGTGAGTAGTACCGACTTTACAGCGATGGTGGGACGGAGGGCTGACGTGCCCTCCAAACACACCGGAGAAGCAGGACCCTTTGAACAGCTCTTTTACTTCCGGCTGACAGTCCTGGAAAACAGATAAAAAGAGCACACAAGCTCCCACTGTGATGCTGGGCACAGCTCCCAGCTAACGTGAGGACGTGCACTCTGAGGCCACCATGCTTTGAGGCCACCAACGTGCAGCCCGGTAGATGAGAGGGCACCACGTCTCAGTCTCCTCCCAAAGTGCTTTGCGGTGCTAGAAGAGTTCCTTGGCGCTGTGGAGAGAGGGTCAGTCAGTGAAATGCTCGGCACCCAAGCAAGAGGACCCAAGTTCCATTTTGAGAATCTACATAGAAAGGCTGGGTGTGAGGGCCTGTGATTATAATCTCACTGCTGCGAAGACTGAAGAGAGGCGCTCCCTGTGGCTCACCAGCCAGCCAGCCGGGCCTACTCTACCAGCTGCAGGTTCAGTGAAAGAAAATAATTAAAAAGGGTGCGTGCTTCCTAAGGTATTATCCTTTGTGTGTGCACACATGAGCGATCACACACACACATACACACCCTACACCATATATACACAAGCCTCCATAACACACACATGAGCAATCTCACACACACACACAGACACACACACACACCCTACGCCATATACATACAAGCCTGCATAACACACACACATGAGCAATCACACACACACACACACACAAATCTGTTCCTTACACTTGCATGATCACAAAGTTCCTTAGTCAGCTCCCAGTGAAGTTCAGTCAGAATCTTCCAGCCTACAAGGGAGTGAGCTTCAGGGGAAATGTCATCAAACCAGGCGCAGAGCTAGAGGTATGATCTCAGGAAGACGAGGCATGAGGATCAAAAGTTCAAGACCAGCCTGGGCTACTTACTTAGCAAGACTCTGTCTCAAAATTTTCAAAAGTAACAGAGAAGAGCTGGGCACGTTACTCAGGGGGAGCAGGGATGTGTGAGGCCCATGTTCAATCCCTAGTACCTTAAAAACAAATTCAAATTGTGAATACAGTATAAATTGGGATTATTTAGGACACCAGTGACACAGAATATATTTGGTATGCTTGGGTTGCTTATTTCTTTAGTTTGAGACAAGGTCTCCTTGGCTGGAACTCACTGTATAGAATAGACTGGCTTCAAATTCACAGAGATCCACCTGCCTCTGCTTCCTGAGTCCTAATATTAGAGGGGAGCACCACTACGCCCTGTTACCTACTCCTTTTTGGTTTGTTTGTTATTTTGAGACAGGGTCTCAGTAGCTCTGACGAACTGGCTATGCGTAAACCAGGGTTACCTACTGTTTTGTTTTGTCTTATGAGTACACTGTAGCTGTCTTCAGACACACCAGAAGAGGGCATCAGATCCCATTAGAGATGAGCCACCATGTGGTTGCTGGGAACTGAACTCAGGACCTCTGGAGAAACAGCCAGTGCTCTTAACCACTGAGCCACCTCTCCAGCCCCTTGGTTTTTTGTTTTTAAGAATATTTTTATTTTCTTTCACATGCATCAGCGTTTGCTTCTGTGTATGTGTGTGCTTATATGTGCACCACCACTCTTGGCCCTGTTCTTTTGATATGACAGAGAGTCTCACCGTGTAGACCAGGCCAGCTGTAGTTCATGGTAATCCCCTGTAGTGGCGTGGTCTGATGCTAACTCCCATATCCCAAAGCCTGGGTGCTCCAAGGTGAGCAGACCCCACACACACCAGCTTTCGTTGTAGGAACCTTGCCCACTCCCCATATTTTCCACGATTGGTTGATAAAGGTTCCTACAGCCTATAGTTGGGCAGAAGAGAGGTCGGTGGTTCCTGGGCTTGGGTTCTGAGGCAGGGAGCATGAAGGAGGGAAAGACAGAGGAGGGAGAAGGACATCTCCAGGGAGTGGATGGAGGACGGCCACGAGTGGCAGCCTGCTGGAGTAGGCGTGGCCCAGGCAGAACATGGCAAGCCACATCTCAGGATGACTGACAGGAAGTGGTCAGAGGGTAGCTGTCTGCCCAGCTCCAGTGCTTTAAGACTTATTACAAATATAAAGGGTTTTTTTGTCTTTTATTTGGTGACTAAATGATCTAAGGTAGGGTAGAAACCTCCAAATAATATTTACCACAACAATCCTCGGTTTTAGCCTTTCCCTTCTCAAAGCTAGGCTTGCCGGCCTGTGGCACCACGCTCACTGACTCTGTAGGAAGTCCCTAGAGGGGCAGCTACCACAGTATACAATATAGCCAGCTCCAAGGGGAGTTAGTGACAGACCAGGTACAGCCTGGCAGGAGCCATCCTTATTATGTAAATCTACTGATGGTGCCATGACACACGGGAGCATGTGGCTCTAACATAGTGACAAAAACAGCCTCTGCAGACATGTGCCCCTCGACATGTGCCCCTCGCGGCCCATTCTTTTGTGTTGGCTTTGTTTTGGTGTTTGAGGCTGCCTGATGACCTGTGAACTTGCTTAGGCTGCCCTTTAGCCCCTCACCCCTGCCTCCCCCTCCCTGTGCGGTGGTGGTGAAGTTCACTGGTGAGTATTACCTCCCAGGATTCATGGCAAGACTAGACATTATGTGTCTCTGAAGGGCTTTGTTTTGGTTTGTTCAATATGATACGCATCACAGGTCTGTCGGTCTAGCACTTGGGAAGCAGCCCAGAGTCCTCCAAAGCCATGTGAACCCCTATCTCAGAACAAAAGTGTACAGCTTTCTGCAAGTTATCCTATAAACTGACCTTAAGACAAGCAAGTCTGGCATGGGTGGGGGTCAACCATCCTATCGCGAGCACATAGCCAGCTAGGGATACACAGCAAAATCCGCCTCAACGCAATAATAACTGTCCTTCAATCCCAGTGCTTGGAAGACAAAAACAGGCAGATGTCTGTGAGTTCAGGGCCAGCCTGGGCTACATAGCAAGTTGTAGGCTAGCCAAGGCTATACAGCAAGACTCTCAAAACAGATAAACAAAAGCAACGACAAAACATTTCATTTTCCCAGTGGGAGAAGCAAAGGAAAAAAAAAATCTCAACCCCATACAACCACATTCCTGCAAAAATAGGACACCCTGGGTACCAGCTGTTGGAATTCTGTCTGGACTCCACCCTCATAGATCCTGGCACCACCAGGTATGCTCCTCCCCACGGTTACCTGGCAACAGCCAGGTAGGCCTGGCCCACTATAAAAGGGGCTGCTTGCCTCTCTCTCTCTCTCTCTCTCTCTCTCT
>NW_022196905.1:118360223-118362289 GCF_008632895.1 Mastomys coucha | reverse complement strand
CGCTGAGCCATCTCACCAGCCCCTCTGCCACCCTCTTAACTCCCCTCCCCATGCCCTGAATAAACTCTATTCTATACTATACCGGTGTATGGCTGGTCTCTCAGTGGGAAGGGATGCCTCGGCATGGGCCCACGGAGGCACCCCCCCACACACCCCGCCAGAACACATCTCAATAGCTCTTTCTCTTTTTATGATCACAACACCAGCAAACATGCCTCTCATTTGTCTAAGATTTAAGATTTTAAGGTATGTATTATAAAGCAGGTGTGCTGGTTTGGGCCTACAATCCTGGCACTCAGGAAAGCAGAGGACCTCTGTAACTTTGAGGTCGGCCTAGACTACATAGTGAAACGTCACTAAACAAACAAGCAAGAGCTGGCAACGTGGCTCAGTGTGTGAAGGTGTCTGCTGCCAAGCCTGATAATTTGAGTTTTATTCCTGGAACCTCTACATATGTATTGTAGCATAATCCTCTATCGCACACACACACACACACACACACACACATACACACACACACACAAATATGTAGTTAAAATTTTGTTTTTGTTTTTTGGAGGGTTTTGGTTTTTTTGTTTTTTTGTTTTTTGTTTTTTCAAGACAGGGTTTCTGTGTGTAGCCCTGGCTGTCCTGGAACTCACTCTGTAGACCAGGCTGGCCTCGAACTCAGAAATCTGTCTGCCTCTGCCTCCCAAGTGCTGGGATTAGAGACGTCTGCCACCATTGTCTGGTTAGTTAAAATTTTAAAATAAGATGAAAATCACCCTCAGCCTATAGCTCTCCCTAAAATGGCTTTATCCAAAGACATACTTTTCTCTTTCCTCCACAAACTGCACAGACAACACCAGAAGAGAAAATACTCAATTTAAACACAATTTGCAGCTCTGAGATAGAGACAGGAGGACCAAAAGTTCAAGGCTACTCTCCACCACATGGCATGCTCCAGGCCAGCTTGAGCTACATGAGACCCTATCTGAAAAAAAAGAAAAAAAAAAAAAGGAGCTGGAGAGATGGCTCAGTGGTTAAGAGCACTGACTGCTCTTCCAGAGGTTCTGAGTTCAAATCCCAGCAACCACATGGTGGCTCACAACCATCTGTAATAGGATCTGATGCCCTCTTCTGGTGTGCCTGAAGAGAGCAATGGTGTACTCATATACATAAAATAAATAAATAGGGAGACAGAGGCAGGCAGATTTCTGAGTTCAAGGCCAGCCTGATCTACAGAGTGAGTTCCCGGACAGCCAGGGCTACACAGAGAAACCCTGTCTCGAAAAACCAAAAAAATAAAAAATAAATATAAATAAATAAATAAGTCTTAAAAAAAAAAAAAAAGAAAAAAACAACCAAACAAAACTGATTTGCAAAGTGAAATCTAATCTCTGTTGTCATCTATCCAAAAGCTGCTGGGGGCAACGGCTGGAGCTTCCCATACATCCTCAGACAGCCAGATAAACAGAAAAAAAACCTTACCTGGTCACAGCAGCACCGAATGTCACAGGCCTTGGCTGTCAAGTCACACGGGCAGCGACCCAGGGGCTGATAGACTTGGTTAGGGATGACAGTCATGTTCTCTGGAAAGTACACAGGTCAAGAAAAGTTCAGCTCCAAAACAATTCCGATGGGCATGAACTCGTGTTTGACATTTACAAAAAAAGGCTGGATCACGATTTGTGCTTGCATGAAGGTGTGTGTGTATGTGTGTGTGTGTGTGTGTGTGTAAGTCGGGTGTTTTCTCTTCCCCTTGGTTTTTTGAAGGTGGCTTGGACTTAAGGTCTCTCTCTATATACCTTACACCTCGCTGCCCTGGACCTCAGACTCATGTGCAGTCAGTCACCTTGAAGGACTTGAATGAAAGCATCCTCTCAAAAAGCCCCTCGAAGACTCGACACAACACATAGAAGCCGTGGGCCAGCTGGGCATGGGGGCACACACTTTTATTTCCAGCACTTAGGAGGCAGAGGCAGGCACATCTCTGTGAGTTTGAGGCTAGCCTGGCCTACAGATGGCGTTCCAGGATGCCCAGGGCTACACAGAGAAACCCTATCATGAAAAACTAAAAAAGGAAA
>NW_022196905.1:118352903-118360136 GCF_008632895.1 Mastomys coucha | reverse complement strand
AAGAAAGGAAGGAAGGAAGGAAGGAAGGAAGGAAGGAAGGAAGGAAGGAAGGAAGGAAAGAAGGAAGGGAGTGTTAGAGACATGTGCCACCATTGTCTGGTTAGTTAAAATTTTAAAATAAGATTAAAATCACCCTTAGCCTATAGCTCTCCCTAAAATGGTTTTATCTAAAGACATAGAAGAGAGAAGCAAGCAAGCAGCAGCCGCCACCCCCAGGACCAGAGAACAGACCACACAAGGACAAGGACAGCAGGGTCAGCCTGTGTGACCATACTGATGTGACCCAGGAGGGGCGCTGGAGGACAGGCCTTTCTCTGTGCTATATGAGCCAACAGAGGCTCCTGTTGGCGTGTCTGCTCTCACCATACATCATCTCCTGTCTGTCCTCCTCTCTTCCTGGTTTGGACCTATGTCTCACTAGGTCTGTTAGACCATCCTGGGGCTCTAAATCTCCACAGCCCTTCCACAGGTGGGTGTTCCAGACATCTCCTAAATACACTTAAGCATATCTTTTCCTAAGGAAAATACTTATAAATTAGTTTTGAATTCTGTGTCTTTATATATGTGAGTGCTGGTGTCGGCCTCTAAAGCTAGAGTTCCACATCTGTGAACCTTCTGAGGTAGGAGCTGGGAACTGTGGTTCCTCGGGAAGAGCAGTATGCACTCTTCAATCATGAATGCTATGAGGGCCTTCCGTAGATTTTTACATCCTTGTTGTTTTTCTCCAGGAGTTTCCTGAAGGATCCACTGAATATTATCTTGGTTTTTGCAAGATAATATTTTAAACACTAAAAATAATAATAATAATAATGTTTTCTTCTTCCTTTAAAAATGTTTGAGCTGGGCATTGTGGCTCCTGCCTGCAATCCCAGCACTTGGGAGGCAAAGATAGCAGGGTCAGGAGCTCAGGCTAGCCTCGGGAGCGCCGTGAGCTCCGGGTCAGCCTGGGCTATGTGGGTCTCTGTTTCAAAATGCCAACTGAAATTAGGTCCTGGTGGTGGGCGCCCATAATCAGAGCACTCGGGCGGCTGAGGCAGGATGATATGCATGTAGAGGCTAACCGTGGCTACCCAGTAAGATCGAGGTCAGCCAAAGCTACACAGGCAAGAGATGCTGGAGTCTGATGCAGGCTAGAGAACCCTAGCAGTGGCACTCATGGCAAACCAGTCCCCAAGCCGCTGTGTGTTGTTCTTGTTCCTTATTTAGAGACATGGTCTTATGTGGTTCAGGCTATCCTCAAACTTACTACGCAGCCAAGAAAACCTTGGATGTTCCGATCCTCCTGCCTCTAACTCCCAGTGCTGGGATCACAGACAAGCACCATCTTTCTTAATTTTCTGCATTGCTGGGAACTGAACCCACATCGTCCTGCATGCTAGGACTCAACCACAGGAGCTGCACCCTCGGTCCCTCCTATTTTTTTTTGTTTGTTTGTTTTTGTTTTTGAGTTTTAGAGAGTTTCTTACAGATTCATAGGTGGGAGTGTAAGAGGGAGAAAGTGCCACAGCATCTGAGTGACACACAGAGGTCAGACAAAGGGTGGATGAGCAGCCACATGGTGGGAGGGGAGTGTGTAGAAGTGTAGAGAGAGTGTATTAGAAGAGAACAGAGAGCGCACGCTTAGGCTCTGGCCAGCATCTGAATGGCAGGAGAGAAGAGACATGGATAGTGGTGCCTCTCTGGGTCAGCACGGAGGAAGGCAGGCCCCATCTATTCTTGTTCATGTATTTTCTCCTGGTTGGGTACCAATGCATGGAAACCAATTCTACCTTCTCCACAAAAGGACTTAAAAGTTATTTGCAAAAAATACTTCAGGACAGCCAGATAACTAGGTGGGAAGATGTCTGAGACAGACTGTCACCGTGTAGATCAAGAAGGTGTCTGAGACAGACTGTCACCGTGTAGATCAGGAAGGTGTCTGAGACAGACTGTCACTGTGTAGATCAGGAGGGTGTCTGAGACAGACTGTCACTGTGTAGATCAGGAGGGTGTCTGAGACAGACTGTCACTGTGTAGATCAGGAAGGTATCTGAGACAGACTGTCACCGTGTAGATCAAGAAGGTGTCTGAGACAGACTGTCACCGTGTAGATCAGGAGGGTGTCTGAGACAGATTGTCACCGTGTAGATCAGGAAGGTGTCTGAGACAGACTGTCACTGTGTAGATTAGGAAGGTGTCTGAGACAGACTGTCACTGTGTAGATCAGGAGGGTGTCTGAGACAGACTGTCACTGTGTAGATCAGGAAGGTATCTGAGACAGATTGTCACTGTGTAGATCAGGAAGGTGTCTGAGACAGACTGTCACCGTGTAGATCAGGAGGGTGTCTGAGACAGACTGTCACCGTGTAGATCAGGAAGGTGTCTGAGACAGACTGTCACTGTGTAGATTAGGAAGGTGTCTGAGACAGACTGTCACCGTGTAGATCAGGAAGGTATCTGAGACAGACTGTCACCGTGTAGACCAGGAGGGTGTCTGAGACAGACTGTCACTGTATAGATCAGGAAGGTGTCTGAGACAGACTGTCACCGTGTAGCTCTGGCAGTCATGGAGCTCACTAGGTAGATCAGGCTAGCTTTGAACTCATAGAGATCGGCACCTCCTCTACCTCCGCAATACTGGGATTAAAAGCATGTGCCACCACTACCTGGCTGAGATCTTAACTCAATAAAATAATACAGAATTAAAAATCTCAAAAACAAAGAAACCAAAAAACTTGACACCTCCCCACCCTCAAAGTACATTTAGGAAGGCAAGAGAGACTCAAAAGTTGAGTCTGGTGACTGAAGACAAGGCTCAGTGGATACGGGCACTTGCTGTTCTTGCAGAGGACCTGGGTTTAACTCATATTACTAATAAAGTAACTCCTAACACATGTAATTCCAGGTATGGGGATCTGCCACCCTCTTCTGGCCTCTTCAGGTCCTGCACAAACATAATCCTGGCACATTCAACCAAGCACACACACATATACATATATAAATTAAAAATAAAAAAATTAACTCAGGAGCTAAAGGCAAGGAAGTTCAACCTGGTCTATATAGTGAAAGCTAGGCCAACTAGAACTAATGACACAGTGAGACCTCGTCCCAAAAAACAAAAAACAAAAAACAAAAACAAAAAAACAAACAAAAAACCCTAATAACAGAGTCACATCTAATACACTGTACACACTACAAGGCTTCAGATAGGGGCTGGCAGAAATGTTTTGACCACAGACATCACTTGCCTGATGCATTGTGGGTTACAGACGTGTTGGGATAAATCTCCACCTGGATGAGCAGATGTGCTAAGCAGGATGCATTATGGGATGCTGAAACCAGCAGCGTCTGCACGATGCACGGGGGCTCTGAGAACGAGGCTGTCTCATCTGCGGAGCACCAGTCCAGACCCCTCTTCCACCTTACGGTCACTTCCAGCATGTTCTGGAAGGAAAACACGGCTGTGCTTTTAAAGGGACTCACTGGGAGCGTCTGTAATGAGCGTCTGGTATGGAACGGAACACACCATAAATGCACATGAGAGCCTTTCATGCGAGCCTTGCTTCATTTTACCTAAGATCTGTATATGAGATGGCACACTTCACAAAAAGAGACCTGCATAAAAAGATGCAGTGCTCGCTTCAGTTTCAACCAACCTGTGGTACAGAAGCCCTGGAGTCTTTCTCACATTACCTTTGCTATTTACTTTCTTACTTATTTTGTGTGTGTGTGTGTGTGTGTGTGTGTGTGTGTTTGTGTGTGTACACTCATGCTTGTCAAGCACTCTACCAACTAAACTTTCTTCCAGCCTAATTCCTAATTTTTAAAAATGTTCACTTTATTTCTGTGTGTATAGATATTAACAGAGGCCCCAAGAGAATGCTGGATCCCCTGGAGTGTCCAGGTTACAGGTTACAGAGTTACACATGTTTGTGAGCCACCTGACATGAGGACTGGCTCGGATTCTCGGATTCTTTCTCTGGAAAAGCAATACACACTCTTTAACACTGAGCCGTCTACCCTGCGCCATCTTTTTTTTTTTTTTTTTTTTTTTTTTTTTTTTTTTTTTGATACCAGATCTCACTGTCTCTGACCGACATTGAACTTGCTGTGTAGACCAGGCTGACCTCAAACTCAGATATCTCCCTGCCTCTGTTTCCTGAGTGTTGAGGCTAAGGGTATGCACCACCATGTCCAGCCCACTTCCTAATCTTTTGTGTGTTTGTGTGTGTATATTATATTATGGCCATGGGTGTTCAGCCTGTGTGTATGTCTGTGTACCATGTGTGTGCCTAATACCCTAAAAGGCGAGAAGGGGGCGCTGGAGACCCTAGAACTGAGTGCTTTGAGAAGCTGTGAGTGCTGGTAACCAGTCTTGGGTCCTGTGCAAGAATGTGTGCAACAACGAAATCATTTCCCTGGCTCCTCTTCCCATTTCTCCATCTTAAATATAAAAACAAACAATGATTGGACCTGTAGAGAAAGCTCAACACAGGTCTACTGCTTGCACCTGGCTTGTGAACCCAGCTTATTGAGAAGATTTGAAGTGTTATATCTTCCCAGTAGCCGAAGATTACACACACACAAGGGAAGAGACTCCAGTTCTTCTCAGGATGGCTTTGAACTGGCACAACTGGTATCCCTAAGGCACAGTCTTTCCTATTTGTGTCTATCTCAACTCAACATTATGTCTGCTAGACACATCCATTCATCTCTAGAGGTATGAGAGGCCTCTACACAGAAGTCAGAGATGGGCAAGATCAGTGTTTACAGGGTTAGAGAGATGGCTCGGTGGTTAACATAGGACCTGGGGTGCAGTTCCCAGCACCCACGTGGTCCCTTCACAACCACCAGTTCCAGTTCCAGGGGAACCAATGCCCTGATCCCCTCGGGTACTAGGCATTTATGTGTTACAGACTGAAAATGGAGTTAGAGATGGTTGGGAGCTACCACATGCATGCTGGGAAATAAAAACAGGTCCTCTCCAAGAACGGCCAGTGCTCTTAAACACTGAGCCGTCTTTCTAGCTTCTTATTAATTTGTTTCAGAAACAGTGTCACTATGCAGTCCAGGACAGCTTTGATTTTGTGATCCTCCTGCCTCGGCCTCCCCAGTTTTGTGGTTACAGGCCTGTACTGACACACACATAAACTCACAGGCTTCACCTGTAACACATCCAGATCCACCATTAATCCTAAGGTAAGAACTCCATACCAGATGGGGGGGGTCTCCAGAGACACCCCAACAACTCCATAATACTGACTATGGAGCATGGCAGGTTGAACCCCAAGAAGGCTGGGGAGGCGACAGTGTGCTAAACCCACAGGATCACACACACAAACATGCACACACCGTGCTGGCTAGTCTTATGTCTACATAGGCTACAGTTAGGTGAAAGGAGGAGGCCTCAATTAAGAAGATGCCTCCGTAACATCCAGTTGTAAGACATTTTCTTAATTAGAGCCACCCCTGGGCTGGTGGTCCTGGGTTCCATAAGAAAGCAGGCTGAGCAAGCCATGGGAAGCAAGCCAGTAAGGAGCACCCTTCCGTGGCCTCTACATCAGCTCCTGTCTCCAGGTTCCTGTCCGGCTTGAGTTCCTGTCTTGACTTCCTTCAGTGATGAACCGCTAAGTGGAAGTGTAAGCAGAATAAATTCTTTCTTCCCCAACTTCCCTTTTGGTCATGGTGTTGCCTTGTTAGCAACAAAAACCCTAACTAAGACACAAACACACACACACACACACACACACACACACACACACACACACACACGCACGAGAGTGTGCCCATGCACATACATGCACACACGTGAATATACATAGAAGGACTACAAAAAGCCTAAACAGCTGGGCAGTGGTGGCGCACGCCTTTCATCCCAGCACTTGGGAGGCAGAGGCAGGCGGATTTCTGAGTTCGAGGCCAGCCTGGTCTACAGAGTGAGTTCCAGGACAGTCAGGGCTACACGGAGAAACCCTGTCTCCAAAAGCCAAAAACCAAACCAAAACAAAACAAAACAAAAGCCTAAACAAGAGGCTCCACAAGCTGTTGCCTCAGGTCTTACCGGTCGAGGGCTCACAGTCACATTCCAGTCATCCGCTGTGTCATTGTGGAGGCCACCACAAGTAGGAACTGGCAACACTCCTAAACGAGAAATTAGAGTTTGAGGCATAAGGGTGAGGCAGCTAGTGTGAGTTGAGTGTCCTGGGGTATGAATCCTCCCATCCCCCAGGCAAGCTGCATAAGATTGGTCAAACAGTATATGCGTCATTTGTCAAATGGGATTTAAAAAGACTCTTCTGTTCTTATGAGAACTCTGAAATGCTGTGTGGGAATTTCAGGTGAGCTAGCTCAAAATAATAGCTGGCCTTTTATTTTTCTTAAAAACAAAACAAAACAATTTTTATTATGCAAACCAGGCTGGCTGCATAGCCACAGATCTACCTGTGTCTGTCGCCTCAATTCTGGGTAGCGTGTGCTACCATGTCTGGCTTGTCGGCCACTTTTATTTCAAACTCGCTTTTCCAGGACCGGTCCACGGGGCCTACACCACGCACAGACACTGCCTTCCCGCCCCACTCCTACTCTGCTGAGAACAGCATTTCTGATGGCAGTACCCACGCTCTCAAGAACAGCTAGAGTCCTACCTTCTTCGATCTGCAGCCGAGTCAGAGACACGGTGACATCCTCGCTGCTTCCGACCAGGGACGCGCGGACCTCAGGGCTGGACATCCGGATGAAAGGTGGAATGAAAACTAAGAAGGAAGGAAGGGTGCGGGGAGGGGTTAACGGGTGCAGAACCTGTACCTGGCTGGGGTGCGTGTGCTGGGTTTTTACGTGGCCTGGTTTCCGGGATCCTAGGTCGGGCCCTTAAGAGCCAGATCCCCTCACCCATGCAGGCCATACCCCCGCCATACACACCCGGGTCCCCGCGCAGCGGCCTCAGGACGCCCTGCAGCAGGAGGAGTCCCCACAGGAAACTGAACGGCGACAGAGAACCCATACCCAGGGCCAGTCTGCCTCAGAAACCCAGAACAGCCTGGAAGAAAAAAAGCGGCGGCCTTCGCCTCCCGGCCGACGCCATATTGCCAAGCTAAATGCCCGCAGCCATGGCAACCACCAATCGAGGATGGGCGTGTCGTGATTGGTCAGGGTCTACAGCGAGTAACCTCCCATTGGCCAGCGGCCCTCGGCTCCATGATTGGTCTAGAGCAAGAGAGCGGGTTCCCAGATCACCGCCCAGCACCGCAGGCCGTG
>NW_022196905.1:118331141-118352884 GCF_008632895.1 Mastomys coucha | reverse complement strand
AAAAAAAAAAAAAACAAAAAACAAAAAAACACACACACTGCGGGGTTGGAGAGATAGCTCAGCACTTCAGAAACTTGCTGCTCATGCCGAAGAGCAGGGTTCGGTTCCTAGCACCCATGTGGTAGCCCACAACTTCCTGTGATAGTTCCTGGGAATCTTGTCACCACATACATATGGTGTGCATACATCCAGGCAAACACTCATACACATGAAATAAGGCAAACCTATTAAGTATCAGAATTATATATGGAAGGGGAGAACACAGGGCGTCCTATGTTCAAGGTTAGTACGTTTAAGGAACTCCAGAGTTGTAGTTTGAAAGGCTTGTGTTAACCATGCCGGGCCACCACATGCTATTCCTTGAAGACCGCTATACATTTACAGGTGTTCCAGAGATAGTTCTGGCTGCTAGAGGGTCGAGGTCATCCTTATGCACGTCATGTTGTCTCAATAACACCAAACTATAGAAATTGGCCCTATAGAGCAAAACAAGAGAACCTCAGAATATTAGCCCAAAGTACCCCTTGCCTAGTCACCATATTCAAAATATGTGTATTTTGTGGTTTGGACCAAGCTATGTTCTGGTTTTCCTTCAATCCCAGCCATAGATGGTTCATCTCCCCAAATGCAGCCTGTGTCATACATCTGCCAATGACCTTTAAAAACAGGGGGAAAAAAAAAAGCTCAAATCTGCCTTGAATGTTATTAGTTCCGGTTGGCAAAATAAACCCAACAGTATTCTGAAGAAGACAGTGTGGATCTACATTTAAATAAGGAGATAGAGTAGGGTGGTGGTGTCCAGACACCTATTAGGGGGACACAAGCCAAATCAGCTTGGAGTGACCTGGTCCTCCCCTTCCAAAGAAGCCAGCAAAGTGGACGTGGATCTGTTGCCAGTGCCATCCTCCATTAGACACAGCCAACTGGCTTGGGCTTCCCACTGCCACCTGGGGCCACAGCCAGAGCAATAGCATGAAGCCCCCTGCATGGCCACTGCCACCTTCACACGCTGACCCTCTGATAAGGTGCCAGGTCTGATAAGTCTCTGCTCAGCTCCTCGTATATAAAAAGGCAGGGACAGTCTCACATGGAATTGAATGAAGACAATTCTCAGGAATTAGTTTTATCCTTCCGGCATGTGGCCCTGGGAATCAAACTTGATTGTTCCTACTGAGCTGTCATGCCAGACTGCTGATTTTTTTTTTCATCTTTAATCTATGTGTATTGTTGTTTATGCATGAATGTCTGGGCACCCTGTTTGTGCTTAGTGCCTGTGGAGGCCAAAAAGGGGGCATCTGATTCCCTAGAAATGGAGTTACACATAGTTGTGAGCTGGTATGTGGATGCTGGGAATTGAACCTGGGTCATCTGGAAGAGTGGTCAGTACTCTGAACCACTGATCCATCTCTTCAGGGACTTAAGAAACCTCTTAGTGCCGGGCAGTGGTGGCACACGCCTTTAATCCCAGCACTTGGGAGGCAGAAGCAGGTGGATTTTTGGGTTCAAGGCCAGCCTGGTCTACTGAGTGAGTTCCAGGACAGCCAGGGCTACACAGAGAAACCTTGTCTTGAAAAAAAAAAAAAAATACAACCCTCTTAGTAGCTGGGTAGAGGTACCACACACCTTTAATTCTGACACTCAGGTGGCAGAGGCAGGTGGATTTCTGAGTTCAAGGCTAGCCTGGTCTACTGATCGAGTTCCAAGACAGCTGGGGCTACAGAAAGGAAGCCTGTCTCACAGGGGGGAAAAGCTTTTAGTAATGGCTTTTCAAGACAGGGTTTCTCTGTGCTGTCCTAGGACTGGTACTATAGACAATATCTGGCCTCAGACTCACAGAGTGCTGGGGTTAAAGGTGTGCACCACCACCACCCACCAGCTTTTGGTAATTTCAAGGAAAACTACTCAATGCAAATAGTTAGAAAAACACTTTAAGGAAAATTAGTAAATATAAAAATAAGATTTTATTGTTGAGATTACAAATGTTTCTATTGAACTCATTTACATTTCTAGTATTCAACAGTTCTCCAATATTAATGTTACTGGTTTTTATATTTTTGTAAACAAGGTGGTAAAATGCAACCCTGGTTGGTTTGAACTCACTATGTAGACCAGGCTGGCCTCAAACTCAGAGATCCACTTGTCTCTGCTCCCTGAGTGCTGAAATTGAAGGCTTGTGCCTTTAGGTCAGGTTACATTTGAATATAGTTAAAGGAAACAATTTCTTTGAAGTAAAATATTCTTTTTTTATAAAAAAAAAAAAAAAAGGTCAGGATCTTATACATATCCCAGACAGGATATGAACCCCAAACTTTCCTGTCTCAGCCTCCCAAGTTCAAGATTCTAGCAGTGTACCACCTGAGCAACTAAGATGCTCTGTGATGATTGACGCCATGACCCAATGCTGGTCACCTTCCCGAATGGCATTCCAACTTCACACACTACCAATCTTGAAGTACAAAGACCCAGCATCCACCATAAGCTTTGACGGAGGATCATCTGAAAATAAAATCCCAGGGAGCTGACTGTAGCTCAGTGGTGGACTGCCGGCCTAGCTCGTGAGAGGCTGGGGTTCAAATCCCAGCACCAAAATCAAAGCGACAACTAGCAAAATAGCAAAAGCTTAGCATCTGCCAGGCAACTGTTACCCTACAACAACAAACAAAAATGCCTGTCCCTTTCCAGATAAATCAGGTGTGGGTACTCCTCAGCTTCACCCCCTAGAAGCACAGGACAGGAGCAATGTTTCCAAGAATTCCTCCATGCTCCCTACAGAGAGTCAGCCTGAGAAAGAGATGGGGAAGCTGTATCGCTGCTCACAGGGACACCTTCTGTTTCTTCTTCTTGGCCTTCAGCACAGGAGGGAGGGAGATCTTAAAAGCTGTCCTGGAATAAAAGAGAAGAAAGCCCTCAGGGCTCTGAAGCTCAGGGACGTACCCTCCCCCCCAGTCTCCTCCCCTCCCCCCCAAGATACTCACTCGCACGTGGTGCAGATGGGGCTGAAATTGCAGAAAACTGGTAAAAGTATAGAAAACAAGGAAATTAGGGGACTTGAAAAGCACAGGTTACTTTTTGCCCCACCCCCACCCAACACCCCACCACAGACAGTAAGAAAAACTACCCATGAGCTTACTAGACAGACACACAGAGCAGACATAACCAATCTCAATGAGACTGCGATGACAGAAGCAGGCAGCCCTGTAGTCCACGTGGATCGGAGGTGGGAGGATTAGCTGAGACCGCTGATCTTGATCCGGAAGAAAAACCCACTGTTTGAAAAAAGAAAACCAGAAAGGAAGGATAGGCAGGAGACTTTTAACTCCATCATGAGAGGAAAGCCAGCGAGAGTCAAGATACAGCAGTGGTCATTGACAGGCAACACTGAGAACGCGAAGTCAGACTTTCCGTCAGTGCCGGTGAGATGGCTCAGTGGGGAAAGGTCCTGGCCACAAGCCTAATGGATGACCTGGTTCCATCCTGGGACCCACAAGATAGAAGGAGAGAGCGGACTCCTGCAAGTTGTCCTCTGACCTCCACATGCACTCTGTGGCAAGTGAGCACCCACACGCAAACACAAAATAATAAAAATAAAAAATTTCCTTCAAAGTCTATTAAGACTCATTTTTATTCATTCCACAGTTATTTAAAATTTTTTATTTTGTGAGCTTTTATGTGTGTGAGCACATATTATGCTATATAGCACAGTTGTCAAAGGACAATTGGTGAGAGCTGGTTCTCTCCTTCCACCATGTTGGTCCTGGGCTTGAACTCAAGTCATCAGGGTTGGCAGCAAGCACCCTTACTCAGTGAGCAATGTTGTCGGCCCCACTCCACCCTTACTAAGCCCATGCTATATAGTCATATGACATCTGCAAACAACCTCCAGAATTCAAAGACCCGAAAGTTGGCCCTCTCAGCCCGGGAACTCTAAAGCTACCATTTACCCCAGTGATCCCTTCCCTGGGTAAGAAGTGGGAGTGCTGCTGCTCACTTACCAGTAAGTACTGCAGGAGAGAAGGCATCTGCGGCACCTTCAGGTACAGTCCCCCAGTGATGTCACAAGCCTGCAAAACAGAGGGGTCACTGCCAAAGAAGCACAGTGGCATTCCTGAAGAGTGGAGCTCATGGGGGACTCCACAGGTCAGTAGGTCAGTGTGTGAGGTTAGTGGACACATCACTGTCCACACTTCAGACAGCAGCACACAGCTCTGCTCTGGGTGCCCAGGCAATGAGACAAATGGAGTCTCCTCTTCAGAAAGTAAGCTCTTAGAGCTGCCAGCAGACAGCACAGCCTCGGGCAGCTTCACTCTGGCTGCTGTATCATACAGCATATTCCGAGCTTCCTAATGTTTTGCTTTAAATAAAGTTTCCTTGCCAGTTTTAAGGGGGTGGGAGTGGGGGAAGAGCACACTGAGCTGCAGGACAGAAAACTGATGTTACAGTTATGATTCCAGTGACAATCACATGGGGTGATGGGGAAGGAGAAGCAAAGGCCTGAGGGAAGGTCAGAGCTGAGCCTCACTCAGCAGAGAGGGACAGCAAGGGCCAAGGCACTTGTCAGCAGCAGTCCAGGTAACTGTTGTTTCACAAAACACCAAGGAGTCAAGAGGGGGCCCAGAGTGAAAAGAGAAGATGAGGGGTGAACAGAAGGCCACAGCAAGGACTTGGATATCAGTCAAAGTTTGCTGGGACAATAGGGGCAAGGGAATGGGGTTTGGGGAGTGGGCAGTTGAGCAAAGAGTGGCATGGCCTCATTTATGCTGTAAGCTTTCTGACTCCTGGCCAGTGGAGATATGAGTACTAATGAGAGCAGTTATCAGATGGCTGCCGGCCCACAGATGGGGGCTAGGAAAGAAGCCAGGGGGTGGGATTCAGAATCCGTGCTGAAGACAGAGTCAACCAGATCCTAGCAATATGGAAGGAGAGGAAGAGAAAGCAGTAAAAGCCCTGTGAACCATGCTGTGTGCAGAGATGGGGCTCAGCCACTGTACAGAAAAGGCTCTGTTCTGGACACAGTAACTGAGAGGTCCAGGAGGAGATGGCATGCACACTGCAGAGCATGCCTGCCTAGACCCCAGGAGAAGCCACACTGGGATCACTGGGAGGGACAGAGTAGCAGAGCCGGCTTTCAAGCAGAGTTGAGATCTCTCAGTTAGAGGATGCTTCGAGAGCTACAAACTGTCACCTCCTTGAAAGCCTGATCCTGAAACACAATGGGAAGTGCAACAGTGTGCACACGAGGAACGAGATGAAGGCAGCGTTACCCTCGGGAACATGGCACCCCACATAATATGAACATGGCACTCCCAATATAGGAGTTATTCCTATATTGGGTCTCATCCTCATGGGTGGAATCCTAAATTCTAAATACATAAAAGTGTATTTCATTCTTAGGTATCACTTAAAAATTCTAAAAAATACATTCTTATGTATTAACCCCCCCCCCACACACACACACACATGCCCACTGTCGACTGAGGCTAAGCAACAGAACCCTGGCCTTTGGCTGACTGATCGTCAAAGACAAAATTTTTTAAGAAAATTCTGAATAGGCCGGGCAATGGTGGTGCACGCCTTTAATCCTGAGTTCGAGGCCAGCCTGGTCTACAGAGTGAGTTCCAGGACAGCCAGGGCTATACAGAGAAACCCTGTCTCAAAAAAAGAAAATTCTGAATGGAAAAAGAATATTTATGTGTGCATGTGCATGCATGCCACAGCACACAAATGGAGACCAGAGAAAACTTGAAGGAGTAGCTCTCTCTTGCAGAATATGGGTCCCAGGAATGAAACTCAGGCCATCAGCTCCCTTTAGCCACTGAGCAATCTCACTGGCCCACAACTATTTCTTATGAGCAAAAGATCGCCATCCTCAGCTCATTGGTTATTTCAGGTATGGGTCCCTTTACCCTCCTCACTGGTCATTTGATTTCAAACTTCTGCTCAAAAAGCAACATCTAAAGCAGGAGATGGGTGATGGATTTGAACCCAGCCTGAGCTAGGATGGGCTCTTATGACCACTCAAACAAGCACCATCTACCAGTGCTTCCCAAGACATATATGGTGCAATGAGTAGAATTTACGTTTTCCTATAAGTCCCATTAAAAAGGGGTGGAGGCATGGTGGCACACACTTTTTAATCTCCACAAGAGGAAGGCAGAAGCAGGTCGGATCTCTGTGAGTCCCAGGTACAACTAGCTACACAGTGAGACCCTGGTCTCATGACCAGAAACAGATAAAATCCATTTTAATTATACATTAAGGTCAGTATAACCAAAATACCCTCCCATTCCCTCCATGTCTCCACAGAGTCTTACTCTGTACCCCAGGCTGCTCTCAAATCTCACTATCCCCCTCCTGTGGCTTCCTCACTGCTGGGACTACCAGCATGAGCCAGCATGCCTCGCAAAGGTATCCCCATCCCCACAAGTGCCGAATACACAGAACGTTCCTGTCCAGAAGCCTGGCCACTGCCACGCATGCCTTGGAAACGTACCTGCTGGAGGAGGCCTGAATCCGAGTCTAAAACGCAGGCATCGATGAGGATGTTCTGAAAGGAGCAGTTCAAAACATTATAGCAGTGCTTATGGCTGTCTCAGACATGCTAGAGTCTATTCTTTTTGGAACTTGTGGTAATCCTCCTGCCTCTGCCTCTTGGATGTTGGTCCAGAGAAGCTACATTCCTAAAATGGGCCCTTTTACACGTGTGGTGACACTGCGAGGCAGACACTGAGGATATGGCATCCAAAGCATCTAGGACAGTTGGAGCTCCTACCTCTAACCCTGACCCCTTTCACTCCAGCACGCTCTGTGCTGATGAGAATACAGGATTCTGGTGGTATGCATGTCAGAACTAAGGTTTGGAGAGGAGAGGGATGGCCCGGTGGGTAAGAGCACTGCTACTCTCCCACAGGACCCTGGTTCAGTTCCCAGCACCCATACTGGGGCTCGCATCATCTATAGCTCTAGTTCCACAGGATCTGACACCCTCTCCTGGCTTCTGCATGTACCAGAACTGCCCATGTTGCACATACATGTGTGCAGCCAAAGCACTTAGACACATTAAAAAAAGAGTCAGAGAACAAGGATGACATGTCAGGTTGTCTGAACATGTCAGTTATTTGCAAAGTGCACAGCACACTACAATAAGAGAGACATTGTCAGGCAGAATGGTGTAGGCCTGTGATCCTAGCTAACCCACAGGCTGATGCAGGGGATTCTCAAGTTCAAGGCCTGTGTGGGCTCTATGAAGCTCAAGACAAAATGAGAGACATGCCTTTAATCCCAGCACTCGGGAGGCAAAGGCAGGCCAATCTCTGAGACCAGGCCATTCTAGTCTCAGAGCAGTTCCAGGATAGGCAGGGGTACCTAGAGAGACCTTGTCTCAAAAGTCCAAAAACAGACAAACAAAAAAAGATGGAGGAACTGAGGGTGTCTGTATCAGACTGCTAACTCAGACTCTAATGAGGGGAGTACCATGACACCCAATGCCAAAGCAAGTCTGAGGGGACATCCCCGAGAACTCCAGCCAGTCAAAACTGCCTAGGACCCTACACAGAAAAGTGGCAAGTACCCAGTGTGGCTTCTGAATCCCCAATCCACTAACACAGCCCCATTTAGCCAGAACACTACTGTGCAAGAGTGACAATGATCACCTTCTCTGTTTTGTTTTTTGGGTTTTTAAAAATTAATTTAATTTTAATTAAATAAATATGCATTCCTGTTTTGTCTGCATGCATATCTGTATGAGGGGGTCAAATCCCCTGGAACTGGAGTTACAAACAATTGTGAGCTATCATGTGGGTGCTGGGAATTGAACCTGGGTCCTTTGGAAGAGCAGCCAGTACCAATGAGCCATCTCTCTAGACCCATTTGTTCATTTTTGAGACAGGATCTTTGTATGTAGCTCTGGGGCTGCCTCCTGGACTCCACATAAACCTGGCTGGCTTCTAACTCATAAAGGTAGGGACCACTACACACAGTCTCTGATCAGTTCTTTCAGGAACGTAGAAGGCTGAGGCCTCACCTGCTTCTGAGCAGCAAAGATGACGTTCATGAAGTTCATATACTGCAGTGCGCTGTCCTCCGCAGCCTTGATCACCTGCAGACACAGCTATCATACCTCAAGGCCTGCCCAGGGCGCACTAATGACAAGACCTACTGCATGCTACAGGCACTATCGCTTCTCCAGTCCCTCTTCCCACTTCGTACGAAACCCCCAAAGTATAGGATGACACCACAGTTTTCACGGTCCTTGTTAGACTAATGAGCATCTGTCCAGAGTACCCAGCATGCATTGGGAGGCCAGGGGACAACTTTTGGGAGTTAGTTTTCTCCTTCCACCATCTGGGTGCTGGGGATTGTTCTTCAGGCTTGGCGCCAGGAACCTTTACCAACTGAGCCATCTCACTAGCCCAAGAGCTTTGGCTGACCTGGAACTCGCTATGTAGAAAAAACATTGTCCCTGAAGCCACAGGCACCAGCCTGTGCCTCCTTCCCCAGGGCCAGGATTAAATGCATATGACACCACACTTGGATCCATTCCCATGTCTTCCCCAGTGCCAGGATTAAATGCATATGACACCACACCTGGACCCATTCCCATGTCTTTCAACTGTCTGCAATTGTATGCAAGCTTACCAAAATCCTTGATTTCATCTCCTGGTTATCTATAAAAAGATTAAAAACAAAACCAAACCAAAAATCAGGTTATAATTTAGCAAACATGGTAGCTTAAAAAGAATGTGGTTTTCTAAGCATTTTTTATTTTATGTTGAGACAGGGTCTCACTAAGCAGCAGCCCTGGATGGCCTGGAACTGGCTATGTGTATGAGGCTGGCCGTGAACTCAGAGATCTGCCTGCCTCTGCTTCTGAGTGTCTAACCATCCTTAAATGCCCCACCGAGCATGCAGCACTCACCATGGCAACAGCTGCAGGGGCAGGAATCAGCTCTTACCTTTCACTGCCTTGCTCACTCTGTGGATGTCTGGACTCATTAACATAAAGGAACATAAAACATCTGCAGGAACAGGGCAGACCTTCATATTTCAAACCGGACCCCTCCCATCATCTGCCGTACACCTGTTTCCCATTCTATACTCACAGAGAAAAAGCATTCTTTCTGCATGTGAAGACCACCACGGTTACAGACAGGTGACTATCCACCATCCTAGACAGGAACACTAGGGCCACACCTAAACCCATCAGCCCATCCAATGAGATAATAAATGTGAAAGCCATATGCAGATCAGGACAACTGGATGAATAAAAAGGATGTGAACTTCACTCAATACTGTTCAAAGATTATTTCATAAAAAGCAAGGCTGAGAGCCCATGACACATGAAATCGGGTGTGGTTGGAGTCTGCTTGCCCTGTGAGTCCCGAGAAAGTTACAGAATAAGGTCTACAGGAGCCACAGGCTAACACCTTCCCCATGAAAGACTTCTTTGGGACACGCTAGCACAAGGAAGGATACAGCAAAGAGCTTTGGCGAGGGACCCTGCCAGTAGTGTCTCCGTATGCTGGCCCTTGATGTCACCTGCAAAAGTTACAGAGCACAAGGGGGAATTCTAAGTCTATGTTCAAGTGAAGTAATTTAGAAACTCAAGTACTCATGAATGAATCAAAAGATGGCATGGTCAAAGCGGATTTTTAAACACAGAAACTAGTAATCAGTAAACACAGTAAGCAACTCTGTGCCTCTTTTTAGAATACCTCGGTGTCTCCTTTAGGGAAGGAAAGGCAGAGATGGGAGTTGGTACTTAAAGGATGAAGAAGGACTAGAGAGATGATTCAGGAGTTAAGAGCACTGGCTGCTCTTTCAGAGGATCCTGGTTCAAGGTCCAGCACCCACATGATGGTTCACACTGCCTGTAACTCCATTCCAGAGGATCTGATGCCCTCTTCTGGCCTCCACAAGACCCAGGCACACACATGACGGGTACACAGACACACATGCTAGCAAAACATCCATACACATAAAGTAAAATAAATCAGTCTAAAAAGTAAAAAAATTAGGACATGTACTTTATTTCAGAGAGGAAGGGTCTAGAGTGGCCCTGAACAGTGTGCACACACCTAACAGCCATTCCTGGAACTCAGTTACTGTTCATAAGTTTACAGTGGTGTGCCCATCACCATCACTGGAGGGTGTGGCACTTCGAATGAGAATGGCCACCACAGGCACATACATTTGAATGCTTGGTTCCCAGTTGGTGGAACTGTTTGGAAAGGATTAGGAGGTGCAGCCTTGATGGAGGAGGCATGGGCTTTCACACCATGCTCAGTTAGCCTCCCCTCTTCTGTGCCTTTGGATTGGATGTAAGTTCTCAGCTCCTGCTCTAGAACTATGCCTGCTGCTGCCATGCTCCCCACTATGAAGCTCATGGATTCTACTATGGAACCATGAGCCCCAAACGAAATGCTTTGTAAGTTGCCTTGGCTGTGGTGTCTTACCACAGCACTAGAACATAACTAGGACAGAGGCTGAGTAGAGAGGCAGCAGCGGAGAGACAGGAGTCCAGGCCAAAGTCTGAAGTGCCATGTGGTCATAACGTGGGGCCGGGAGCTAGAGGCTTGAGGCTAGGGCTATGTCAAGTGTGCAGTGTGGTATTTCATCCCGACAGTGCAGAGACTAAGGGGTCAGAATTTAGAGGCAACTCTGAAGCTAAAATCACAGACTACATAGCTGATTAAATGGTGGACCTGAGAAGAAAAGAAGCCAAGAGCTTGGACATGAGAAACTAAGAAGATAGAATGACAGACATCCCATAAGAATGGGATAGTGGAGTCATGGAGGCTAAAGAAAATACAGTGAGGCATGATAGACAGACCAAGGGACAAGAAAATAGAGATGTCTGAGCTTAAAGTCTGGGATTGCAACAAACTGGGAAATGTTGCCACCTAAATGGTACAGGGAAGGGCAGGAGAGATGGTGAAGCATTATCCACGAGTACCACACCTGCAGAAGACACACGTTTGGCTCCCAGCACCCACGTCTGGCTGCTCACAACTGCCACTGGCCCTCAGGCACCTGCACGCACACTGCATACACAGTCTCATGGAGGCATACATATGCATTTAACCTTTTTTATCTTAAAGATTTATTTTATGTGTAGGAGAACTGTGCCTGGTGCCTAAGGAGGTCAACAGGGGTGATCAGATCCCCTAGAACTGGGATTACAGATGTCAGTAAGCTGCTCCCTGAGTGCTGAGAACTGAACCTGGATCCCCTGAAGAGCAGCCAGTGCTTTTAACCACAGAGCTCTATCTCTAACCACTCTAAACATATATTTTTCTTCAAAAAAATTTTTAATCTTAAAAAATAAAGATTAATAAATTTGGTATTAAAAGTAAAAATAAATAAAAGGTAAGCATCCATGGAAGAGCCAAGATATATTTTAAGGGAGAAGGTAAAGGGCAAACTAGACAAAAACAAAACAAGAAAAAAACAAAAAGAAGAGCCAGGGATGTGGTACTTCCCAGTCTGATATAATCCCAGACTTTAACTTGGGAGACTGAGGCAAGAGGACTACAAGTTCAAGACCAGCCTGGGCTACCTGGGGAGGAGCTATCTAAATAGAAACAAACAAAAACTCAAACAAGACTGAAAAAGAATAGTCCAAAAACAAGAGAAGAAAAACTGGTTAACAGTGTGACTTCCTGGGGTGCCAGAATGTTCTAGAGCCAAGCAGGGTTAACACAAATTTGTCTTGCTAACTAAATATCACAGAGATGGGAGGGAGTGAACCTAAGAAAGAAGAGAGACATGTGGCCAGCGTCTGCAGCCTCAAGTCTCTGAGCTTAAAGCCTCGATGCCCCCCAAATCAATGTTATTTCAAAGGAAAAACAGTCTACAACATGTAACACATCCCTAAGCCTCAGTGACGATAGCGGAAGAGGCTTGGGACAGAAAGATTGTAAGAGCAAGGGCTCAGCCAGGCGGAGGTGGTGCACGCCTTTAATCCCAGCACTTGGGAGGCAGAAATAGGAGGATTTCTGAGTTTGAGGCCAGCCTGGTGTACAGAGTGAGTTCCAGGACAGCCAGGGCTACACAGATAAACCCTGTCTTGAAAAAAGAAAAAAGAAAAGAGAAAAAAAGAAAAAAAGAGCCAGGGCTCAAGAGGATCAGGCAAAACAACGTTCTCCTGGCAGGAAGTTGTACTCAGAAACTCACAGCAGCCGTGGCTGTGGGGCGGCATAAGCCCATACAAGATCAAGCCGGTTAACATTTCTGCACAAGTGGGGAAGAATCCTTGAGACTAGACCCCTAGCTGAAGAGCCATAAACAGTTGATAGCCTGGCTTGGGGTAGTTGGCTTTCTTTAAGGGTGTGGTTCCCGCAGGTCAACAATGCTCCAGTAGATGGCCCTACAACCATGGACAGCACACATAAATTTGTTTGTTTGTTTGTTTTGAGACAGGCTCTTACTATACATCCCTGGTTGCCCTGGAATTTGCTGTGTAGACCACACTGGCCTGCAACTCACAAGTGATCTGCCTGCCTCTGCCTTTCTACTGCTGTGATTAAAGGCATTTACAACTATATCCAGATTATTATAGCCAGATAAAAAGTTAGGAGGCAGTAAGGAGATGAAGGGAGGAGATGGGAGTGTACCTAGGAGTTAGGAAGAAGAATGGGGTTGTTGAGTATCATCAAAACACATGCTATACATGTATGAAATTCTCAAAGAATTAATAAGAATCTTGCATTTTAAAAACATACAACAATTACCACCACATGGGGACAGCAGTGACAATAGCCAGGCTTACTCTTGGTCATCAGATCCTTGATCTCCTCAGCGATCACCTCATTTGCGGCTGTCAACAACTCGTATTTTCCATCTTTACTCCCAGAGGGATTACAGTCAGGAAGGGCGTTGCCAGGGTCTCCGAAGAAGTCTCCAAGTCTGCCGTTCTTCCCCGGGTATAAGAATCGACTGAGAGGGTAGGAGAGAGATCCCGCTGAGTAGCCAGAAGGCGCTCTCTCTACACATGCATGCAAACTATCAAAGACCTGAAAGGCAGCCTCTGGCTCCTACCTTTCCTGAATGTGACTGGCGATGACAGCCAGCTGGTTGGAGCGGTTCATGAACAGGTGGGAATTTGCCAGCACCATCACTGCATCCATGCATTTGGATAAAGTAAACTGACAGACATGAGAGGAGCACGTCAACCTCAAGGAAGGTGTCATTGAGAGAAAGATTACCTATTACTTAGCTTCGTTTACTTATATATACGCTGTGATATGTGTAAGAAAGGGTCTGGCTACACAGCCCTGGGTGGCATCCAGTAATTCACCTATCACTACCTTCCCATGTCATTTCACATGTCATTCTGTGTGGATGCTCCCTGACATCTGACAAGGACTCAGCTTCTCCTTCGCTAAACCCAAGGCAGAGAAGCTGAGAGGAGGCCTTCTTCGCCTTACTGACAGAGACTAGAACCTTACTTATCGGATACTAGCATGATGGGGCCTTGACCTGAGGAGACAGAGGCAGCCGGACCAGAAGTTCAAGATCATCCTCAGGCTGTATAGCATGTTCAAGTCCAGCCTGATATACCCGAGATCCTGTGTTGATAAAATAAAAAAGCACAACCCTGCTTCACAAATAAAATATGAATGTTAAAAAAAAAAAAAAAGATAAGACTGTCTCAAAACTCCAAAGACCAGATCTGGTGGGATGGCTCAATGGTTAAGGGTGCTTCCCACAAAGCCTGATTTCCTCAATTCTATTCCCAGGACCCAAACGGTTGAAGCAAAGAACTGACACCCAAAAGTTGTCCACTGGCTTCCACACGTGCTGTGGTACGCTGTGCCTACCCCCCAAGTAAATAAATAACAAAAGATGCCTGTTTAGAAGAGGCAAAACAGATAGGAGGCAATCCATGGCTGCCTGCAGGTAAAGGACTAGAAGCAGGAGTGGGGGTCAACAGGTGCGAGGACTTCACATGGCAAAAGAATCATTCCAAGAAGGAACTGTGGGGTCATTTATGCAACTTCCCTGTGTGGTCTGTGTGGTGTAATTGGCTGCTTGTATGAACCCGCAGTTTTCCTTTCTAACAGTGTCTCTATCCCCTACTGGCCAAAGATGAGCTTGACTTCTGGGGATCTGCCTGCCTCCACCTGCGTGCATGCTAGGATTGGACGAGGGCCACCAAGCCCGGCTTGTAAAGACTCAATAACAGACAGTGGGTGCGATACAGGCATACAGAAGTTAAAGAGAACCAACCATTCGAAGGCTCAAGCTCATCTTACCTGAGACTCCTTTAATGCTTGCTTTCCCCACCAAATCGGGTTGGTGTCAACTATGATAACCAGAAGATTCAACTCATCTTCTGCAAATAGCAACAAAAGCAACGTTGAAAATGTCAGCCTCGCTAAACTGAAAGAAAGTTCGCATACCCAATGAGCTGACTAGTCAACAACAGGTCTTCTAATGGTCATCATCCTCAAGATCAGTGGTGACATCACAGAAAAAGCCAAGTTTCTGTAGAGATTAAGTCACAGGCCTGAGGATCCAGCTTAGTGAGTGCTCGTCTAGTACTGGGGAAGCCCTGGGTTTGGTATCTGGTGTCTCATTTTTTAAAAAGAAAAACAAGGAAGGGGGCAGAGATGGCTTACTCAGTAAAGGCACCCACAGCCAAGTCTGATGCCCTGAGTTCGATTCCTGGGATGAACATGGTTAGGTGAGACCTGACTCAACAAAGGTACCCAATAACACATACACCAGTAAGAAAAAAACAAACTAATTTCAAAGGCTGGGATTGATGGTGTATTCCTCTTTAATCCCAACACTTGGAAGGCAGAGGCAGATGGATCTCTGTGAGTTCAAAACCAATCTGGTGTAGCTAGTTCCCAGTCAAGAAGGGTTAAGAAGCTGGGCAAGCCTTATTCAGCTCTCAGCTGCTCTACAAGCGGTAGCTGAGCACGAGGCATGCTAACCCTCTGCTCCTGACACATGGGTATACTTAACCCAAAGGCCTTCACATTTTAAAGAACTGGAATCTCCAGCAGCAGGATTTCAGGCAGGAAATTAGGGAACCATGAGGAGCCGGGGTGGCCCTAAGTTTAACCCATCATAAAATACCCAAGCCGGCTGTGATTAAGAAAATTTTATTTATTACTTTTTAGTCATGTAGCCCAGGCTGACCTCTAACGCTTTGTGTAACTAAGGATGGTATTTGACTTCTGATCCTCCTGTCTCTACCTCCCAAGTGCTAGCTTACACCACATCTGGTTATACAGGGATCAAATCAGGGCTCTGTGAATGTCAGGCAAGGATTCTATTATATTGCTATATCACCAGCTCAGGGACCAACTTTTAAAAACAGCCCAGAAGGGGGGGAATAATTCTTTTATGAACAAAGTTTTTACCATGCAAAGGAATTAGGCCACTATCCAGACTAACAGACACAACTAAACAGGCTAAATAACACAAGCACTCAACACACAGCCATGCTAGACGCTCTCGGACCAGCTAGCTGACGGAGGTGCTGGTTCCAAGTCTTTGAAGAACCTACATTTAATTCAGTTTGGTGCTGGAAACTGTACATAAACACTTGGACATGCTCTGCCACCAAACTACATCCTTAGAACTTTCTTATTAAAAAAAAAAAAAGATGTCTAATATTCGTGAGTGCTTTGACTGTAGTTGTATATACATTCATTGCAGTGTCCTCAGACGTCGAAAGATGGTGCCATATCGCCTGAATAGCTCTGCTACTGTCTGCTACTGAACCAGGTCGTCCACTAGTGTTCTTAAGCACTGAGTTATCATTCCAGGGAGCCTAACCCTTTAAAATAGGGGCTCAATAAATTTCCCAGGCTGGCACTGAACTTGGTAACCTCTTGAGTATCTAGGATTACAGGCATGGGACACTATACCCAGCCAAGAGCTTACAGTTCAAATGGACAAACGGACAGTGCCCACTGTCATAAAAAGCCTGGGTACTCGTGCAATAGTACAAGGCAGTGCCCAACTTACTGTCTCCTCCATTCCCTCCCGAAGCTCCTTCATCAGGATCAGCCCCCACCACTGGCTTCTGCAGAACCAAATCCTTATTCTGCCTTTCTTGCTAGTACCAAGAATGGCAAGGAAAACAACGTGTTGCCTGTCAGAAGCATATTCCTGAAACATCCCTGCCAATTTCCTTGAGTGTCTACCTCATTACTTGACAAGCAGTGCCAGGCCTGCCTTTCTCCTAGAGGTGTGAAAATGACTACGGCTGCTACTCTTGCTCCCACAATCCATTTTCCACACAGTAGCCAAAGTGATGCTTCTAATGTTGTCAATCAAGTAAATAATTGTGGGACAGTGCAAAGGTCCTTGCTGCCAAGATTGATGACCTGTGTGTTCAACCCTTAAGACCTACACCATAAATAAGAGAACAGATTCCCACAAGATGTCCTCTGATTTCCACACCAAATAAGTAAATACAAGGCAACAGTCTTTGAGGTACAATGTAATTTGAAAACTGCGACTAGGGCAGGGCAGTGGTGGCGCACGCCTTTAATCCAAGCACTTGGAAGGTAGAGAAAGGTTGATTTCTGAGTTTGAGGCCAACCTGGCCTACAGAGTGAATCAGGACAGCCAGGGCTACACAGAGAAACCAAATGTCAAAAAAAAAAAAAAAATCCACAAAGGAGAGAGAGAAGGAGAACCTGTAACTAGAGAGATGACTCAGTGGTTAAGAGCACTGACTGTTTTGCCGGTGAACCCAGGTTCAATTCCCAGCACCCACATGGCAGCTCACAACTGTAACTCCAGTTCTAGGAAATGCAAAAACTTCACACAGATATACACGTAAGCAAAACACCAATACACATAAAATGATTTAAAAACTGTAACTAGTACTTTACTGTATGACTATGAGCTTCCCACCTTCCTCTATTCCTCCCCCCTTCCCTAGGATGTTTGTACTTCATAATGTCACTCACACTAAAGTTCTAGTATCTTCATCTTTCCTGGACTCCTAATGAAATACAGTCCCTAGTTGCCACGCACTGTCTTCAAGGCCCTGGTCACCTCTTAGAACTAACTTCCCTGGCCAACTGGTCTCTTGACCATAAGGCACCACAGGCTCAAAACTTTCCTGTATCGAGTTCTGTGCTGTACTTCCCAATTTAGAAAATGATGTCGAATACACGGGGGGTAATTCCAATATGTCCCGAATGACACATTGGGCGTGCTGATTCAGGCCTATATCCCAGAACTCCGAAGGCTAAGGGAGGAGACAGCATCTGCATAAAAAATAATTAGGGCTGGGGAGGAAGCTCAACTGGTAGAATGCCTACTGAGCAAGCACAAGTATCTGAGCACCACAAAAAAAAAATCCAGCTTGATCGTGCACGTCGGTAATCCCAGCACTCTAAAGGAGACTGGAGAATGAAGAGTTCAAGGCCATCCTTTACATCACAGTGAGAACCTTTCTCAAAGACAAAATGGCTGAGTGAATGAACGACTATTCTGGCTGTTCCTCTAAAGACCAAAAGTGTCCCTCCCACCCGGCTCCGCGTCTCGATCCGTGCCACCCTCACCGTCCGCGGCCATGGCTCCCTACGCCTCGGTGAAGAGCCGCCCCACGGTCCAATGCGCGGTCGACTTCCGGCGCAGACGAGTGACGTTTCGCAATCCGGGGGCGACGGAAATGATGCATGAGAAATGCGACACCCTGTCAGGCCGTGCTTTGCTGCCGGCGCGGTTTGCGGGACGAGTCGCGGAGAAGCCATGGAGGACCGCGGTGAGTGTGTCAACAGAGCGGCGGGGACACATGGTCCCGGCCTCGCACAGGCAGCCTGAACTCCGGGCGATGTTGTCCGGGCTCCAGTCACTTCCCGCTGTCACTGCTCCTGTGTCCGTGGTCTGGGTCCCTCGGACGCTTGCCAACTGGCTTCAGCACAAGCTGCCCGACGAGCTTCCTCCGAAAACCTTGCTCTCGGAGGCAGTGTGCTGGCCCTCGCAGCACGGGTGTCCTCTGTGAGCAGTAAGAAGACGCCTAGCCCTGCTGGAAGAAATGAGGCACCGTTGGTTTGCTCGCCCGCTGTAGTTATCAGAATGTATTAGGCGAAAAACAAACTAATACAGTGCTTTTAGTTAAAAAGTGAACTGTAAACATTTATGTATGTGCGTAGACTTGATTGGCATTCAGTGCTCAAAAGGCTACAGGCAAAATTGATGAAGTGGATGAGAAGATTCCTTAGAACACTGGATTCTGGTCTTAGCCTCTAAATTTTATTTATTTATTTATTTATTTATTTATTTATTTATTTATTTATTTTGGTTTTTTGAGACAGGGTTTTCTGTGTAGCCTTGGCTGTCCTGGAACTCACTCTGTAGACCAGGCTGGCCTCGAGCTCAGAAATCCGCCTGTCTCTGCCTCCCAAGTGCTGGGGATTAAAGGCGGGCACCACCACGCCTGGCAGCCCCTAAATTTTATGCCTTGTGCACCAATTTTTTTTAAAATATGGACGCGGTGTATTCTCTATCCCTACCAACATTTATTCCCTTTAACTTTAAAAGCTGCTTTTTAAAATGTGTTTGCCTCTTATTCTTAAGGTCAGCAGTTGTTACCAAACTCTCTGGCCTCATCCTGCTAAGTTCACGCGATGATCCATTTGTTTCCTCTCTCCTTAGAGTTAATTGAATACTTTAAGTCTCAAATGAAAGGAGATCCTAACATGGCCTCAGCGGTGGCTGCCATCCAGACTCTGCTGGAGTTCTTGAAGAGAGATAAAGGTAGGAGTGTGGACAGGCAGACATGTAGATCAGTGTACAGTCTCAAGCCCAACCTCTGTGTCCATGGTCGACTTGTGGGCCTGGAGGAAACCCTTGGGTTATCACCGAAAGGATTCCCACCCACCTACAAAATATGCCCTGATGCAAGAGTCAACAATACAGCCTTAAATTAAAGGCTTAAGTTAGAGCAATAATTTAGCTTTATAGATGAGTACCAAGCTCCTAGCTTGTCCTTGATTCTGTGCAGTGCTGTAATGTTCCAGAATAAATTCTGGTGTCAATATTCATTGAGACCTACTGAGTATGATAAGTCTTAAGATCCTGGATATAGGGCTGGGGAGATGGCTCAGCAGCTAAGAGCACTGACTGCTCTCCTGAAGGTCCTGAGTTTGGATCCCAGCAACTACTTGGTGGCTCACAACCACCCGTAATAAGATCGGGTGCCCTCTTCTGGTGTGTCTAAAGACAGCTACGGTGTATTAAGCCGGAGCAAGCGGGCTAGAGCGAGCAGGCCCATCCTGAGTTCAATTCCCAACAACCACATGATGTACAAATGGCTCACGGCCATCTGTACAGCTACAGTGTACTCATATACATAAAAATAAATAAATAAATCTTAAAAAAAAAACCTGGGTATATAACATGACCTCTTATACATATAAAATATGTGCCTTTTTCATTCTCATGGGGTGGTGAAGAGGAGAATTTCTCTTAACACAGCCCTGCATGTCTTCCTGGTATATATACATTCAAATACATTGGAGCCTGCACTGTCTCACAGATCTCATCTGCCCCTGCTAAGTAATGACCTGCCATTCTGTCGCTTGCTGCAAATATCTTAGCCCAGCCCTGCTGGCCTCTTTAACCTTTACTTCCTTTTTTCTTTTCTTTTCTTTCTTTTTTTTTTTTCTATTTTTTTAAAGACTATTTTTTTAAAGATTTATTTATTTATTATATGTGAATACACTATAGCTGTCTTCAGACACTCCAGAAGAAGGCGTCAGATCTCATTATGGATGGTTGTGAGCCACCGTGTGGATGTAGGGATTTGAACTCAGGACCTTTGGGAGAGCAGTCAGTGTTCTTAACCACTGAGCCATCTCTCCAGCCCCTAACCTTTACTTTCTGTTTCATTATTAGCGTGTTCATGACTGTGGGTACGCACAAGGACAGCTATTGGGAGTCGCCTCTTTCTTTACTCAGGTCATCAGGCTGGCATCACAGTCGCTTCTTTCTTTACTCAGGTCACCAGGCTGGTATCACAAAGCCTTTTGCCCATTTGCCCATTTGGCCTTCTTGGTTTTTGAAACCAGGTGTGTCCATTTCTTAGGCTTTGGTGTCACTGCCGTCTGCCCAGGAGCTGTGCTCACTGGTCTCCACGTGTCTGAGTCCTTATTCAAGTCTCTGTTAAAATGGCCTGTAACACAAGAGGCCAGCCTTGTTCCAAAGCTCTCCCTTACTCATCAGCCTGCCTTTTCCTGTCCTTGTTCCAGTTTGCAGCGTATCTGTCCCTGTGCTTATTTATTGCTCCTTGAGAACAGAACCTGCTCTCTCTCGTGCAGCATCTCCCGGTGGCTGGCACAGAGAAGCATCCAGTGTTCTTTGAAAGAGTGGGTGAACTGCAGACCAGCAAGGGCGGTGACACTAAATGAACATCACATTCCTCACTTCATCATTGCAGGAGAGACAATCCAGGGCCTGAGAGCAAATCTCACCAATGCTATAGAAACCCTATGTGGTGTGGACTCCTCAGTGGCTGTGTCCTCCGGCGGGGAGCTCTTCCTTCGCTTCATCAGCCTCACCTCCCTGGAGTACTCTGTAAGCCCGCCCTCCCTCACAAGCGCTCTTCTGTGTGTGCAGATACTGGAAGCTTTACTGGCAGCTCCTTCCTCCCTTCACTTTGCCCTTTCCTTCCCAGGACTACTCCAAATGTAAAAAGATCATGATTGAGAGAGGAGAGCTTTTCCTAAGAAGAATATCCCTGTCGAGAGATAAAATTGCCAATCTGTGCCATACTTTTATCAAAGATGGGGCGGTGAGTAGACACCTCTTTTGTGCTGCTAGAATCAAGAGCTGTGGGGTCACACTGCTGGGCCTGGAATCCTGGCTCTGTCACCTACTGCTGGGACAATCACTTCTCTGTCCTGAACTTTTCTTGTATGTTAATAAGGGCAGCAGCTCCCAGGCTGGGTGAGGGGTGAATGAGATGCTCTGTAGTGTGCATTATAGGGGCTCATCATCGTGAACTAGAGAACATGAGACCAGCATGAGCGGGTCATGGTATAACAGGCTTGTTACTTTTATGTGGGGTTGGAGGTTTAAGCAAGGACCTCTAACCTGAACTGCACCCATAGCCTCTTAGTAAGCAATTTTCTAATTTTTTTTTAATCACAATTCTTCCATATGTGTTTGCATGAGTATGCCTAGGTGCCACGGTGAGTGTGTGGAGGTCCTAGGAATTGGTTCTTTCCACTGTGTAGGATCTGGGCATCCAACTCAGGTCATCAAGCTTGGTGACAAGCACCTTTACCCACTGAGCCCTTTCATCTGCTCTGATTTTTATGATTGGGTTCATGGTCCTCTAAGCTGAAGTGAGTCTGCCCAAACTAGTTGTTACTGTGGTCACTGCCAAGCATCTTTGAGCCAGCATTGGCACTAGGTAGAACTGTTCTCTTTATAGCTTTGGCCTGTCCATAGTTAATGGGGAGCAGGTTCAGCCAGTCTCCAGCTGATCCACTCCGCCAGGTGTAAACCCTTCGTCTTTATCACCTGCCTGCAGTTGCTGCTCGTTTGTCCGTAGTCTGGGCCCCTCAGATGCTCACAAACCAGCTTCAGCACCTGCTGTCTTAGATGCCGCCTCTGAAAAGCTGGCTCTTGGAGGCAGTGAGGCTGTCAGCACAGCCTCCCCCTGCTCAGCCTCCCCCTGCTCAGCCTCCCCCTGCACAGCCTCACCCTGCTCAGCCTCACCCTGCTCAGCCTCACACTGCTCAGCCTCACCCTGCTCAGCCTCA
>NW_022196905.1:118319692-118330719 GCF_008632895.1 Mastomys coucha | reverse complement strand
TCAGCCTCACACTGCACAGCCTCACCCTGCTCAGCCTCACCCTGCACAGCCTCACCCTGCTCAGCCTCACACTGCTCAGCCTCACACTGCTCAGCCTCCCAGACCATGCCTGTGTTTACTTGCATCCTGGCTCTTAGATCTCGCCCTGGGTTTTACTGCACTTCCTTCCTTTGAAGTATGCTATTAAATAGATATATGAGAGGTTGTATAAGTGGTAGTGTCACAGACCTGGGCCATTGGAGGCAAGGCTATGACCACCCTCTCCTTGGCTCACAGTGTGACTAGTGTGGATTTCTCACCTACCAGCCACAGCAGCCTGCTCTTTACCTTCCAGCTGGGTTCAAAGCAGAGCTGTAGGATCTCAAAGCTTCGGGCAGGTCACTGTGGGCTTATTAAATGCAGACACCTCAGGTCTAAGGTGAGGCCTGAACACCCACGGTTCTAGTAAGCAGTTAGGGCGGCCATATGTGAGTCACAGGTCATCACCTGCACCACAGATGGCTGTATTTACTGCACCATGCTTGTCAATTTTGAAAAACGTGTTAGCTCAGCTTGTGTCTAGTGACTAAATTTTTTCTTCTAGAAAACTTAGGTGGCTGCAGTAGTGGCATATGTGACAAGAAGAGGCACCTAGGGCCTGGTTCCCTTGGCTTTCCACTGCCAGTGGCCTCATTGGACCACTGTTACTCCTACCTTTCCCGGCACCTGTAGGCCCAAGTGTGCAAGCTATATATCTTGTGGCCAGGGAAGCCGACCCCTGGGCCTCCATGTGCCTTTGGGCTCTGCTGGGGAGATCCATGCCCTACTTTGGGGGCAGAAATGTAGAACTGCTCAGTGGGCTTGAACTTCAGTGTACTGTTATGTCACCCTTCTGATCATAGTTGGTTTGTAGAATACTGGAGTTTCACCTGACAAGCAGGAGTTGTGGCAGTGCAGACAGAGTGGCTGGCGGGCAGCTTGCCCCTCTGATGGAAGTTTCTTGTTCCATAGAGAATTTTGACTCATGCCTACTCCAGAGTTGTCTTGAGGGTCCTGGAACAAGCCGTGACAGCCAAGAAACGGTTCAGTGTGTATATCACAGAGTCGCAGCCTGATTTATCTGGGCAAGTATCTCGCCACTGGCCAGTGTATCAACATTGCCTTGGACCCATGCATGACCATTCCTGCCCCTGGGAGGAAAGTTCCCGTGGGTTCCACGGGCACAATGCAGGCTGTGCTGTTTTTGTTGTTTCCAATTTTTAGGGTTTTTAAAGGATTTTTCTTTAGGTAGTTACATCAGAGGAACAGCAGGACACTAGGTGAAAAGCTTCAATCAAAGAATTGGTGATTAACAGCCCCATCTCCAGAAAACAAGAAAACCAAACTTTGTTCTGTTTTCTTTGTGGTTCTGGGAAGTGAATCCTGGTCTGCCCAGGCTAGTCAGGTGCTCTGGAGCTCAACCTCCAACTCAGTAGTTTTTCAGACAGGGGTTCTCTGTGTTGCCTTGACTATCCTGGAAAATTTATCTGTTTTATGTGCATTGATGTTTTGCCTGTATATATATGTGTGTGAGGGTGTTGGGTCCCCTGGAACCTGAGTTACAGACATTGTAAGCTGCCATGTGGGGGCTGGGAATTGAACCTGGGTTCTCTGGAAGAACAGCCTGTGCTCTTAACTACTGAGCCATCTCTAGCCCCTAACTTCACAACCATCTGTAATATCTAAGGGATCCCATTCCCTTTTCTGGCCTCAGACACCAAACATTCATGTAGTGTATAGACATACATCCAGGCAAACCACCATTCACATAAAATAAAAACAACTACATCTAAAAACAAAAATTAAAGAACTTTGGTTCCTGTTTACTTGGTGCAGAGGCAGGATCTGCCCCTTAAGCCACTGAAGTTACAGAATATCTTTATCTAAATCATGCATCACTGTGGGACCTCACTGTCATTTCTTCATGTCACCTTCAGTAAGAAAATGGCCAAAGCCCTCTGCCACCTCAATGTCCCTGTCACTGTGGTGCTGGATGCTGCTGTTGGGTAAGTGTGGCTCTTCCTGTGTACCTACATTGCTGGCTCTAAGCAGAGTTTGAATCCTGTCCATAAAATCTGACGGGGTAGCATCTCTCCCCTTATAATAAGCAGCACCCCGCAGCAGGGTTATCATGAGGTCGTGAGAGTTCAGAAGACAGCCTGCTGGGGGTCTTGTAGCCCAGACTGGCCCAGAACTCAGTCCTTCCCTCCTTGGAGTGCCAGGGTTGCTGACAGTGAGCTTCAGCCTTGTTGATGCTTTCAGAGTAAAAGGCAAAGCTCAGGCTATGGTCAGCAGTTAGGTGATCACTGTACTGTGTCCACATACTTGGCTGTGCAGTGGCTCACTGGGAGCTTTGTCCAAGTTGGGTCATCAGCATGTATCACTAACAAATAGTAGTCCTTTGAAAAGAAAGCTCACTATGGAGGCCATCGGGGGTTCCTGTAAACTGTAACACACCTAGCACCCAGCACTGGGAGGCAGAGGCAGGAGATCTGAGTACCAGGCCAGCCAACTATTCCTTTTTTTCCGTTTCCTCAGCTACATCATGGAGAAAGCAGATCTTGTCATAGTTGGTGCTGAAGGCGTGGTAGAGAATGGAGGAATTATAAACAAGGTAGGTACTGTCACACTGTTCCCAGAAGCCCCTGCAGCCTGAGCAAGACCTTGGCCAGCTTTCTTCTTTAGAGGCTGATCTTGGTGAATTTAGTCAGTAGTATTTACATTTATATACAATAGGTGCTTTTGTTTGGATATGTGATTTGAGACTGGGTATTATGTAGCTCAGGATAGCCTCAAATTATCTCAAACTCCTATCTGTGCCTCCTAGGTGCTGAGATCATAGACGTGACCACCACACCCAGGCAAGCTGGATTCAGCTTGAAATTGAGTGTCTCTGGCTTTATTTCCACTGGATTGAGGGCTTCCATCCCCAGGGTTTATTACATTTTCTCTGTCACTTACCTTAGAAACTGTCTATGACAAATGTCATAATTATATTAAGCTGTACGCATACCATCTTAAATTTCTGGCTCACTGGCATTCAGCACACTCATACCATGCTATTACCAATGTTTACAAAACTTTCTATTTGTTCCAGGTGGCATTTTCCCATGTTCCTGGTCACCTTTGTTCTGCTCTGTCCTGAGTGTTCCAGTCCAGGGGACCACAAATGAGTAGATTTACATGACGCTCATGATTTTGAGCTTGACAAACTTGGCCACACTACAGCATGTGTCATTACTGCATCCGTTCAAGCAGAGTACCGTTCCATCATAGCATGGCGCCATTTGCCCATGTTCACATGTAGTGGACACTTGGATTTTCCTACTGTTGGCTGTGGTGCAGGCTACTGCTGCGAACCTGGTTCACAGTGTCTGATCCCCCAGTTCTGGCTTATCTCAGACTGCACTTACTTTCACTTTCCCTAACTTATGATGCTGGCATCTTTTCATGTATGTTTATCTTGGAAGAAAAATTGTTTTCTTTCTTAAAAGGTCCTCTTTGAAAGCTAGGAATATAGCTTAGCTGCTAGAATACCTGTCTAGCATGCTGAAACCCTAAGGTCAAGCCCAGCACTGGATTGACCAGGTCTGCTGGAACTCAAGTAATCCCAGCACTAGGGGGAGCAGAGGCAGGAGGATCAGAAGTTCAGAGGCATACATGAGTACAAGGCTAGCGTGAAATACATTAGACACTGTCTTTTAAAAAGCAACAGTTCTGGCCGGGCAGTGGTGGCTCATGCCTTTAATCCCAATACTTGGGAGGAAGAGACAGGCAGATTTCTGAGTTCGAGGCCAGCCTGGTCTACAGAGTGAGTTCCAGAACAGCCAGGGCTACACAGAGAAACCCTGTCTCAAAAAAAAAAAAAAAAAGTTCTGATTGTCATGCCAAAATTACACTTACTCTTTGCTTCCTCCTGTTTCACTGAGCTATGCAAACTCACCCTGTCTGTTTTCCCTGACTTCTCAGATTGGAACCAACCAGATGGCCGTGTGTGCCAAAGCCCAGAACAAGCCCTTCTATGTGGTTGCAGAAAGTTTCAAGTTTGTACGGCTCTTTCCACTCAACCAGCAAGACGTCCCAGATAAGTTTAAGGTAAGTTTTATATATTTGGCAGGGTTCTTTTCCCATTGCTGTTTCCTCCGGTGCTTTTCCAGTGTAGAGATGGTAATCGGACCTGGGCACATTTTTGGGCAAAATCTCATTTACATAGCACTCTGCTAGGAGGCTGGTAACAGAAGCCCAGTTTCTTCATCCCATCTCTACTTTTACAAACCATGTCACCTTGGCCAGGCACTTCCATTGTGGCCTCTTTCCTGTGGGATGGGATGGTATCCTGGACTTGCTGTCCCTGCCAGCTGGCTGCACAGCCAGTTTCCTGACCCAGGGGTAGTCCTCGCAAGAGCTCATTTACAGCCATTTACAGCTCAAGCCAGGGCCTCAGCAGTGAGTGCAGAGCCAGGATACGAGGCCAATCCAGCTAACCAAGTTCTTTTCTCCGCAGTACAAGGCTGACACTCTGAAGTCTGTGCAGACTGGGCAGGATCTCAAAGAGGAACACCCATGGGTGGACTACACCTCCCCATCCCTCATCACCCTGCTGTTTACAGACCTGGGTGTGTTGACACCATCTGCAGTCAGCGATGAGCTCATCAAGCTGTACCTGTGAGCAGAGTCCCTCCTGCCAACATGCAGGAAGCACGCGTTGGCAGGATGAGCAGCCTCTCCACTCCAGCCAGCCAGAGCCCAAAACTTTCAGATCTGTATGCTAAGGGCTCATATTGTAAGTCCTGAAGAAGCCTTTGACTTTTCCTCTGTCACATCTGAAGCCTGTTCCCAGTTCTAGGACCAAGCTGAAGCATCCTTATGGTTTTCAGAAACTCAAGTCTCTGGAAGCACTAGTTAAGATTACTGGCCGCAAGCCTGAGGAAAGACGGCACATGAGCAGAGACCCCCTTCTCATACCGCACTCTGACGGCTGAGTACAAACCTTATGGTGCTTCACAAGACAGCAAACACTGGCTGACTACATCTGGCTTTGGGGCTCCCTCCCCTCAGCAGGATCAAGGCAGACAGGAGAAATACCAAGGCAGGAGCCATTCATGTGGCACTGTTCATAGAATGTTGTCTATAAAAAAATGTGAGTTTACTTTAAACATGTTTAAAACCAAAACAGCTTTTTTAAGTTAAATATGGAAACAAATCAGGATCTTTTCAAATAAATTATGTGAATAATTTAGATATTGCCTCATATAAGCTAGCACAGACCAGAAACAGTGTGAGTATAAAAGAACACCAGAGCCTGTTCTAAAATGCTCTCAACCCCAATCTGGGTGTTGTGGCACCGGCCTGTGGCCTCAGAACATGGGAGGCTAAAGCAGGAGGATCATTCTAAAATCATTCTAGACTACATAGTTTGGGTTCCATTCCTGTGTGGAGGCACCATGACCAAGACAACTCTTATAAAGGCAAACATTAAACTGGGGCTGGCGTACAGTTCCAGAAATTTAGTCCATCATCATCATGGTGGGAAGCATGGCAGTGTGCAGGCAGATGGTGGGGCTCTCATCATGGTCCAAAAGCAGCCAGGAGGCTTTCTTCCTACGCTGGGTGGAGCTTGAGCCTGGGAGACCTCAAAGCCTGCCCATACCATGACACACTTCCTACAAGGCCACATCTGATAGTGCCACTTCCTATGGACCAAGCATATGCAATTCACTACAGTAGTGTGGCCCCTATTGCAATGAAAAAAACCTGCATACAGGCCCCTCTGCATCTATGGGTGCTCTAGGTGGGGCTGCAAAGGATATGCAGCATTTGTGGGGACAGGAGGGTATACTTCATTATTGTTTTAAAAGGAGTGGGAATTTGTAATAAAGTACAAAAAGCATCGAAGAAAAAGCATAATTGATCAAAATAAATACTGAGATCTGTTATTTACATTCAAATAGCTAAACACACTTCTGTGAGATTCTGATAGGATTCTAGCACTCGTGTGTGCAGTCCTTCAGTTTCTTTCTCCCAGTCTGAACAGACAGCTTTCCAGATAGTCCTCCAGCAAGAGTACGAATGTGGGGCCAGTGAGACGACCTTCATCTGAGGCTCTGAAGTCAACTGTCCTCTTCCGAGTCTGAGACACCTAAATCTGTCAGCTGGACAGTCCTTTTGGCACTTGTCAATAGCCCCTTCTCAAATTCTTCTTCTGTGATTTTACCTTTTTTAAATTTTTTCAAGAGCCTTGTATCATTAAGGAGTTCCTCCATGTCTTCATCATCAATATCAGAACCCTGAGTGCAGAAGAAGCAAAATGAGTTCACCTTGAGAGCAGCTGACCCTGTTAGGGCCTAGGAGCTCTACAGTCAGCTAACACAGCCTGAACCATGGGCCCCAAAACTGAATGGGGAGAGATGATGGTAAGACAATGTACCTACACATTTCAAGCTAGCGGTGGTTTGGTTTTTTTTTAAATATTTTTTTTTGTCTAAGAGTTATTTATCTTATGTGAGTACACTGTCACTGTCTTCAGACACACCAGAAGAGGGCATCTGATCCCATTACAGATGGTTGTGAGCCACCATGTGGTTGCTGGGAACTGAACTTAGGACCTCTGGAAGAGTAGTCAGTTCTCTTAACGACTGAGCTATCTCTCCAGCCCCAACTTTGCTGTTCTTGTAACACATTAGATGACTTACTTCCCAGTGCAATGTCAGAAGGTGAAGTTTAAAGAATAAAAAACTTCCAGGCAGTGGTGGCGCACACCTTTAATCTCAGCACTTGGGAGGTGGAGGCAGGTCGATTTGAGTTCAAGGCCAGCCTGATCTACAGAGTAAGTTCCAGCACAGTCAGGGCTACACAGAGAAACTGTCTCAAAATAATAATAATAATAATAATAATAATAATAATAATAATAATAATAATAATAAAGAACAACACATTACCTCATCCTTTTTCCTTTTTGCATTCATCTTCTTCTTTCTTTCCTTTTTGGCCTTCTGTTTCGACCAAGCTTTATTTTTAATGAATTTTCTTCTCCCTTCATTTTCTATCCTCTCTTTTCTTTTCTGCTCCAAAAGTTTCTGCCTCTGTTTTTCTCTAATTTTATCTTTAAATGGAATCGTGTCAGTATCAATGTCCACTGGTACAAAATCTGGAAACTGCTTCCCCCTTAGTTCTGGCATCCTGGGCATCCTCAATAGGGCAAAGCCTCGAGCAAGCCCGGCAAAGTCAAGATCTAAAAGAGAAGAACTCCGTCAGCACTGTCACCGGGCTGGGCTTCCTCATGTTTCCTAAGTAATGTTGTAATAAGCAGGGCAGTGATGGCACATGCCTTTCATGGCAGTGCTCAGGAGGCAGAAGCTGGAGGATCTCTGGGATCAAGGCCAGCCTGGTCTACAGAGTGAGTTCCAGGACAGACAAAAAGGCTACACAGAGAAACCCTGTCTCCAACCTATTCCTCAACACCCCAAAAAAGTAATAAATTTACTTTAACTAGAACTTTTTAAAAGGTTTACTTTATTTATTTTATACATGTGAGCACACTGTCGCTCTCTTCAGACACCAGAGAAGGGCATCGGATCCCATTTCAGCTGGTTGTGAGCCAGTATGTGGTTGCTGGGAATTGAACTTATAACCTCTTGAAGAGCAGTCAGTGCTCTTAACCACTGAGCCATCTCTTCAGCTCCTAATTAGAATTTTTTAAGCAACATTTTTTTCAAGGTGAAAATAGCAGCTTATTTTACATCTACTCAGAGCCCAATTTTTTTTCTTTTTTCCTTTCTTTTCTTTAGGATTTCCTTTGAAAGGTTTAGAGGACACTAACCCTAACAGCCATTAACAATAACATAACAATGCAACCCTGACACCCAAAGACTCAAAGAAAATGATTATGCGAGGCACAATGGCACACAGTTTTAATCACCCCTACCTTTAATCCCAGTACTTGGTAGGCAGAGGTAAAGAGCTCTCTGAGTTTGAGGCCAGCCTGGTCTATACAGCATAAACTAGCCAGGGCTGCAGAAAGACCCCATCCAAAAAAGCCATGTTAAAGACGGCAAGGCTGGGCTTACCCTTCAGCCTGAAGATGAGGCTGCACTCATGTTTTGCATAAGCCTGCACAAAGGACACAAAGGCTTTCATGCCCTTCTCGAACACGGCTCTGTCAGCCAGAGCCATGGCCCGGAGCTTCGGCAGAAGGTCTACAGTGTTTCTCTGGAGGTTCATCTCCTGCAGGGGGCACTAAACAGAGACCACCATCTCACCATTCCCGCAGTCCCTCCAACCCCAGTGCCCCCCCAGATCTAATAAATCAAGGACAGACATCGAAGTGCTCCAAAAGACAGGGGGCCAAGTCCAGTCCAATGACATCCCTTAGTCAAAAAGGACTTTAGGAGTTTTTCTTAAAGTTTGAAAATGACATTGCCCATAAAAGTCCTAACCAGTAAGGGCAACAATAGGTGATGTCCCCAAGTCAGATGCTGGCTGATGCCGCCCTAGCCCAGCCCAGGTGAGTCAGCAGCCCCTCCCCCCTCACAGTCTCTCACCACCAGCTACCAGGCCAGCGTGCTGCTTACTTTCTGGTTGATGGCCAAGAAGTTGATGTACGCCTCCTCCATGGGTAGCAGGAACACCAGAGCACTGCCACCGTGGCCAATGCGGGCTGTGCGTCCACATCGATGCACGAAGGCACTGGGGGGACAGGGTGGGGCAGTACCCCAGAGTGGCAGTGAGCACAGCCAGGCTCCAGCCAGGCTCCAGCCAGGCGAGTGTTACCCTACACAGTGCTGCACAGAGCCATCAGGCCCCACAGCTCAGGGCCCATGTGACCACGAGCCAGCGCACAGAAACAGACAGGTCTGTAAGGGACTGGAGGACTAATGGCTCTGAGAACACCTGACCAAAGCTAGGCTACCTCAGGCCATACAGCAGGGTCACAAGGGAAAACTGAAAGCAATGAAAGGCATCGAGGAAAAGTGCCCTGGAATAACAGGCATCATGAAAAGCGTCACTTAAATGCAACTTTGCCTTTTAAAAGTGTGTGAGGAAAACCAAGCATAGTGTCTCTCGACTTTAATCCTAGTACTGCTGAGGCAGAGGCAGCCTGGTCTATATACAGAGAGAGGCAGCCTGGTCTATATACAGAGAGAGGCAGCCTGGTCTATATACAGAGAGAGGCAGCCTGGTCTATATACAGAGGGAGGCAGCCTGGTCTATATATAGAGGGAGGCAGCCTGGTCTCAGAATGAGCTCCAGGACAGCTGGACTACACAGAGAAACCTGACTTGAATAACCATACAAAAATAATTACCAAGTGTGTGAGGGGTGCCCGCTCACTTTGAGGGAGATCTGCAGTTTTCTTAAATAGTCTGTTGCTCTTTTCAATATTCTATAGTTTGCACTCTGCATGAACCTTCAGTAGTGGAGTGTTTTTCCATGTTTATCCCTCTACACACACTCTTTTGCAGTATCTCAACACAGCAGGGAGGTTCCTGAACGCATAAATACCATCCTAAGCTCAGCCTCATGAACACCAGGATTAAAAGGGGGAGCCACCACAGCTGTCTGAGTGATTGCTACAAAAACACACCACTATTAACACATCAAAAGCTATCAGGCCATTTGCCCACTTCTACAATTTAATCTAGTTGATAGAGCGCTTGGGTTTCAAAACTTAAGCCAGATGTGGCAGTCCATGCCTGTAACCCCAGCACTTGAGATGAAGGCAGACCCATCAGAAGTTCAAGATTATCTCTGACTACATGAGACTCTCATCCAAAACAAACAAATGAACAAATCACTTTAAAATGTTAGACATTTCACTGCACACCCTTCCTCCAGACCCTATGTTGCTCAGCCCAATCCCCAGACAGAGGAACAGTACCCTGCATACCTGGCATTGCTGGGAGGGTCGTACTGCAAAACCCAGTTTACTTCAGGAATATCAATTCCCCGGGCCATCACGTCAGTGCACACCAAGATCCCACTGGGAGGGAGAGAGCAGCACTGTAAGTAGGGCCACCCTCTGTGGCCACACTGCGGTGTACCGCAGTGAAGCTGCTCCGGAGCTTCTCACACAAACCACTACATTTTTTAATATTTTGATTTCTTTATTCTTCCTCCTACAACCTTCCCAGACTTTATAAAATGCCATCAAAAGTGGGGAGTGGAGGAGGCTGGAGAGATGGCTCTGCAGTTCAGAGCTTACAGGATTCCCAAAATTAAAGGATTATGTTTATTCATATTTACCCAGGAGCAAGTAGTTCAACAAACCTCCACTATGTCAGGGCCTGGGAGCTACGGCAGTGACACCCATGAGCTTTCTGACTGCACAGGCCTAAGACGGAGCAGGGAGATCCAGTAACTAAGCAAGTGACCCAGGCTCTGTATACGGGAAAAGGGTCCAAACCAGTCTCTGGGTGTCTTCAAGGATGTAGTAACTGAGTACTACTTTGCTCCAACAGGGCAGAGGGAAAGGGAGTGAGTGTAGGACCTGAGGGTGACTGTCTGTCTGCTGTCGCCAAGGACAGCTACCCCAACTTACCTCTGCAGCTTGCGGAACTCCATGAAGATCTTATTGCGCTTGTACTTCATCTTCCCGTGGATGCACAGGATCTTCACCTTCTTCACCAGTGCCTCCAGGGCCTTTCCATAGTATTCCACACACGCACACGTGCTGTGGAGGAGAGAGAAACCGCTCAGTCACCAGCTACCTGGGTCCCAAAGCTGGGCAAGGATGCAGAGATGGGCAGATGTGGCAGATCAGGACCCTCTTGGGACTGTGAGTACACACTTGCTGACAAGGGGACCTTGGCTAGAGAGATGGCTCAGCAGTGAAGAGCACCGGCTGCTCTTCCTGAGGACCGGGGCTCAATTCCCAGCAACCACATGGCAGCTCACAACTATTTGTAACTCTGGTGTCAGGGGACCCGACATGCTCATACAGACATACGTGCAGGGAAATAAATCATTTAAAAGAGTAAAGAAAGGCCCATAAATGGAAATTTACAGCTGCC
>NW_022196905.1:118312192-118314692 GCF_008632895.1 Mastomys coucha | reverse complement strand
TCCCAGCAACCACGTGGTAGCTCACAACCACCTGTAATGAGATCTGACGCCCTCGTATGGTGCATCTGAAGACAGCTACAGTGTACTTACATATAATAAATAAATAAATCTTTAAAAAAAATAAAAAAAAAAATAAAAGAACTGGAATTAAGCTATGAGAGCGGACCTGAAGTCTGAAATGCTAATGCAGGGTAATAACAATAGTCCTTAGGTTTGAGGCAATGCAGAAGGCCTGCCCTCTCCCAGGCTCACCGACCTCTGGGAAGCCCACATTCTAGTACCTTGCCTCAAAGCCCATGTCAAGCAGTCTGTCTGCCTCATCCAGCACCAGCACGTCCAAGCTCTTCACACAGCTGGCCAGGTCCAGACCCTCAGCCTTCCTCCGGAACATGTCCTCCAGGCGGCCTGGGGTTGCCACAATGATGTTCCCGCTTTGGAAAGAAAGTTCCCATTTACCAGTGAGCTCTGGATCTCAGAAACATGGATGACAGTTACCAACATCCCAAGTGCCCACCCTGCAAAACCGTCTAAATCCCTGGCAGAACGATGGCAGGGTAGGAACAGCAAGGGCCGGGTGAGAGAAGGACGAGATTACAGGCCAGGACTCTGGCAAAGTGTGCAAGTTCTATCCCACAGGCCTCACTGGCCACCTGTGTTGTAGACTCAAGGCTTGCACACAGCCACACCTTTATTCCTACTGTATACTATCTCTGTCATCACTGTCCAGCAGAGAAACTGCAACACAACAACACATGGCCCACATGACTCAGGCTGACCTCTGACCTGAAGCAGTGCACTATATCAAGGAACACAATGGTAAGGAGGGAAGGAGACTGGGGCCAGGGTAGCTCAGTGGCATAGACTTATCTGATATGCATGAGGACAAGAGTTCAAATCCCAGCTCCCAATAGGGAAGGAGCAAGAGGGAGAGAGAGGGAATAAGGGAGAAGAAAAGGAGAAGAGGAGGAAAGGAAGGAAGAGGAGGAAGCTGGACCAGCAGACTGAGGGCCTAATGTGCCCCTGCACACTGCCCACCTATAACACATTTTTGCAAAATGTAGACTACAAGGAACAGTTGAAATAAATCTAAAGACACATGCATACTTGGAATATTCACTAGCTGGCCAGCAATAGCAGCCAAACTTGCTAGACAAGGCCCAGCAGCAGATGAGAACTAGGGGCACCAGGTGTTTGCAGCCAGGCTGTTGACACACCTGCCCTGACTCCCAAGACAGCGGGAGCCTATGTAGCCTATGAAGTGTCCACACAGCCAAGGCGACCAGGAGGCTGGCAGGTCCCCAAGGGCCGACTGTGAGCCTGAGGTCTACCACAAAGTGTCTCAGCTGAGGGCAAGAGCACAGGGCAAGAGCAGGGACTCTCGGGCTCACCCATGCTGCTTGAACCTCTCCACATCTTCTCCAGGGTTCCGGCCTCCGATCCACAAAATCTGGCTGAAACAGGAAATGGGACTTGGAGCAAGTCTAGCAAGATAGCAATCCAGGCCTGTAAGGATCCCTGGCACCCATCACCCCAAGGGCCACCTCCAGGGCCCTGCACCAATCACCTGAACTGCGGGAAGTGCTTCGTGAAGTGTGACAGGACCTCATCAATCTGAATGGCCAGCTCCCGAGTTGGGGTGATAACGATGGCTCCTACCTGCCCACGGGGAGGGGGAGACCCCAGGGTCAGTAGCACATGAGCCCCAAGGTGAATCCCATGAGCCCTGTACCTCCACCCTCTAGCAGTTTCTGGAATGTCTTTCAACAGGCTCATCAAGTCAAGGGCTTTGAAGGGCAGCTCAGAGGCAGAGCACTTGCCTATCATGAACACGGCCCGGCCTCACAAAATAAACAAGTCATCAACACAGGGCCACACGGACAGTTCAGAGGTTAAGGGCACTGACCCCTCTTCCAAAGGACCCAGGTTCAATTCCCAACACCCACATGGAAGTCACCACCATCTATAACTCCAATTCCAGAGGATCTGATGGCCTCTGCAGGCACCAGGGGCACAGACATACATGCAGGCAAAACACCCATGCACATAAAAAATAAATTAATTAAATATTTTTTTAATAAAAAACAACCAAGGAGTGGGTGACAAACAAAACCTAATGTCATCTGTCATGGTTCACTGTGAACCCATGGCCTACAGCACTGCAGCTCAGGCCTGAAAGAACTGACACCCCACCCGTATTTTCTCTGTATGCCATAATGTCATACGGTTGTGCCTGACAACACATCACTGCACCAGAGGCATTTAATTACTTGGCTATTTGAATGAGATGCCCTCTGTAATCTCTGGCAATTGTCCCCTTGGTCCCCAGTTGGTGGCAGCTGTTTGGGAAGGCTTTAGAAGTATGGCTTTGGTAGTGGTGGCACTCGCCTTTAATTCCAGCACTTGGTAGAGAGAAGCAGGTAGATTACTGAGTTCAAGGCCAGTCCTGTCTACAGAGTGAGTTCCAAGACAGCCAGGACTACACAGAGAAACCCTGTCTCAA
>NW_022196905.1:118287624-118312182 GCF_008632895.1 Mastomys coucha | reverse complement strand
AAAGGCCGGGCGGTGGTGGCGTACGCCTTTAATCCCAGCGCTTGGGAGGCAGAGGCAGGCGGAATTCTGAGTTCGAGGCGAGCCTGGTCTACAGAGTGAGCTCCAAGACAGCCAGGGCTACACAGAGAAACCATTCCCAATTTCCACTCTCCTTCCTGTTTATGTCTTGAAATGTGAGTTCTCAGCTTGCTCCTCAAGTCCCCATGCCCACCTCCTGCCAAGCTTCCCACTGTGATGAGCATAGACTCTTATCCCTCTAAATGGGAAGCCCAAATGCAGCCTTCCTTCTGTAGGTTGCCATGGTCACGGTGTCTTCTCACAGCAACAGGACGGTACTGAGTACACTCATGGCATGCATAGGCCTGGCAAGGCTGCTTCCAATTCCCTGTCTGTATTTCTCACATTCTTAGAGCTGGCTTCGTACTTGCTGACATCCACCTGCCTCTGCCTCCCAGGGCTGGATTAAAGGCACCCAACACTATGCCCAGCCAATGCTGGAGGCTTTTTTTTTTTAAAGATTTTATTTATTTCTATTTATGTGCATGAGTGTTTGTCTGCACACATGAACATATATCCTGTGCATCCAAGGCCAGAAGAGGGCGCCAGATTCCCTACAACTAGATTGATGGCAGGTTGTAAGCCTCCCAGCGTAGATCCTGGGAACCAAATCCAGATTTTCTGCAAAAGCAACAAGTGCTCTTACTCAGAGCCATCGCTTCAGCCCCCACTGAGGCCATTTTAAATAACAAAATCACCAACAAAAACCATAAAAAGGAGGGGTTAGGGATTTCCCTCAATGGTAGAGCACCTTCCTAATAATAAGCACAAGGTCCTGAGTTGGGACTAAAGCTAAGGTGGGTGTGGGGGATAAACAGATCACTCCCCAGGTTACCTGCTTACAGTATGAAAGCTAAAATGTCTTCTCCATCCACATCCTCAGGTGACTGAGAACGTGCCCCATTGTCAACTGTGGTTTAACAAGGAGGCAAACTTAAAAACAGACTTCTCGAGCCACCATTAAAGGCAGTGGTGGTGCACGTCTTTAATCTTAGCACTTGGGAGGCAGAGGCAGGCGGATTTCTGAATTCCAGGCCACCCTGGTCTACAGAATGAGTTCTCAGATACCAAATAGGGTTGGACTGAACTTTATCCAGATTCTTCCTCAGGCCTGATCCCTCCTGCTTCTATGACAGACAGATAGACAGACAGCCCACCTCACCTGGTTCTTCTTTAACTTCTCCTCCCTTCTCAGAAGAATCTCCAGAATAGGAATGACAAAAGCCAGGGTTTTACCACTACCAGTGACCTGCAAAGGGACAAAGCTTTTGGCTTACTTTCCAATTAGCCAAGAGAACAAGACACTGATTGGACTACACGGGATACTCACAGCTTCCGCGGCGACATCTTTGTTTTTCATGAACAGAGGGATGGTGGCAGACTGCAGGGAGAGATTACACGGGACTGGTTAAATAATCCACCACTAAACATAAGGAGACCCAAGTCCTAGGAATGAAAGGAGTGACTAAGGTCCCAATGGACCCCACCCCAAGGCCATCCCAAGTAAACCAGTCACCACAAAGGGCTGAATGAAATGTGACAAGTTGAAGCTAGGTGCGGTGACGCAGGCCTTTAATTCTAGCATTCAGGAAGCAGGGACAGACAAAGCTCTGTGAGTTTAAGATCAGCCAGGGCACAGTACTGAAACCCTGTCTAAAAACCAACCAACAGCCCAGCGGTGGCGGTGGCGGTGGTGGCGGCAGCGGCGGCGGCGGCAGCGGCGGCGCTGGCCTTTAATCCCAGCACTTAGGAGGCAGAGGCAGGTGGATTTCTGAGTTCGAGTCCAGCCTGATCTACAGAGTAAGCTCCAGGACAGCCAGGGATACACAGAGAAACCCTGTCTTGAAAGAACAAAAAACAAACAAACAAACAAAAAAACAACAACCAACCAACAGTAACATTGTGAGTTGCCTATAAGGACAAGTGTGTCAGGCTTCCTGGGTTCAAGTCCCGACACTCCCATTGTTCCTCCTTGAACTGAGAAGGAGTTGAAGCACTGACGTTTTGTTTTGTTTTTTAACTTATCTTTATTTATGTGTATGTGCCTCCTAGCCTGGATGTACACTGCATGCATGGAGGAAGGCAAGAAGGCAAGGAGAGTGTTGGATTTTCAAGAAATAGGAATTATAAGCAGTGGTGAGGCATTCAATGTGGGTGCTGGGAATTCAACCCTGGTCCTCTACAAGAGCAGCAAGTGCTCTCAACCACTGAAAGCACTGGATTTACCACCAACTCCGGGGCATTTGCACCGGTATTTCTCTCTGGGGCAATTAGCTCCCCCTAATCACCCTCCTGATCCTTCGGATCTCAGAATAATGATAACTCCCCCAGAGGCCAGCTCCGTCACTGTCTACCACAGTCTCTGTCAGTTCCTTCATACCAGCCAGCAAGAGCTAAAGTACTTCATTCCTATGGTTCTTTTTCTAACATCTGCCCTACAAAATGAGTGGGTAACATGTCTGCAAGTTCCTAGAGTCTAGATGAGACCTGGATACATACCAGGTCCTGAATAAATAGTTTGAGGGCTTTTTGTTTGTTTGGTTGATTGGTTGGTTGGTTGGTTTTGGTTTTTTGAGACAGGGTTTCTCTGTATAGTCCTAGCTGTCCTGGAACTCACTCTGTAGAACAGGCTGGCCTCCCAAGTGCTGGGATTAAAGGCGTGTGCCACACCACACTGTCCGGCCATAGTTTGAGGTTTTTGTTTGCTGGTTTTTTATATATTGGGCCAGAGAGACTCTACCTACACATAATAAGAGGTAACGATCATTGAGCACCCACCTGGACCTACATATCCCCACAATGCTATGAAAGAAGTGGTTGCCAACATTTCTTAGATAGAAAGGACATAGAACGAACCACTGTCCTATGTCCCAGCTATACCAGGCAGGCAGAGCTGAGACACCACACCCCCACACACACTCCCGGGGAGAATATCGTAAACTCGTCTGGCACTGCCAAGTCTGAGATTCCGAAGGCGTAACACAGGCCAGAAGGGGCTCTCTCCCTGATTCCCGTGGCTGCACTGGAGCGGCAGACCCCTCAGCCTCGCTTCCCCGCGGGACCGATACCTGCACCGGCGTCATGTGCAGGAAGCCCAACTCGCGCAGTGCTCCGAGCACCCGAGGATGCAGCGGCACCTGCAGCGACTCCCAGGCACCCTCCGTCACATGTTCCATGGCGTGTCCCGGGTCTCTGCTGTTTCAGCCGCCCGGAACGCCGCAGGAGCAGCAACAGAGAGCACTTCCGCTTCCGGTTGGTCCGTCGCCCGTCGGAAAACGGTACCGCAGCGACCACATTCCGGAGGGCGGGCTGAAGGCGCTAGCAAGTGGAGGACAGCAGTTGCACGGAAGGCGGAAGAGCGGTGGAAGTGATGGGACGAGCCACGCCCGGGACCCCAACAAACACAAGCTAAAGAAGCTGGGGACCCAGCGCCGGCGCACATAGAAAGTGCAGCACTCTCAGGACGTCGCGGCTAAGCCAGGAACAATCTCCCAGTCGATTGGCCAGCCTAGCTCTCCCTGAGCAAACTGTGGCCGCTCACCTGCTGAGTAGCCAAGAACAATCTCCCAGTCGATTGGCCAGCCTAGCTCTCCTTGAGCAAACTGTGGCCGCTCACCTGCTGAGTAGCCGCCCTATGTTCAAGGCTTTCTCCCCGACACCCTAGAGCCAACGGAGAAGTCACCTTCTCAGAGACCACTGCGTAAAAAGTAGAATGCCTACTTACTTCCCCCCCACACACACACTTTTAGCGTGTGCATTTAGTAGGTTCACACCTTCAAAAGCAAATCGCCAACAGTGTGTGTGTGTTTGGGGTGGAGGGTTGTTTTCCGCGTGCATATAGATGCCAAATTTGTGACACGAATAAACCAAAAGGCTTCATTGCATCTCTTGAATGAGCTTTTTGAGAGTTTCTGCAACTAGGATGAAGTCCATTCTGAAGACAACCTGGTAAGGGCTCAAGGAAATCATACGGATGATTCTTTTCACGATCTGTTTACTATTTTGCTGAACTTGGAATCTTCTCCAAGTCTGTTTATTTAATACTTTATACGAAAGGTAATGGTAGCTTTGAAACATAAATAGGACAGGCCACGGAGCTAGGCAGCAGGACAGGTTTTAAAGGAAACAAGCGGCTCCATCTCCCTCCAACTTCAAATGTGAGTTCCTCCACCCCCAAAGGCCTTAAAATGTTTGAAACACTGACCAAAAAACCACACAGGGTAAAATTGTAACTTCTCTTGGTTTTGGTGTTCTGCTTTTTTATTTGCTTTGTCTCTTTAAAAAAGATTTATTTATTCATGTATATGTGTACATTGTACCTGTTTTCAGATACACCAGAAGAGGGCATCCTATCCCATAACAGATGGTTGTGAGCCACCATGTGGTTGCTGGGAATTGAACTCAGGACCTCTGCAAGAGCAGACAGTGCTCTTAACCAATGAACCATCTCTCCAGCCCATATTTATTCATCTTTTGAGACAGACTCTCAAAAGCCCTGACTGTCCTGACCTATAGCTGTCTTTTTGCTATTTTGTGAGTTGTTCTTTCTTCAATGCCCTAATACTAGATAAGAGATTAAAAAGAAAAGAAAAAACAAGATCCCTGAATGAAGTCAGGGGTCAGAATAGGGATGGCATTGTTAGATTACTTCCTGCTTATTAGGTGTTGAATTCTTTGGGGCAAGTTTGATCTTCACCATCAGCCTATCTAATCTCTTCTTTGCACATAATAAACCACAACCCACAACCACCTCGGGGCCCTAGCACTTATAATACACCCTCAGAAAAGTCTCCAGAATTTCAAATGTCACACAATTTTAGAAACTGTCTGCAGCTGTCAAAATCATGTCTCTGCTAGAGCACCAGGGAAATCAGTCAGCTGCTCTAGGCAATGTGAAGCAGCCCCATATCCCACACCTGGGATAAAAACAAAAACTTATAACTCAGAGACCAATCTGTACCAGCTTCCAGAGTGCTAGATTTAAAGGTTTGCACCACATGGGGCTTAAAATGGTATTCTTGTTCACAACCCTTGAAAAATGACATAACATGGCATATCTCATTGGAAAAAATAACAAGTATTTAACAAAATATTTCAGCTTAATGAGCATTATTATAAAACACAGAACACTGACTGTTTTTAAAAAGAATTGTTTTATTTACTGAACCTGGGGCATATTAGATACACAACCAATTTTAAATTTACATCTTTTAATTCAATTCTGAAGTGTTTCCACACACACACACAAAAAAAATTGGCATGCAACAGTTGCCCTAGGTGAAAGAGTCACCTTACCAACAAACTGTTGCAAGGATATCATCGAAGGTTGAAAAATTATTTGTCCCGGACATGAAAACCTGTAACAAATTTAAATTAAATTTATAAAACTTGTTACTTATAGTTTTCCCCTTGCAAGATCCAAAAAGAAAAATAAAATATCCAGGTAACTAACAGACATTAGTCACCACATAATCCTGGACTGCCCACACCCAAAGCAGAGCGCCTTTCATTAAACCCATCATCAGAGAGACAGTCTCTTCATTTCATATAAACAAAACTGACATGTGCCAAAAAAGAAAGACCCCAGAGGACAAACAAACCCTAGTTAGTGCTGACACTGAAGACCACTGACTAAAAAGACAACAGTGGCTGCCTATCACTGCAAGCAATCCTGGAGGCTTGAGAAGTGCAGGCTTCCATGTGAGGAACTGGATCTTCCTAAGTGCCAACAAAGGACAGACTATGCAGCACACAGGGACAGCAGTCTTGTTCCGACACCTGGGAACTGGATTCAACAGACGGCTAAGTTATTGGCTGCTTGTGTCACTTCAATTAGAGGTGATTCAGTTCTAAGGGTCAATATAAAACTTTAGGGGAAGAGCTGCGATGAGTCTTTAAATCAAACTCAAGAGAAAGTATGAGTGCCCAACCTGGTAATACGCCCCTTCAGGTCTCTCTGCACTGAGGTGGGGCCACAAGATTCAGATTATGTTGCTGTATTAACAAAATGAGCCTCTGATGATGAACCACAGCCAAGGGACTACTAGAATGCAGTTAACAAGTATTGTCAGGCTGTGGGCTACTTCCTGGACAAACTGCATTTTATTATGAAAACCACATGGGAAAACATAATAAAGACCATAGTCCTATACAGCATTAACAGCCTCTGGATTCTTGGAAGGACCTGTATAATGGGGCTACTTTCAAGTAAGAATTATAGGCCAATCAAATGTCAAATTTTCACTCTAACTCTTTTAAACAGGTTTTTCCCAACACCTACTAATCACAAAGAAACATAAGTCATGAACATTCAGAAAATAAAAATGTATAAACTAATGACATTATGACCAAGGTGTTTGGTAAACAAGTAAATCATGAATTTGGGATTAACAAGAAAAGGCCTTTTAAACAACCCTCCGGACTTCAAAAAATCTCTTCAGGTAGTAGATCTGCCCCAATGTCATGGCAACTAGAACAAGAGCTTCGAAGAAGGACCAAAGGACCACTCTGCTGTTTGTGTTGTCGTTGACTGTGGAGGAAAACAAAGAGACTTTTAACACCAATGAGAAAGTAACAAAGGATTGTCATCAACTCTCTGGAACACAGCACCACCCAGACCCAGAGCTTTAAAGGTAACTTTGAGCCGGGCAGTGGTGGTGCATGCCTTTAATCCCAGCACTTGGGAGGCAGAGGCAGGCAGATTTCTGAGTTTGAGGCCAGCCTGGTCTACAAAGTGAGTTCCAGGACAGCCAGGGCTACACAGAGAAACCCTGTGTCAGAGAAAAAGAAAAAAAAGTAACCTTGAAAACAGGCATGGGAACCCATCCTGTAATTCCTACATTCAAAAAGCTACAGTGGAAGATCACTAGGTTCCATGCCAGACAGGTGGCAGTGGTACATGCCTTTAGTCCCAGCACTGAGGAGGGCAGGTGGATCTCTGAGTTTAAGGCCAATCTGGTCTACAGGATGAGTTACAGAACAGCCAGGACTAAACAGAAATCCTTTCTCAAATACAAAAGACTATATTTCAAGACCCTACCTTAGAAAAGAGGAACAATGACTGGTCACACTTACAGGGTTAAAATTCAAGTCAAGCTTCTCTCAGCATAGACCTCTAAAAACTTAAGTGATTGTGGCTAGGAAGACTGCCCAGCAGTTACGAGCATATGCTGCTCTTACAGAGGACTCAAGTTTGATTCTTGTGAGCCAGATCAGATAGCTCAGAACAGCCTGTAACTCCAGCTGCATGGTGTCTGTGGACACCTTGCTCACATGCACATACCCACACTCAGATACATATGGCAGAAGAGGAGAATCAAGTCAACATTCCCCTCTGACCTCCACACTCATGCCACGGTCTAAGTAAGCCCACATGCATACAGACAGACAAAACAGACAATAAATAAATTTTTTTTTTTAAATATTAGTTCAACAAAATGGTGAGCTACTGTTGTCATTGGCATTGGTTCTCAACAGAGGGCTTTCTCGGGTATGTGGACCAATAGCAGTTACTAATAAACAGGACCCAGTACTTCCAGAAATGCCACCTGTAAGCTAGTAAGTGGTCTGTTAAGGGAGAGTTGTCACTAAGCTGTGTGCCTGCTCTGCTTTCCTATTCTTTAGAGGACCATAAAAAAATTAGTTTTTTTTTTAAACATAGATTTGAGAATGTATACTTACATAGAAGTCAGAGGACAAATTACAAGAATTTCTATCTCAAAAAAGAACCAAACAATTTTTTTTTTTTTTTTGCAGGAATCCACTCTCTTCCTCTACCAAAACCCTCTTGGGATAAGAGAACTGACTTAGCAATTAATGCGCTGCAAAGGATTGGGTTCAATTCCCAGCACCCACAAAGCTGCTCACACCCACTGGTAACTCCAGTTTTAGAGCCAACACCCTCTTCTGGGCTCTACATCCATATACATACAGAAAAAGCACTCACACTCATACAATAAAAATAAATACGTCTTATAAATAAACTGGGGCTGGTGAGATGGTTCAGCAGATTAAGAGCACCAACTGGTCTTCCCAAGGTCCTGAGTTCAAATCCCAGCAACCACATGATGGCTCACAACCATCTGTAATGAGATCAGACGACCTCTCTGGTGAGTACGAAGACAGCTACAGTGTACTTATTTATAATAATAAATCTTTGGGCCTGAACAAGCGGGGTTGACCAGAGTGAGCAGAGGTCCTAAAATAAATTCTCAACAACCAGATGAAGGCTCACAACTATCTGTACAGCTACAGTGTGTGCTCATATGCATAAAATAAATAAATAAATCTTTAAAAAAAGAAAAAATAAAAAAATAAAAATAAGCTCAAAAACTTTTACAAGCTTATGCTTGCTGGACATGGTGATGTACACCTTAATCCTGACCCTCAGGAGAAAGAAGCAGGTGGCTCTCTTGAGATTAAGGCCAGCTTGGTTTATAAAGTGAGCTCCATGAGACACCTTGGGGTACAAAGAGACCTTATCTCATTAAAACAACAACAACAAATGGGCTGGAGAGATGGCTCAGCGGTTCAGAGCACTGAAGACTCTTCCAGAGGTCCTGAGTTCAATTCCCAGCAACCACATGGTGGCTCACAACCACCTGTAATGGGATATGATGTCCTCTTCTGGTATGCCTGAAGACAACAATAACATACTCACATATGTAGTTTCAAAAACAAACAAAAAACTGCAAGCGAACACAAACAGCACAGGCACCCATTCCTGGCATAGACAATGTTTAGCAATGTCACAGGCTGTGCGGGGAACTTACTGGCTCTGTGTATTCTCTCCCGGACTTCCATGTACTCCTGCTCGTGCTTTACGGCTGTCATTGCCACTGCCAGCTCATTAATCATTTCTTCTAGCTTGTTCTGATGAGCTGCGGAGGGTTAAGAGACAGATCAGCACACATTTAGTCATCTCTTTTCAGGAAATACTTGTTAAATAAAATACTCTCAGATTCCTCAGGCATACAAAAGCAGTTAGCTTTAGAAAGAGCTCACGTAACAACAATGTGAACACTGATGATAAAGATTCAATTCTCAAGAGCTGCTCCTGTTGGTTCTACTGTTTTAAAAAGTGTCGTTTCATGTAGCCCAGCCTGGCTTTGAGGATAGCCAAGGCCAGACTTGAACTCCTGACCCTCTACCCACAAGTGACCCTCATAGGTATGTACTTCTGTACCTGACTTTCAGAGCTTTTTTCACTATGTTGTCCTGGCTGACCTTAAACTCAGAGATCTGCCTGCCTCAGCCTCTCCCTCCTGAGTGCTGGGGTGAAAGGTGTGTGCCACTAGCTTTGCAGCAGAGGACCCACTCTCTTCTAGAGTGGGGAACAGACTGTGCAATGCTTACTAACTAGAGAACAACTTCCCTAAGGAAATGCTTCCGGTTCATTCTAACGACTACTGACAAAAAGAAAAGCAACCCAGAGCAGTATACTTAAACCCTCAACACAAGGCAGAGTGGGAATGTGGTTCAGTTGGCAGAGAGTGCCCAGCTCAAAGGAAGCCCTGCTTTCTCTTCTCCCACCATGTGGGTCCCACAGAGAGTAGTTATGGTGGCACACATCTAGAATGAAAGCACTCAGGGAAACAGAAGGACCAGAATTTCTTTGTTGTTGTTGTTGTTGAGACAAAGTCTCACTATTTTCTGTGGCTGTCCCAGAAGTCACTAAGTAGTGCCACCTGTCTGGGCTTCCCAAGTGCTGGTACTAAAAAAGTGCTAAACTACACTTTGCCTAGCTAGGAGGACCAAGATTTCAAGTTCATGCTCTGCTACAGTTGGACAGATGCATAACAAAAACTATTACACAAATAACAGTTTTAAACTAAAATGGAAATTTACATTAAGAATCATGTAACACTGATGTTAATCTAGCACCAAAACAGGCTTTTAAATGAACAAAGCCATCAGGCAGTGGTGGTGCACGCCTTTAATCCCAGCACTTGGAAGGCAGAGGCAGGCAGATTTCTGAGTTCGAGGCCAGCCTGGTCTACAGAGTGAGTTCCAGGACAGTCAGGGCTATACAGAGAAACCCTGTCTCGAAAAACCAAAAAAAAAAAAAAAAAAAAAAAAAAAAAAAAAAAAAAAAAAAAAAAAAAAAAAAAAAAAAAAAGAACAAGGTCAAGAAAAAAACTTAGTTACACTCAGGAAAAAAAGTCAGCCACACACAGCTCCAAGTGTCTGACCCACTTGTGCTACGGCATGAACAAGTTAAGACAGGCCCACGTGGCACAGGTTCTCAACCAGGAACTTTATTCCAATGTGAGGGGGCGTGCAGAGGTCAGAGGTCAACCTTCAGGAGTTTTCTCCACCATGTGAGTTCCAGAGATCAAACGCAGGTCCTCAGACCTGGCTTCGTCACCCCAGGATCCTCTCTAATGAAGCTCTTCTGCTGGGAATGAATTCTTATTTGGTTTTTGAAGACAGGGTTTCTCTGTATAGCCCTAGGGTCCTGGACCTGGATCTGAAGACCATGCCCAGCCATGGTGGCACTTTTTAATCCCAGCACAGAAGGCCAACACAGGTAGAATTCTGTAAGTCTGAGGCCAGCCAAACTAGCCAATGAGACACTGGGGCAGGCAGCTGGTCTGCAAACTATGCTCTCAGGCAGTAACTACAGGCTAACAACAGGCAGAACACAGACAGCTCAAGGAGTCCTAGCAGAGTGTCAGATGCAGCACCCCTGCCCAGGATCCAGCCTCAGATGAAATTCCTATTTCTCTAAGTAATGCTCAGTGTTCAAGCCACAGGCCTCCATGCGGAAGGAAGTTGAACCAGAAAGGAATGCCCTCTAAGCAGCCTCACTCTAGAAGCCCATGTACTATGTCAAATCTTTCAAGTAGGGTTTCTTAGGAGGGGCACTTTGACCAGAATTAAAAAATTTCTCCTGATAGTGCCAAACATCTCAAAAGGAAAAACTGACCCACTCGGAACTATCACTTTAGAGAAAGCTGAACCTAACTAACAGCTGCCATCAACAAGCAGAAGCAATGGCAGAGGATTAACCAGAATCTCACTTCTGACAGTTACCAGCCATTATTTTCTAGCTGTGTTAACATGGACCAATATTCAGAGTAAACAAATAACAAGTCCTCAAAACTATTCTCTCACTCATAACTAAGCAAGCTCAGTACTGTAAATGGCACTGAAAAATAAGCAGAGGAATTAAATAAAATTCTAAAATGTATAGACTTCAAAAGCACATAAAACCTTACCTGTATTGTAGGGGTACTCATAAGAGCTTAGTGTTCAACTATGTATGCCACAAGCCAATACTGTGGAATGTGGTAACAGAGGCCAGCTTCCAGGAATTCTAACCTGTGCTGGCAAAGGAGGGGGAAAGCACTGCTGGCTCCTGAAAGCAATAACGCAGTGTCTCAGAGCCAGCTGAGGGCAGACCGAGGCAGACCTGCAGCCCCAGCTACTTGGGGGACCTGAGGCAAAAAATCATAACTCAAACCCAGCATGAGCAACTTTGTGAGGTCCTATCTCAAAATTTTAAAAAATATATTAAAATCATGGGGGATGCAGCGCAACGTTAGTGTGCTTGCCAACCATGCACAAAGTCTTATGTTCAAGCCCCAGCACCATCCAAAAAAAAAAAAAAAGGACTACTACTAAGACAAAAAAATGAGTGAACTTAAACAAAGCAAAGTCCTCATCAGAAACTCTGCAAAACTTGTGGGCAGTATTTTAAACCCAACCAAACTTCACATTAGAAACTTTAACAGTAAGGGGGCCTAGAAACTGCTTTCCCTAAAGGGTGTCTAGTAACACATTTCCTTGAGCAGTTAGTTCAGCCTGTGTACTATTCAGCATTCGTTTTAGGCAAAGTCACATAAAAATGTCAGTCCTGGTGTTCACATACCAATCAAGTTAAAATAATCTAACCTGTAGCTAATGTTAACCAATTCTTCAAATTTACCAAAAAATATATAGTTAGTTGTAGGCGAGTTTAAGAAGGGAAAAAAACACTCTCATGCCAGCAAACTGAAGTTAGAGAAAAGGAATAAGAAATTAGTTATCAGGAAATGAAAGGATGCTAAACCAAAAAAAAAAAAAAAAACCAAGGATGCTGTCACACAAAAACCACCACATACCATCCCAGGAGTCTCCACCACCTAGAGGAAAGTGTAAGGTGTAGACAAGAGAAGGAGTTTAGCTAAGCTAGCACATCTGCAAATGGAAACAGAGGTACATGTGGACCCCAGGATTAGCAAGTTAACAGAACCCAGGGCATGGAGCCCGGAGATGTACACGAGCAGAGAATGACTCCATGGCTGCCAGAAGGGACAACCAAAACCACCGACAACAAACAGTAATTTCCAGAAACTAGCTAATTACATGTTACATCCACTTCAACAGGAATTTTGTTTTTAAGACATGAATCTGGAAAGAGAAATTTAAGACAATGACACACACTGTACTCAGATGGGTGAGTGACATCTCACCTTCTGTCTCCATGTCTTGTCCCTTGGGAGCCTCCCCAATGTCAATGGTGAACATGACTATCTTTGGAGTCATAGTGGACATCCTGTTACTAAAGCAGAACCTGTACGTCCCATCCATGTGGGCTGCAAACGTGTACTTCCCGCTGGACTCTCGATCTCCTTTATAGATTCCTTTATTATCTGGTCCTGTGATCTGGAGGCAGGAGAGAAACAGAAACCCCACTAAATATTTAGGATCCTCAGCAGCTTCCTTCCAAGGAAAAAAATCCACCAGGCTGGAACTTGATTAGGACCCCCTGCAGTGAGCCAGTGTGCGCTTTAGGCACTATCCCACTTAACCTAACTAGCACAGTCAATGTTTCCCTAAAGCACCTCTTCACTCTCAATACCTTAGGCATTACTTGTCCAAGGGAAATGTAAACCTCTCAGAAAGAGAAGAAGGACAACTCTATGCATGGGCTCCAACTGTCTAACTACAACAAAAACTGGCAAGGCTAAAATCACAACCTTCCTAAATGGGTAATTAAAAAGAAAGCCTTCCTAATGAGTAATTTTATTTATTTTTGCTTTGAGATAGGGTCTCATTACTGGTCCAAACTGTCCTCAAATTCAGAAATCCAGCTGCCTGTCTTGAGTGCTGGGATTAAAAGTGTGCCCAAGGCCAGGGATTCTCCTACAGAATAACAAAGATCTTCTCAGGCTCCATCCCAATAGCCACTGTCCACTGTTATGTGTGCTGCACACAGTGGGTGCCACCATGCCTTTCCTTATGAACACCCTGGAGGAAGTCACCAGCTGTTTCTTGTTCCTAAGACTGGTGGTTGGTTTTGGATTTGTGTTGACTGTTTTACTTATTTAATATATAATTTATCAATGGTACTAAAAATAAATAAAGGTGTGCCCCTATCAAAATTAGTAATTCTGTAAATTGCCTTTAAGGTTTTTGTGGTCACTTCGAACAAAGGGCTGTAATTTATCTGACATGGCTGCTAAGGCTTGGGGACGGGCACTAGGTTGGAAATTAAGAGACCGGAATTCCCAAGATGGGACAATACAAATCGGCCGCCAGGCACAGTCAAACCTTCCCCTTTAAGACTGCGCATGTAAATGCACACAGGTGCCAAAAGGGTATCCAATGTCTTAGAGTTGGAATCAAAGCTTGTGCTGAACCCCCACTCTGAATTCCAGGTATCTGAAAGAGCAGCGAGTACTCATAACTCAGAGCCATCTCTCTAGCCCAAGCCTGCTTCTTTTGAGAGCCAGTCACCTGCAAAACTTGAGAAACTGGAAGTGCTCATCTTTATCTAAGGTCTTGGCTAGTCCAAGCGCTCCTCAAACTTTCTGGAGTGCCACTTGTATTCAAGTTTTGCTCAGCTCTTTACACCCGGTCAGGAATACTAGCAAGCAAGTTAAAACTACTGTATGTGGTCTTTTTTTTTTAATGCAGCAAATTGTCGGGACACGGTGGTACACGCCCTTCATGCCATCCCTCCGAAGGCAGCTCAGTTCGATGCCAAGGAACTACAAAATGCAATCCTGTCTCGGAAAAAAAAAAAACAAACTCGGCAGATCATTTTTATTCTCCAAGCAAGTTAACTTTTCTAAACACTCCAGTGAAAGCCTCTCCTTAGGATGAGTAAAAGCCTCAGTGCATCCCTCGTGAGGGTCACATCTGGCCGCTCGCGTAAGGAACGCTTGTTAGGAAGTTAAGCTGGTTCCTGCCAAAGCCAGAAACGGCACTTTTCTGCCTCAGTGCTACTTCGCAACTTCCCGATCTACTCTTCAAAGTTTGTTTCCGCGCCACGCGAGCCCTGGAGGACCAAGGAGGACGGACTCGGAGCCGCTCCCGCCGTAGCTGACACGCGGCCGCCGCCGCGGGACAAAGCCAAGAAGGGGGAAAAAAAAAAGGCCAGAGTCCGCGCCCAAGTTCCGAGCGGGAGCACGAAGCCACTCGGGAAAGACGAGCGCGTCCCGAGCCCGCGCGGGCAGGGCCCGTCGGGGGGTCTGCGCGACGGGCGGCGGCGGCAGCGGCGTGGCCCCTCCCCGGCCCGCGCCCTGGTGAGCGCTGTCCCACGCGAGCCTCGCGCTCTACCCGGGACTCGCCAACCCCCCCCGGGGGGCGGCCGGGGCTTCGCGACGGCGCCCCGACGGCGGGCACCGTGCCCGCACCTCCACGTCGATGTCCAGGAAGCCGCCCTCCGCCACCTCGAAGATGAGGCCCATCTTGGTGCCGGAGGTGACCCGCTCGAAGAAGCACTCCTCGGCGTGCGCGTCGATGCTGACGAAGTAGCCCGAGGCCGTGGCCAGCAGCGCGGCCAGCAGCACCAGCAGCTCGGCGAGCGTCACCATGGTGCGGCAAGAGCCGGAGCGGGGACGCGGACTGCGGCCTCCGGAGCCGCCGCCACCGCTGCCGCCTCAGCCGCCGCCGCCTCAGCTCCGCCCCTTCCGGCTGCGCCTCCCGAGGGGGCTGATGCGGGCGCCGCTCATTGGCCGGAGCCCACAGCTGCCACGTAACGGACGCACGGCGGCCGCGGAGGGACAAGGCAGATGCGGAGGTTGGACGGCGGCCCCGAAGAGCCAAAAAACGCCTCAGCTCGAGGCCTTCGATGTGGGCGGGTGATCACGTGGAGGAGGACAGGCTATAAGGCGCGGCACGGACAGAACCACTGTTTGCTTTTGACTGAGGACGCGCATGGTGATCCACAATCGTCTGTACCCAATTCTAAGAGGATCCATCGCCGTCTTCTGGCCACCGCGGGCACTGCACACACAGGGTGTCCAGATACTCAAACATAAAATTTAAAACGTAATAGCAATAGTGATAGTATACAGGGTTTCACAGTTTTAGGATTATTCATGGAGATAACGACATTCAGTGACAGTCTCAAAACTGGGGTCTCTGAGAAGTGGATGGTAAAGATGACAACTCCAATTTTTATGCTGTCTCTTTAGTTTGCTCCCCCATGACCTTGCTTATCTAAACTGGCAGGGGTGCAGAGCGCTCAAACCATGCCACGCAGAACCTCTGAGGATGCTGGAAGTCCATTACCTCTGGCCTCTGAAGGCCAGTGCTAACACTCACCCCCACCCAGGAACACATAGTTAAAGGGATAAAAATAAATCTTTTTTTTTAAATCTATGCATGCCAAACAGTGAGTTGAAGTCCAATCTGGTCTCTATATAGAGAAAGTTCCAATACAGCCAGGGTGACACAGTGAAAAACAAACAGCAACAGCAGCAAAATAAAAAAAAGAAAGAGTGCTGGAGAGATGACTCAGCGGGTAAGAGCACTGACTGTTCTTGGGAAAGCCCTGAGTTCAAATCCCAGCAACCACACGGTGGTTCACAACCACCTATAATGAGATATAACGCCCTCTTCTGGTGCGTCTGAAGTTATCTGCAGTGTACTTATGTATAATAATAAATAAATCTCTGGGCCAGAGCGAGCTGGGCCAACCCCAGTGAGAGTGGTTGACAAGAACAAGCAGAAGTCCTAATAAAAAATAAATTTGATTCCCAACAACCACATGGAGGTTCACAACCATCTGTACAGCTACAGTGTGTACTCATATACATAAAATAAATAAATTTTTTTTTTTAAATTTTCGAGACAGGATGTCTCTGTATGTATGGCTGTCCTGGAACTCACTCTGTAGACCAGGCTGACCTCAAACTCAGAAATCTCCCTGCCTCTGCCTCCCAAGAGCTGGGATTAAAGGCACGTGCCACTGTCACACGGCCATAAATAAATCTTTAAAAAGAAAGAAAGAAAAGAAAGAAAGAAAGGACGAAAGAAAATAAGGAGGTTTATGCATATGATATTGTCAGAAAGCTGGGCATAGTGCCTCAAGCCTTCAGTCCCAGCACTTGGGAGGTAAGTTCAAGGCCAGAAAGTCCAACTCCTAATCCCCATTGTGGGTCTAACAAACTCATCCAACATGTGACAATGTCGGTCCAACGAACTCATCCAACACATGACAAAGGAAAATCTTCTGGCCTCAGGTGACAAGGCTGAGCTTTCTCAAGACAACAAGTCTACAAAGCAAGTCCAGGACAGTGAAGGCTATATTACACAGAGAAACCCTGTCTGAAAAATAAAATAAAGCCGGGTGGTGGTGGCACACGCCTTTAATCCCAGCACTTGGGAGGCAGAGGCAGGCGGATTTCTGAGTTCAAGGCCATCCTGGTCTACAGAGTGAGTTCCAGGACAGCCAGAGCTATACAGAGAAACCCTGTCTCGAAAAACAAAAAAATAAATAAATAAAAATAAAATACAATGTTCACCTTGTTCTGAATATAATACAGAATTGCTTGCCAGCCCTAACCCACACTTGGGATTGTCACATTACCTGGCGACAGCCTACACATCCCTCAAAACCCAATTCAAACGTCACCTCTTTGTTACTGGATAGTATTCAGGCACTCTGCACATTTGTTCTCACTGAAAGTCCGGCTGATTGCTTGTTGTCTTGAGAAAGCTCACCTTGTCACCTGAGGCCAGAAGATTTTCCTTTGTCATGTGTTGGATGAATTCGTTGGACTGACATTGTCACCTGTTGGATGAGTTCGTTGGACCAACATTGTTACATGTTGGATGAGTTCGTTGGACCCACAATGGAGATTAGGAGTTGGACTTGCATTCCCATGTTTGCACATAGCTCTGTGACTGTAACTAGGTTCTGTCAGAGCTCTGAGCCCCAGTTTTCCTGGTCTGTAAAATGGGACAGCACAGCAAGCCAGTCTTGCACATCTCACGGATTTAGAAAAACACAGTAGGCAATAGGGGGCAGCAATGTCCCATTTTAGGTGACTAGAGAGAGCTGTGGTGTCAATGTCTTACAGCAAGCAAGTCTCCAAACATAGGATTCCTCTACCCTCCAGTCCCACACACCCTTCTCCCCCAGCAAGAAGGTCAGCACATTAGAAAAATCACTCCAGAACACATTTGTCTTTATGTAGAAATTCAGCATTAATTTTTAATTTGGAAGAAATTAAATACTATTTGATCTCCACCTATCCGGGATTTCAAATAGGAAAATTTAAGGACTTGGGAAAACACAACAAACTGTAGATTGTGGGGTTTATTACATAAGCCAGGGCTAAAATTCCAATGCCTTCAGAGATTAGGCAATTTGATTTATATAATGCAAAGGAGTGTAGCAGCCCAGGCGGACTCCATACTCGAGGAAATCCTCCTGTTTCAGCTTCCTAAGAGCTAGAACTATAGGCATGAGCCACCAGGCTCAGTTTTTAATTCCCGGTGGTTGTTAGTTTGGTTTGGTTTTGGGGCAGGGTCTTGCTATCTAGTCCTGGCTGGTCTGGAACTTGCTATGTAGCTCAGGCTGGCCTGGAACTCACAGAGATGTGCTTGCCCCGTCTCCTGAATGACAGATTAAAGGCCTGCACCACTACACTCAGCCTCTCCTTTGTATTTTAACAAAAGCATTTCTCAACACCATGCTTGTGAGAGTCACCATACTATTGCATATAAGAATCATGTTATGGGGCTGGCGAGATGGTTCAGTGAGTAAGAGCACTGACTGCTCTTCTGAAGGTCCTGAGTTCGAATCCCATCATCCACATGGTGGCTCACAACCACCCGTAATGAAATCTGACGCCCTCTTCTGGTGTGTCTGAAGACAGCTACAGTGAATTATGCCAGAGGGAGTAGGGCCGGAGCAAGTGGGGCTGGTAGAGGTCCTGAGTTCAATTCCCAGCAGCCACACACATGGTGGCTCACAGTCATCTGAACAGCTACAGTGTACTCATACACATAAAATAAATAAAGTAAAAAAAAAAAAGAGTCATGTTATTATACACTGCTGCCTAGTATTTCTTTTTTTTTTTTTTTCCTCTTGTATTTTTTTCGAGACAGGGTTTCTCTATATAGCCCTAGTTGTCCTGGAACTCACTCTGCAGACCAGGCTGGCCTCCAACTCAGAAATCCGCCTGCGCCTGCCTCCCAAGTGCTGGGTTTAAAGGGGTGCGCCACCACCGCCCATCTCACTGCCTAGTATTTCATTGGGTGACTTTATCAATCCTTTCTGCTGACCCTGGAAATCCCACATATTTCCAGCTTCAAGTCATTTTGAGTAAAGCCGCTGGTGGTGTTTTTCTCTACCTCCCGGTTAGAGAAGAACTGAATTTGTTGGCCCCAAAGGAAGTGAGTATTTGGACTGTCCGGTTTCCTCCCCCCACCCCACCCCCTGCACTCCAGACTGCAGAGAGTGAGACTCTGACCTTGGCAGTTCTGGAACTGACAACTGGATCTTGAGTTTGAAATCTGTGGATGTGAAATGAGACCAGATTTTTCTCTTCGGTGGAGGGGGGTGTCCCTGTGAGACTCACCACAGGGTGACTGAAGAGCAAAGGTAAGCCTGGGAGAGATTTGACAGACACCACAGTGTTTAAGTTGGGTGGAATTTCTGCTCTTCCAGCGGGGGGAAGGAAAGGAAGAGAATAATCAGTAGAAATAGGAGGGAGGAGGGATAGGAAGAGGAGGAGGAGGAGGCAGGTAGCCGAAGACAGGAGATAGAAAAGTAGGAGGCTCAGGAAGGAGGAGGACAGAGGGGGAGGAGGGGAGCAGAAGAGAGGGGTAGTGGCTGCGGTAGTTGACAGTGGGTTGTGAAGTGGGCTTTGTGAGTGTGAGCAGGACATTGTTTAAGTACTAGCCAAATTCCTGGTTTTCCACAGTTGCTGCCACTGCAGCTGCTGGCTCAGTGCCTTCTTGGCAGGGGAAGTGCCATGGATTGCAACCTACCTGCCAGGGTCAGGCTCCACAGTGGACTTGCTAGCTCTCCTTCAGTCTCTCAGGTCTCTGTGGCCAGAGTTTCCAGGAAGCCATAACTTCTCCATCCACAGAATCAATCGGTGTTCCCCTTTGCCTCTTCTGAGGCTCTTGTGGTCTGTCACCTGCCTATGGCTCTTCCCAACAACCATGCGGGGGGGGGGGGGGGGGGAACACCCCGTACAGAATTTTCCTTTACCTTTTTTCTTTCCTCTACCAGTCAAGATTTATAAAGAGTCCATGCTGTCAATCTTTTTTTAAAAGATTTATTTATTATTATGAATAAATACACTGTTACTTGAAACTGTCCCGCAGTTTCATGAACCGGGTTCTGCCTCAACCGAAGGGAGAAAGGAGACCTGAAACACAGAGTTCGAGAACAAAAGGACACGAAGCCAAGTTGAGGGTTTCCAATCAAGGCTCTCCTTTACTTTGGGGGTTCAGCATTTATATACAAGAGAGCATAACTGAATCTCTAGGTTACAATGACATTTGAATAACATAAGGAATTCGGGAGGAGTCAGGGAGAGTCCGAAAGGGAAGCTGGCTGCTGGGCTGAAAGTGGAGGCTCGGCATCGACTCAGGGGAATGGCTCCCACAGTGGGGGAGGAGGTCAACAACAGATGTCCTCAGGCTGTATATGTGCCAGCCAGCAGGTGTAGCTTCCTCTGTAATCCTCGAAGGTAGAACTCATAGTAGTGAGTCTTTGGTTCAGGCACAGAAGGTATGAGTTGAGTCTACAGTGGCAAGCTCCGATGTCTTGCAGCTGAGGGACCCCAACAGTTACTGTCTTCAGCCCCACCAGAAGAGGGTATCAGGTCTCATTACGGGTGGTTGTGAGCCACCATGTGGTTGCTGAGATTTGAACTCAGGACCTTTGGAAGAGCAGTCAGTTGCTCTTACCCACTGAGCCATCTCGCCAGCCCCATGCTGTCATTCTTTCAAGACCTAGTGTTTATTTAAAAGGATGAAAATAAAATTAAAAAGGCTTTGCAGGGGAGGGTCTTAATTTATTTGTTTGTTTGGTTTTTTTTTTTTTTCATATTTCAAGACAGGGTTTTTCTGTATAGCTCTGGCTGTCCTGGAACTCACTCTGTAGACCAGGCTGGCCTCGAACTCAGAAATCTGCCTGCCTCTGCCTCCCAAGTGCTGAGATTAATGGCGTGCGCCACCACTGCCCGGCTTATTTGTTTATTCATTTGGCAGGAAGGGAGCTGTGCTCCAAGCGTGCACCAGGCAGAAGACAATGCTTGAGAGTCTATTCTCTCCTACCACAAAGTCCTGGGGAAAGAACTCTAGTCTTCAGGCTTAGTAGCAAGCACTTCTCCCCTTGAGACACCTGACAATTCAAGAGAGGGGGGCTTTTGAATCAGGGTCTTGCTATGTATCCCCGGCTAGCCTGGAATTCATTATATAGACCAGGCTGGCCTCAAACCATAGAGATCCACTTGCCTCTGGTTCCTGAGTGCTGGGGTTAAAGATCTACACCACTTCCTCCCTCCCTCCCTCTCTCTCTCTCCCTCTCTCTCTCTCTCTCTCTCTCTCTCTCTCTCTCTCTGTGTGTGTGTGTGTGTGTGTGTGTGTGTGTGTGTGTGTAAGGCAGAGGACAACTTGCAGGAATGGGTTCTCTTCTTCTGACATTTGGGTCTAGGGGATAAAATTCTGGTTGTCAACAGGTTCCTTTCCCGAGCTACCCCTAAAGGCCCAGCTTTTAACTCTCAACCTCTTGTTCTTATCTCACAAGTGCTAGGATTACAAGCACAAGCCACCAAGACCGGCAAAGGCCATACGACTGTCCTATAACATTTTATTTTTGTTGAAAACTAACTATATTTATATGTATGAGTGTTGGGGGGTGATTGGGGGAACCAGGAGAATGTGCAGATAGATCCCTTGGAGGTAGTTACAGGTCTCTGAGAGTCACCCTACATGGCTGCTGAGAGACTTGGGTCAGCTGCAGAAGAAGTAGACATGCTTAAGAGCTGAGCTGGCCCTCCGCCCCTATTTGTATTGCTCTGATATTGCTAAAGCTGGCTTCCATCTTGACAGGCGATCCAGGAGATACTTGAACTCTGGTCCTTCTAGCTGCATCTCTCGGCTACTTACGTTACAATTGTGAGAACCATGATGTGTTGACAAACCAGGATATGCTGCCTGTGTTTTGACAATTAGTTTTTATTTTATAGTATGTGAGAGAGAGGGGGGGGCTGGAGGCTGTGGAGGCCGGCAGACAGGGGTGTCTCCTCCCCTGCACATACACACCCCTGAACTGGATTTTGAGAGTAGCTCCTGAGCTATATCTCTAGGCACTGTGCATATTTTATATGAGGTTCACTTCCATTTGGAATGGATGAGTCCTCCAACGAGGTGCCCCCTTTCTAGCTATTTATTTACTTACTTTATTTTATTCTTTGAAAAGGTTATTTGTTAGTTAGTTGGTTGGTTGGTTTGTGGGTTTTTGTTTGTTTGTTTGTGTTTTTTTTTCTTTTCTTTTGTATCTTTAGTTTTTTAATTTTTCAACACAGGGTTTCTCTGCATAGCCCTGGCTATCCTGGAACTCAGAGATCTGCTTGCTTCTGATTCCAGAGGTCCTGAATGAAAGGCATGCACCACCCCTGTCAGACCTGTGTTATTTTGGGGAAGGGGTATAGATTCACCGTGCAGTCCAGGCTGGTTTTGAACTCCTGACCCTCAGCCTCCTAAGAACAGCCATGAAAGTCTCTTTCTGCTATTTCTGTTACCTGACAGTCATCTCCTGCCTACATCGTGCATCGTGTGCCCCCAAGCACTGCTTCAGTTCTATGCTCTGCTCAATACCTGAGCTCCCTTCTGAGGGGCCGCATGGTTCATCATGGTGAGAGCAATACATCATCCTCTCATCCTCTGGTCCTTGTATGGAGGCTGGGATGGCGTGATCTTACTTTACCATATCCTTCCCACCTAGGCATGAGAGCCATGCCCTGCCTCCGGAGGGCCTCAGAAGGGGTGGGATGCACAGGTTCACAAGTTCATCTTGGACCTCAGGGCAGAGAAGTTGGGTTGGTGCCTAGAGATGGGGAGAGGAATTCAAAGGCTCATGAGAAACAGAGGCAGGCCAGATCTTAAGAGAGTCCATGTTTGAAGCCAGGCAACATAACCTACACATCTCATCCCTGCACCCAGAAAGTGGAGGCAGGAGGATCACCAGAAGTTCAGAGTTAGGCTGCACTACACACCAAGACCACAGCTCAAAGAACAAACAAAGCAGAACTGGAGAGATGGGGGCAGTAGTTAGAAGCACTGGGTGCTCTTGTTTTGGTTTGGTTTGGTTTTTGGTTTTTCGAGACAGGGTTTCTCTGTGTAGCCCTGGTTGTCGTGGAACTCACTCTGTAGACCAGTCTGGTCTCAAACTCAGAAATCTGCCTGCTTCTGCCTCTCAAGTGTGGGATTAAAGGGGTGCAGCACCACTGCCCGCACTGGGTGCTCTTGCAAAGGACCTTCATTCAGTTCTCAGCAGCCACGTGGAAGCTCACAACCTATTTTAACCCCAGTTCCGGGGCAAGTGAACTCTTCTTCTGGCCTTTTTAAGCGTCCACCACTACCCACCCCACACACATAAACAAACAAACAAACAAACAAAAACAAAGGTTAAAGAAATGAACGAAAATGGCTTGCAGTAATAGAGATGACCATTTAAAAATGTAAACATAAAAGCAAATTAACAGTGAGCCTTTCTGAATACTTCACAGACTTTAATCACACTCCTCATCAAAACCCCCCAGGGAGGCAAATCTCCATGATGGAGAGGAGGCTCTTCTCACTTTACAAATTAAAATAATCCAAATAAAGATGTAGTGACTTAGCCTTTAATCCCGGCACTTGGGAGGCAGAGGCAGGCAAATCTCTGAGTTCAAGACCAGCTTGGTCTACAGAGAGAGTTCCAGGACAGGCAGGGCTACACAGAGAAACTCTATATTGAAAAACCAAAAACCAAACCAAACCAACCCTCCCCCCAAAAAAGGCAGATCTGAAGCCCCATTGCAGTCCTACAACCACAATATAATCTTAGCTCCACGACCAATGTTTTTCTTTCTTTCTTTTAACATTTATTTATTTTACATATAAAACTTTAATTTTGTGTTTATGAGTGTTTGGTCTGCATTTATGTCTGCATACAATGTGTATCTGATGCCCACCAAGGCCAGAAGAGTATGTTGGATCCATTAAAACTGGAGTTACAGTTGTGAGCTGCCCACATAGATGCTGAGAATCAAAGCTAGGTCCTCTGGAAGAGCAGTCAGTGCTCTTAACTGCGGGTGCGGAAACTCTCCAGTACTCCCCCTGCCCCCCCCCCTTTTTTTTAGCTAGGGTCTTAGTGTGTAGCCCTTGATGGCCTGGAACTCACTATGTAGAGTAGGCTAGCCTGAAAGCCACACAGACATCTGTCTGCTCCTGTCTTCTGAGTGCTGAACCACACCAGACTTGTTTGTTTGTTTGTTTGTGTAGGCACACATGCGGGGACACATGAAGTCAGGGGACACTTTCCAGAGTCAATTCTGTCCTTGTAGTAGTGTGGGTCCTGGGGATGGTCACAGGACTTAATGGCAACTTCCTTTACCCTCTGAGCTTGCTGTATCACTAAGACTGTGACACACTCGTGCAGGAGTATGTGCACGCACGGGCGCGCACAAACACACACACACACACACACACACACACACACACACACACACACACACACGGTGATCCTCCTGCCTCCACATCCAGCATGCTGCCCTTGCAGGTGTGTACAGTTTACATTGCTTACTATCTGTTGCTTACTCCCCTTTCTGGTCATTTCCCTCCACCACCAGTCTGACCCTGGCTCCACCTAAGCTTATGGATGAACACACAGCACAGCCTAGGCACAAACTTCACAGGTGCCTGTGACACTCCGCACCTGAGGCTCTCCTCCCCCAGGAAGTCACCTCTGATCACTCCCCCTAGCTGGGTTTAAGATTAGCTATGCTGCTGAAACCAGGTTGGGTTGCTGTTGAGGTATCTATCCCTCCTCAACTGTGGGAGAGTATATTTACCTTTCTGAGCAAGTGCATGGTTCATACACACTTTAAAAGCCACATCTCAACCCACTTCTGCTCAAGGGTAGCAGCCTCAGGGTCACACACACATACACACACACACAAAAAAAACCTCAGCTGTTGTGATTCTTTTCCTTTATATCTTTATCTGTGATAAGGTTTAATGTACAGATTAGGCCCTGTACAAGAGTAAGACTTTTTT
>NW_022196905.1:118269396-118287547 GCF_008632895.1 Mastomys coucha | reverse complement strand
ACCAGGCTGGCCTCGAACTCAGAAATCCACCTGCCTCTGCCTCCCAAGTGCTGGGATTAAAGCCGTGTGCCACCGCTGCACAGCTAAGAGTAAGATTTTTTTTTTAACAGTAAAGTAGTATTGTTCTAATTATATACTGAATCAAGAGTTATATAAAACGTATACATTGTTTCTTCTGTTATGGGACACTAAACAGAGAAACAGAGATTGGGGTGGGGGCTACTGCAACCTCTGGGCCCCCAAAATTTGTAAATGGGATAAAATACGGCACATGCCTTTAATCCTAGCATTCAAAGAGGAAGAGGCAGAAGGATCTCTATGAGTTCAAAGCCAGACTGGTCTACCTAGTGAGTTGCAGGCCAACAATTCAAAAAGAAACAAAACTAAACATTTCTGTCCTGAAGGACTAAGGGCTTCTAGGAACTTAAGGTATATGTGGAGGGTACTTTTCAATGGTGGCAACTCAAGGGCGTCCTCCGGCAGAAGAGAAGGGGGCGAGGGCAGATTCAGGATAATCTCTCCTGGCTGGGGGTCTGATAGACAAGTGGATGTGGGGAGGCCAAAGGATGAAGAGAGCTCAGAATCAGTCTTGGGACTTAGCTCCAAATTCCCAACTTCCACTGCGATGTGAAGTTTCTGTCTCAGCTCGAGGGGTAGGCAGCGGCTTTGGAGACCAAGGATGCTTTGCTTTGTCGATTGAAGTCACCTGATACTCTGCTGGCACACAGGATGGGGTGCCACCGAGCAGTGGTAGACAGTGGAGCATAAGGGAGAGTAGACCTGCGGGGCTTATAGGGTCCCCGGGATGAGCTGGAATCCGGCAGGGGCACTGGCCGACTTTGGGGACCGAGGACCCCTGTGCACTGTGTGGTTTTATACTCGAGGCGCCCGCTGGAGTCGGGGTAAGCACCGGCCAGCAGGGAGCTTCTTAGCACTAGCTGGATCCCAAGGGGAGCCCACCTCCTGACCCCATCCCTCCGCAGGCGGACTCCGCCTCCTGTTGAAGCAGCCAATGGCCGTGCGCGGTGGCAGCCGCTGTCTGGGAGGCGGAGCGCGGCTGGAGGAGGTGGAGCGGGGCCGGGGTCGTGGGGACCGGAGCCCGGGAGGAGGGACCGGAGCCAGGGGCGGGGCTTTGGTTTCGCGGGGCTGCGTACTGAGACCCCCGGGGACAGAGACGCGCTCCCCCCCCTCCAAGCCCACGTCGCCTCGCAGCGTCCCCACGGGGAGGAGCCGGCCAACCGGAGTCACTCGGCGTCACCAAAGTTTGATTCTCCTCCCCGGGAGGAGTCTCCAGGCCGCGGTCCCTCCGGGCACCGGGCGCCACCGCCTCCCAGGCCGGTCCCCGCGTCTCCATCGCACGGAGTCGGAGTCTCAAGTCGGGAGACGCTGCGGGCCTGCGCACGCGCCGCCGCCGCCCTCGCCCTCTTCGCCGGGTGCTCCAGGCCCCCCCACTCCCGCCTCCCCAAGTTCACGAGTTACCGGAGTGGACGGACGGCGGGGAGCCCGCGCGGGGCCATGGAGGAGCCGCTAGGGTCGCCGCCCGCCGCCCTGTCGGCGTTGGAGAAGAACGTGGCGGAGCTGACCGTCATGGACGTGTACGATATCGCGTCGCTCGTGGGCCACGAGTTCGAGAGGGTCATCGACCAACACGGCTGCGAGGCCATCGCACGCCTCATGCCCAAGGTCGTGAGGGTCCTGGAGATCCTCGAGGTGCTGGTTAGCCGGCACCACGTCGCTCCCGAGCTGGACGAGCTGCGCCTGGAACTGGACCGGTTGCGCGTAGAGAGGATGGACCGCATTGAAAAAGAGCGCAAGCATCAAAAGGTGGGCGGAGGCCTCAGTCTGCCGGTCTGGGCAAGGGGCGTCGGCTCCGTGGATGCCCTTCGGTCCTAGGCAGTCGCTAGTGTCCCTTGTGGATGAGTGTACGCAGTGTCTAGAAGCGGGTGAGAAAGGATGGGAGGCCCGGGTTCCTCTTGGCCCAGCCTGGAGCATTGAATAGCAGTGTGACCTTGGGTAACTTGCTGAGCCTCTCTGGGCTTCATCTCCTGGTCTTTCCACTGGTGATTACAGTAGAGCCCACCACCTACAAGGACCAAAGGGTATGCAGTGGGTACCATACTTAGATAGCATTATTTTATTCCAGGAAGGAAGTCAGTCCCTACCCACCCCTTTTCATCCTTTCCTAAGTCCTTCCAGGGCCCTCAGAGTGAGCTCCAGTCCTGAGCCCCCCTCGGGCTTCATCATTGCAACTTTCTTCCCAAGGTTCCCAGTATATTCACCTGCGCTTCCCCTGCCTTGGTCGTATCTTTAGCTCTCTTAAAAGTGTGAGTCGAGGATTTTGTCCACTTTAAAGATGAGGAAGCAGAGCGTCCGAATGGAGCGGGATTTACCCCCAGGTTACTGACTGATGAGAGTCGCCGCCCTTGGGAGATACTTCCAGGGTCTCTTCTCCAGCTTGCTTGACTTGGGGGACTGAAGAGCAGCAAATGGCTTTCAGGCCTACTATTTGCCTGAGGTGTCGTCCTCTGCCTTTGGGAGACCAGACCAGACTAGGTGCCTGGGGAAGGGAAGCGGGAGACGTGTGGTTTCCTGCTCTAACCTCAGCCTGGGCTGTTCTTGACAGATCTCTCGGACTTCGAATGGGAGGAAACTCCGTTTCCTTGGATGCTAGAACCTGTCCTGGCTTGCTGTGTGGCCTCAGGAAGTTTAGTTGGTCTCTCTGAAACTCGCTGGCAGGCCACCCTTTTATTGTCTACTGTTGGGATGGATCTTAAGTTCTCTGAGATAATGGTCAAAACAAGGTGTTCGGTGTCATCCTGAAGACGGACGAGAGGTGTGCATAAGAGAGTCCTAAGGACAGGGTTGGCTGTGTTTATTTCCCACCCCCTCGTCCTGTGCCCTGGGGTCAGGAAGGAAACTAAGGTCCTCGGAGTCAGCCACATTTCCAGGATCACACTTGGAGCCGGAAGGTGCCTCCCTCAGTCCTGTAATTAATTTCCAGAGTCTCAGGACCAGTGGGACATTGGAGCCAGACAGCCCGGTTTCAGACCCCATGGGTTGGAAGGCTGTGAGCTTAGGGGCAGATGGCTGGCCTCTTTGTGTCACGGTGTCCTCCGCTAATGCGGGGTAATCAGCCTTTCCTGTGGAAGAGAGTGTCGAACACCAGGGGTGGTTACTAGAAACAAAGAGTCTACATACAGGCCAGACCCTGAGGCCAGCAAGATGGTCCAGTGGGTAAATGAGTTTGTCAACAGAGACCCACAGTGTTAAGTCCTGAGTGGGGACATACTGAGATGCCCCAGAGGTTCTTGAAGCCTCCACCTAGGCATTTCAACTCCCCCCAGCCCTCATATCCTACCTCCCCTAGAGGGCCTCCCAGAGGGAGGGCCTCACAGCCCTCCCGTGCTGAATCCATCTTACCATGGGCTCCGCCTGGTGTCTGCCAGAAGTCCCGCTGGCACTAGTTTGTGTCCCCTCCCAGTGTTTTATTTCTGCTGCAGCTGGGCTGGGCCATCACAGGTCACCAAGTCCGATGGAATTCTCGGTGGCACTTGTTGCTTCAGAACAGTCACAGGCTGCGGCCAGGAAGTAGGCACCAGCGTTTGTTTGTAAACAGCTAGGGTGGAATCCCTCCTACCCCAGCCTGGGCCTCTTTGTGTGGTGTGGCTTGTATGTAAGTTCAGACCAGGCCCATCTGATCTCTCTTCCATAGCCAGAGGCTCTTCAGGCTACTTTCCCCCCACCCCACCCCCACAAAAACCTCAGCATGCTCTCTGTCTCCTGTCTCTCCCTATTCCTCTCTCTGTAAACACAGCTTCAGAATGGCTGTGCCCTGTTCCTTCCTCAGACGCTCAGACCCATTCCACAGGACTCTTCATTCAGCCCCAGGCCACGGACCATGGTTCTCTCTGATGATGCAGTGTGCAGCCCCATGAACATGCTGTGGTGTGCAAAGTGATGTCCTGGGTGATGTGGGCGGGACCCAGCAGGGGTTGAAACAAAAGACGGGTTCTCAAGTCAGGTAGCAGGTGGGCAAGAGTACAGAGAGCAGGGGCGGTGTATGCCTGTATGGAACACACACAGTCTGTGGTGTTCACTCAGCAATTACCTGGTCATGGTTTTAAAGCTGGGGCTTCAACCCGGGGCCTTACTCACGTTAAGCAAGCTCTCTATACTCCACACCCCCAAAGCCCAGCTGTACTTCCATGTTCCGGGTGCCATTCTGGGCACTGGGGTTGTAGGTGAAGGTCGGGATCCTGTGGGCCTCAGTCTTAGGCCCCTGCCATTCCATAGCAAGGGAAAGTCGATGCCAGGAGGAAACACGTGTGTTAATTTTAACACAGAGACTAGAAACCACTGCATCCATTATGCTTCTAGTCTAACATGGATTTGGCACACAGATTACTGTTTTTCAGGCCCATCTTGGTGCTGCAGGTCACATCTAGGAGGTCACATGCACTAGACAGGTGCTCTGCCATCTCTTTGTCTAAGAATGACTGGGTATTTATTTATTTATTTTTTTTATTTTTAATGTTGATGACTATGTGCAAGTGCTTTTGCCTGCAATGGATGTCCGAATAGCACATGGTTTGTGCCTGAGAGGCCTGACGAGGGTGACTGGAGCTATTTAGATGGTTGTGAGCCAACATGTGGGAGCTGGGAATTGATTCCATGTCCTCTAGAAGAACAACCGATGTTCTTTATAGCTGAGTCTCCAGACCCATTAATATTTTTTAACCTAATTTTTTTTCTTTTCTTTTTTTTTTTTTAAGATTTATTTAGGGCTGGTGAGATGGCTCATCGGGTAAGAGCACCAACTGCTCTTCCAAAGATCCTGAGTTCAAATCCCAGCAACCACATGGTGGCTCACAACCATCCGTGATGAGATCTGACGCCCTTTTCTGCTGTGTCTGAAGACAGCTACAGTGTACTTATCTATAATAATAAATAAGTACTTTGGGCCAAATCGAGCAGGAACCAAGCAAGCGGGGCCGACTAGAGAGAGCAGAGGTCCTAAAAGTCAGTCCCAACAGCAATATGCAGGCTCACAACTATCTGTACAGCTACAGTGTGTACTCAACTGCATAAAATAAATAAAAAAAAATCTTTTAAAAAAATATATATTTATTTATTATTTGTAAGTACACCATAGTTGTCTTCAGACACACCAGAAGAGGGCATGAGGCCTCATTATGGATGGTTGTAAGTCACCATGTGGTTGCTGGGATTTGAACTCAGGACTCATAGGAAGAGCAGTCAGCGCTCTCTTAACCACTGAGCCATCTCTCCAGCCCCCCTAATTTATTTTTTCTTGAGACAGGGTTTCTCTGAGTAGCCCTAACTGTCTCAAAACTCACTCTGTAACCCAGGCTGGACTTAAACTCGGAGATCTGCCTGCCTCTGCCTCCCTGGGATTAAAGGCGTGTGCCACCATGCCTAGCCCATAAACAATTTTTGTTTCTTCTTTTGTGAGACAGGGTCTGATGTATCCCAGGCCTGCATCGAACCTGGTATAAATCAGAGGATGACCTTGAACTTCTGATCCTGCTGCCTCTTACCTCCATGATAGAAATACAAGTGTGGGGCACTGGGCCTAGTTTATGCAGTACTGGGACTTCTGTGCGTGCCAAGCAAGCATTCTGCCTCCTGAACTACATTTTACTAGCCAAGCGGTGGTGGCACATGCCTTTAATCCCAGTACTCAGGAAGGAGAGGCAGGCAGATCTCTGAGTTCAAGACCAGCCTGGCCAATATATAGAATGAGTCCCAGGACAGCCAGGGCTGCATGGCTGTTTCAAAAAAATTTGTATTTATTTATTACATTTATTTATTTATTTATTTATTTATATTTGGTGAGGGGCTACACATGTGGAAATCAGAGGACAAGCCATAGGAAACTACCACGTGGTTCCCTAGTGAAGTCAGACCTAATGAGCCAAATTAGAGGGCCCTTATTCTTTCCGTTAACCTCATGTTTGAAATCCAACATGTATTCCCCCTGTACTAGCGTGAGTGCATATATTTAAATATAAACGGAGATGTCAGCGTATGATTAAGTGCCGAGAAGGAAGTAAATCAGGGAGCTATGGTGGAGCCGTCTAGAGGGAGGTCCTCAGGGAAATTCCTGATGAGACACTGCCTGAGCTGAGGGCTGGGTGAAGTGAGGAGCCAGCAGCCACAGAGAGGTCTTGGAGGGGAGGCCTGTACCCACAAGCACGCACACAACACCTACATGTAATTAAAAATAAATCCTAAAGAAAAGGAAGGAGAAAAGAAGGGCTGGGGCTGCCGCCCAGTGGGTAGGGTGGTTACTAGCATGCATGGGGGCCTGGGTGGGATTCCCAGCAATGTAAAAAAAACCAGACATGGTGAGTGTGCCTGTAATCCCAGCACTTGGAAGTGGAGGCAGGAGGATCAGGATGTCAAGGCCAGCCTGGACATCCTGCTTAGGGAGTTCGAGGGCAACCTGAGCTACAGGAGAGGAAAACCCAAGCCAACGGAGGCTAAAATCTATATTCATCTCCTTTGGCTACCATAAGACAACACCAGTGGCTCAAAGAAGGAGAGATGTGTTGTTACGTGGGGTGATCCATGTAGCAGGCAGACTAAGGTTCAGTGGAGCAAGGAACCATGGGTACATACAGGGAACATCAACATGGACAGGACTGGGGGACGCTCCAGAAGCCAGGAGTCCGAAATGGGTTACACTCAACAGCTGGACACAGTGGTGCATTTGTCAGGCTGAGGCAGGAGGATGGCAAGTTTTTAAGGCCAACCTGGACATCTTAGTGAGGCTCAAGGTGTTGGAGAGATCCCATTGGTTTAGGATGGTGTAGGGGAGCTCTATTTCTTTGCAGATTTTCCAGCTTCTACTGTCTACATCCCTCAGCTTATGGCCCCCTCCTCCATGCTCAGAGCCGGCATATAACATGTAGGCTTTAACCTAATGCCACATCCTCTCTTAACTCTGACCCCACTGACATTTTAGGGCCCTATGAGCTCATAGACCCACCAGATCTCCTTGCGGTCAAAGTCCCTTTTGTTATAGAAGGTGACTTATTGTTAGGTTACTGGGACAGGCAAATGTGGATGTCTTTTGGTGGGGGGGGGGGGCATTGTTCCACTTGCTTCTCTGGTTGCTCCTGATACCCACGTGGGCCCCTCTGCATTTAGCCTGTGCCAGCTGGGGGCAGAGAAAGGGTCTGGCTGGGTTTCCAGGCCACCCCTATGTGTAGGAATGCCCCTGACCATTCCTCCATCACTTCTCACCCTGACCTGATATTTCAGACCCCCTGGGGCCTTGAACCAGCTGTAGGTATACAGCCAAGGCCTCATTTCCTCAGGGCCACAGTTTCGTGACAGAAAGTAGGATGGGGGAACTTCTCTATGAGAGTGAGGGTAGTGCTGGATGTCCAGCCACCTGGCCAGCCTGTGACAGACTGTTGGAGGGGAAGGCTGGCCACATCCTGAACGTGTGGGTCCGTTTTGGGTGCCAAGTGCCATTTAAACCCCTCCCGTCCAGCTTCCTCAAAGGGACATACTGTTTTCATTTCTGAGGTACCCAGGGTTTAAAGAACTTGCCCAAGATCAGCTATTTGTAGTGGGAACGAAGAGCACGCCTGGGTTGGCATATCCAAGCCTGGTGCTAAAAGCCTACAATCCCAGCTACTGGGGAGGCTAAAGCAGGAGAATCAAAACAAGGCCTTCCTAGGCCATGGGGTGAGTTCAAGGCCAGCATTAGACAATTTAGTGAGACCATTTATGAGAATAGGGCTGCTGCAGATGTGACTCAGTGGTAGAGCCGCTGCCTAGAATCCTCCAGTGAGGGGGTGGGGGCGTGGCTCAGTGGTAGAGCACCTGCCTAGAATCCCCCAGTGAGGGGCTGGGGGCGTGGCTCAGTGGTAGAGCCCCTGCCTAAAATCCCCCAGTGAGGGGCTGGGGGCGTGGCTTAGTGGTAGAGCCCCTGCCTAAAATCCCCCAGTCAGGGGCTGGGGGCGTGGCTCAGTGGTAGAGCACCTGCCTAGAATGTGTGAAGCTCTTGGATCCAATCCCAGCATCTCAAACAAGCAAGCTTGTGTTGACAGAATGCAAACTTCCACCCTTCAGCTTGGGTTGTATCTAAGCCACAGCCACAGTGCCTCCTGACCTCATTCATACATGCATGTGCGTGGTTTCTCCCCACGAGTTCACAGTTGTACAGACAGCACCACAGTAAAGTTGAGGGGGTTGGCCTTGCCATGAAAGAGGAATACTCCTGGTACCCCCTCAGCTCCAGTCAGAAGCCCCTAGGTTACCTCTATCTCTGGATTTGCCTGTAGGAACATTTCACAGGAATGGCATTGCGGACTGTGTGATCTTTTATACCTGGCTTCTCTTCTTAGGTTATTTATTTTATGTATGTGAGTACAGATGGTTGTGAGCCTTCATGTGGTTGTTGGGAATTGAATTTTAGGACCTCTGATTACTCCAGTCGTCCCCTTCTCTTCTTAGCTCTAGCAATATTTCATTCCATTTTATGTGCGGATAATAGCCCATTGTAGGGATGGAGTGGCTAATTTTCACCTTCCTGGGCTGGTCGATGGTGCCTTGCTTCTTTCTGCTTTAAGCAACATTGCTATAGACCCTTGTGTGTATGGGTGTGGGCTCAGGCTGGCCCCACCTCACCGTAAGCCTCCTGCCTCTGCTTGCTGAATGTTGGGATCACAGGAGTGTGGTGTGTGTTTTTTTTTTAAAGATTTATTTTATTTATTTTATGTGTATGAGTACACTGTCGCTGTACAGATGGCCGTGAGCCATCTATGTGGCTGCTGGGAATTGAACTCAGGACCTTTCCTTGCTCCAGCCGGCTCGCTTGGGCGTAATTCACTGTAGCTGTCTTCAGACGCACCAGAAGAGGGTGACTGATCTCATTACGGATGGTTGTGAGCCACCATGTGGTTGCTGGGATTTGAACTCAGGACCTTCGGAAGAGCAGTCAGTGCTCTTACCCACTGAGCCATCTCACTACCCCAGGAGTGTAGTGTTACTCCCAGCTTGGGCAAGTGTCTTCACGTCTGTTGGGAGGAACTGAGGTTAGAGTTGCCTTGTCTGGGGAGATCTGGGAAGATCTGCGTCGTCACCCTCCAGACTGTTCCGCAGAACAGGGCTGAATATTGCCAGCTCTGGCTCCTACCGGTTTGTCATTTCTTGTTTGTTGGAGATGAAGTCTCACTGTGCAGCCTGACGTGCATCAAATGTCTCCATCCCCCACCTTCTGAGCACTGGGATTAGAGGTGTGTGTATTCCCCACATCTGGCTCTTAAAATACTTTTTAAAGAAAAATCTTGTTTCAAATTCTTGTTGATTTGGGGAGGGGAGGGATTGGAGAATGGCTCAGTAGTCAAGAAAGCTTAACTTCTTTTGCAGAGGACCCCAAGTTCAGTTCCTAGCACCCACATGGGAACACACAACTGCCTGCACCCCTAGTTCGAGAGGCTCTACTGCCATCTTCTGGCTTCTTTGGGTACTGCATATCATGTATATATGTGCAGAACACTCGTGTGTACATAAAGTAAAACAAATAAGTAATTTCTTCAAAGATTCACTTTATAGTCTTGATATTTATTTCTATTTTTAAAGATTCACTTATTTATTTTATGTATATAAGTACACTATTGCTCTCTTCAGACACACCAGAAAAGGGCATCAGACCCCATTACAGATGGTTGTAAGCCACCATGTAGTTGCTGGGGATTGAACTCAGGACCTCTGGAAGAGCACTCAGTGCTCTTAACCGCTGAGCTATCTCTCCAGCCCTTATTACTATTCTTATTATTTTGAGATGGAGTCTCATTGTGTAGCCTTAGCTGGCCTTGAACTCCTATGTAGACCAGGTTGGCCTCAAATTAATAGAGATTTGCCTGCCTCTGCCTTCTAAGTGTTAGGATTAAAGGAACCACACTTGGATCTAGTTTTATTTTTTGTGTACGCACATGTGCGTGCGCCATCTATGCAGGCCAAAAAAGGTGTTGAGGACCAATGTACATCCTCCATCAGAGCAGCTTTGAACCTCAGAGCCAGTGTCTCAGTCCCTTTTGAAATTTCATAGATTTTTTTTCCTGAGATTTTTTTTTCTCATAGCCTGTGCTACCCTCTAACTTGAAGACATCTTCCTGTCTCAGCCTGCATGAACAGCAAATACTCTTTTTTTTTTTTTTTTCGAGACAGGGTTTCTCTGTGTATCCCTGGCTGTCCTGGAACTCACTCTGTAGACCAGGCTGGCCTCAAACTCAGAAATCCGCCTGCCTCTGCCTCCCAAGTGCTGGGATCAAAGGCGTGCACCACCACAGCCCGGCTCCTACGAATAGTCTTAACAGACTAATCTTATGTTCTCTCACATGCCTTTTAAACCTAGAAGTTTCATTTCCCCTCACAAAGGGAAATCGAGACTCTGAGTGGTTTTGTGAGCTGCTCAGGCTGCCTCGGGTACGAGTCCTAGAGAGCAGAGGACCCTTGGGGCTGTGATGCTGTCCCGAGGTCTCTGCAGCCTTGAAGAGGTGATTGGAGTGTCAGGACTTCGTAGCAAGGGATGGCTTATCCACACAGCTGGGCTTGGTCCACACGGCCTCAGTGCACGCACCAGCAGAAGTGGCCCCGGTGGCTCTGGGTGCCACCTGCCAGAGACCCGCTTGCTTCTCTTGGAGGAAGGAGGTGGCTTCAAATCCCAGGAACCAAGCAGTTCTCTAGATGGGTGGGTGTGATCCTGGGTGGCTCTGATCCTGCTGTGACCCTTGCTGTCCCCCTGCAGGAGCTGGAGTTGGTGGAGGATGTGTGGCGGGGTGAAGCACAGGACCTCCTGTCCCAGATTGCCCAGTTGCAGGAAGAGAATAAGCAGCTGATGACCAACCTCAACCACAAGGACGTGGGCTTCTCAGAGGAGGAGTTCCAGAAGCAGGAAGGTGAGGTGCGCCATCCCAGCAGTCCCGTGACCACTCCGAGGCCACGGCCTTGCTCTTGCTGCCTTTGGCTCCTGTGGGCAGGTGGATTCATATCTTGATTCTCCCGGGTAGAAATGACTTTGGAGGTCCAGCTCACTGATGTTGATGTGAACTCAACTGGATGTCATGGTTTTCCACCATCTTGCATGTCTGCATGTTTCCTCTGGGCCCTGGGACATATTGGATGAGCCAGACCCTGGCCGCTTGAAACTGTTTTAGCACAGAGGGGATGGCCAGTAGATACGGGAACAGTAAATAGATGTCTTCCTTTGATTGATGGCAACTGACACCATGTAAGGGCTAAGATGGGGCCATAGGGTAGCAACTTGTGGTCACTTTAGGTCCAGTCATCTTGGTGTTCACCGTTAACCCCTAAGAAAGTGCTACCCTGAGTCACCTTAATGCCATGAACAGTTGGTACATCCTAAGGCCCTGGGGTATGAGTACTTGAGGGAAACCTGGAAGGCCAGGATAAGATGGTCGAGGCTGAGAGTGGCTGGCCATGATATCAGATGGGACCAAGGGGTCAGATCACCCAGCATCCTAAAGCAAGGTTAGGATTGTTTGCTGTGTGTTGGAAGAGATTTAAGGGTGTGGTCACAGGACACGGTGGGACAGCTATTCTGATATGATCCGCACTGAAGCAGTCAACTGTTGTCTGTCCTGTAAACAATACCTGGGACCTTCATACTTGACTCTGTTTAGTGTGAATAGATAGTAGAGTTTGGACTGGACCCTTGTGAGCTCCATCCAGCAGTCATCCCTTGGGAAAAAAAAAAGTAAAGTAAGAATTTAAACCGGGCGGTGGTGGTGCACACCTTTAATCCCAGCACTTGGGAGGCAGAGGCAGGTGGATTTCTGAGTCCGAGGCCAGCCTGGTCTACAGAGTGAGTTCCAGGACAGCAAGAGCTATACAGAGAAACCCTGTCTCAAGAAAGCGGGGGGGAGGGAGGGAGAGAGAGAGAAAAGAAAAGAAAAAAGAAGAGACAAGGGCCCTCGCACCCTTGTAATGGCTCAGTGGACACAGCACTTGTTGGTAAACCCGACAACATGGATTTAATCCCTGGGTCCCACACGTACAGGGAGAGAACATACTCTTGCAAGGTGTTCTCTGACCTTCTCACAAGTAAGCATATCACACACACACACACACACACACACACACACACACACTCACTTATACAAATGTAATAAAATTCAAAACAAATGAAGAAATAAGATACTGATAAAGATTGAAGAGGGGAAAAAAAACCATCCAGTTGAATCCTGGTCTGGAATTCTCTTTGAGGTGTTCTTTTTGAGATGTACTTGATGACTTTTGAAAGCAGCGTGTTATGGTGCTGTGTGACTTGACGGACTCAAAAGACCTTTGTGTGCTTTGGTTGCCCAGTTCGAATGGGAGAAAGTGTAGTGGTCCCTCCCCCATCAGTGCGTCTGGCATCTGTCTTAGTTTCATGCTTTCTAGGTCTATTTGTATTTCAATGTATGTCAGCAGTTTCTCCGTCTCTCTCTTTTTTTTTTTTTTTTTTTTTTTTTTTTTTTTTGGTTTTTCGAGACAGGGTTTCTCTGTGTAGCCCTGGCTGTGCTGGAACTCATTCTGTAGACCAGGCTGGCCTCGAACTCTGAAATCCACCTGCCTCTGCCTCCCAAGTGTTGGGATTAAAGGCGCGTGCCACCACCGCCTGGCTTTCTGTCTCTTTTCACTGCTGTGTACTATTCTGTGTGTGGATGGGCCATGTCTGTCATTCACGCATAGTTGGGGCTTTCTAGTTGCCTCTACCTTTTGGCTGCTGGGAACATCTTTTCAGTGTTTGGGGGGAGGCATGGTTTCAGCTCTCGGGGTTCCATGTCTAGGATTGGAATTGTGGAATCATTTTATTTAGGAAAATCTTGGCGTAGCCTGTGAGGCTTCTTGGGGGTGATCTGGGAAATCCACTGCTCGCTCTAGCTCTGAGCTGCTTCTCCTGAGCCCCCTTCCCTTTGGGAATTCGGCTCTGCCCTTGCAGTTTTCGCAATCCCTGCTGACCAGTGTAGACCAGCTCAGTAAGGTGTATGCAGGAGATGCACTTAACTCGGAGTGTGCTCAGCTTCCACGAGACCAGCTGGAGAGCTTCGTTCTCCACGCTGCTGCAGCCCCCACCCGAGCCAAGAGCCAGGCAGATGCCAGGCTGCCTTCAAGGTTATTTTTATTTTGTGGGGAAACCATGGGAACAAAGCAGGGACCAAGTGTTCCCCACCTACTAGAGGAACAGGCCTGGGGCAGGCAAAGAGGTTGGTGCTGGTGACCCTGAGAACCAGTCAAGAGTGACATAGTGCAGGCCTAGGGTCAAGGGTCATATGAAGGCTCTGGTGCAAGGGTCAGATTTCCGTGGAGGTGGCTAGGGGAAGGAGGGATGTTCAGAAGCACCCGCCCTACAGAGGCCGCTCGATTCCTGAACACTGACAGGTGCTGTGTTATGGTCTCTTCTGTCTCACCACAGAAGCTTTCGGATTAAAAATCCCCTCTGGTAGTCAAGCAGTGGTATTCCTGGTTTTTAATCCCAGCATCCTGGAGGCAGACATTGTGGAGATCTGTTTGAGTTCAAGGCCAGCCTGGATTACAGAGCTAGTTCCAGGACAGTCAAGAAACCAAGTCTCGAAAAAACAAAAAAATAAAAAAAATATAAAAATAAAACTCTCCTTTGGGATCTGTCCAGCTAGAGAGCTGTCAGCACACCAGGCTGTGAACTGAGGGTATCCAGACACTGCAGAGGGCAGAAGAGGGGAGGGGTGCACCAGAGAGACTCGTGTGGCCCTGCCAATGGCCCTGAAACTCTGGAGGAGGAAGTTTGTCACCAGGAACAGCACAGAGCTGACCACACAGTCATTTTTGTTTCTTTGAGATTTCCTTTATTTTATTTTATGCCCGTATGTGTGTCTGGGCACCGTATGTGTATCTCGTGCCTTGGTGATCAGCAGAGGGCACTGGATCCCTAGAACTGGAGCTAGGGTTGTGAGCTGCCATGTGGGTGCTGGGAACTGAACCTAGGTCCTCTACAAGAGCAGCAGTCACTCATAACTGATGAGCCATCTCTCCTGCCCCTTGTTTGATTTCGATTTTCTTGTTTTTTTTTTTTTTTCTTTGCGAAGGGAGTTCAAAGTATCGAGGTGGAGTTAGACTGGATTATTCTGGTGGACGCTAGATGTAGTCACAGAGTACCCCTTGTGAGATGGAAGCAGAGAATGTGACAGACCAGGCAAGGGAGACATGTGTCACGGAGACCGAACCCATATTGATTCACCCTTCCCCACCTTGAAGTTCAGCTTCTGGAAGTGGGGGCATGTTTCTGAAATTAAAATTTATTCATTTAATTAAAAAAAAACAAACTGTGGGCTAGAGTGAAGTTCAGCAGTTCAGAGCCCTGGCTGAGGACCCAGGTTCGATTTCCAGCAGGCCACATAGTGGCTCACAGCCCTCTTGTAACTCCCGGTTCCAGGGGATCGACACCTTCTTCTGATCTCTGTGAGCACACACGTGGTACAAAGATATGCATGCAGGCAAAACATCCCCACATCAAAAAAGTAAATACGTTTCTAAAATCTAATTTTACAAAATTGTGTGTGTGTGTGTGTGTGTGTGTGTGTGTGTGCGCGCGCACATGTGCATATACGTGGAGATTGGAGGTCAACTTTGAGGAGTAGGATCTTGCGTTCCTCCTCTTGGAGACCAGGTCTTTTTTCTGCTGCTGTAACGTAGTCCAGGCTCACTGCCTCTCTAGTTTCGAGGCAGTTCTTGCCTCCCATCTCCCATCTCTGATGTGTACCATCATGTGTGGCTTTTGTACATGGGTTTGGGGATGGAATTCACATTCCCAGATTTGCTAAACGAGCTTTTTAAGCTTCTTAGTCATTCTGTGGACCTTTTGGGGATAATATAAGGACAGGGTCTTGATAGGTAGCCCAGGCTGGCCTCACATTTGCAGCAACCCTCCTGCCTCTGTCTCTGTTGTGCTAGGATTGCAGGGGTGTGCCACCATCTTTTGCTAGAATTTTTGAATTGTTTTCTTCTCTTGTGTATCCATGCTTGAGTTTATGTGTCTCTCGTTTCTCTTCCACTTTATACACTGAGACGGGCATTCTCAATCGCACCCCAGAGCTCATCGATACAGCTGGTCTTGATCCTCTGCTTCTGTCTTCTGAGGCTGGAGTGTCAGTCAAGCTGTCACGCCCACCCGGCGTCTTAGTTGGTTCTGGAGATTCGAACCCTAATCTCATGTTTTCTCAGCAGGCCTAGTTTCTGATTTTGTTTATTTTGTTTGTTTGTTTTTGTTGTTGTTGTTGTTTTTGAGACAGGGTTTTTCTGAGTAGCCTTGGCTGTCCTGGAACTCATTCTGAAGACCAGGCTGGCCTCGAACTCAGAAATTTACCTGCCTCTGTCTCCCAAGTGTGGGATTAAAAGCGTGCACCACCACCGCCCGGCTAGTTTCTGATTTTGATTTTTTTTTTTTTTTTTTTTTTTTTTTTTTTTTTTTTTTTTTTTTTTTTTTTTTTTTTTTAGAGCTAGGGTAGGGGTGGTGGCAAGGTCTCACTGCAGCTCTGGCTAGCCTGGACCTTGCTGTGTAGACCAAGCTACCACAGATCTCAAACTCACAGAGATCCAACTGCCTCTGCCTCTGGAGTGCTGAGATTGAAGGTCTAGGCTGCTAGACCTGGCTCACGAAATAGTCTTTTTATTTTAGACAGGGTCTCTCTATGTAGCCCAAGCTGGCCTTAAACTCACTATGGCTTCAAACTATAGAGTACTCTGCAGTCTGGAACTAAAGATGTGCACCACTACATCCCGCTTTCACCGAATGCCTGAAAGGCACCGTATGTGTGGGAAATGGGGTGCTCAGCACATCCCCTGCCTCAGCAGTGGTCTCCTGGGATAGTGGAGGGACGCTGTCCTGGCTGCCCACCAAGTGCTGTGTCCTAATGGTGGCGGTGGTGGTGGTGGTAGTAGTGATGATGATGGTGTATGTGTGCACGCATGTGCATGTGTTGGCTCTACCCATCCTCCAGTCTACCCTGGGTATATGCGACTACCATCCCATTTTATGAATTTGGAAACAGAGGCAGAAGAGAGCTCAGAGCCACACAGTCAAGTGTGGCTTTACAGGGTTAGTGTGAGTTTTGGGGGCCACCCTCCGGGCCACCGTGTGAAGTCATGTCTGTCATGATACGTGGCGATGGGTTGTTATTGTCAGGTGCTGTGGAAATGAGGCAAGGAGTGGGAGTGTCTCAGGAGGGGGAGCCATTGTGCAGAGGGGACCAACAAGATGTGTGGAAAAGCTTCAGGCGGAGGGAAGAGAGACAGTGAGACAGGAATGTGCTTGGCAAGATTGGAGGCGGAAGCAGTCACTGGGGTGTGTGCAGGGTACAGGGAGGCTTGGGGGAGCTGGGCCTTGGTGGAGGGAGCTCCGGCCCTCTTGCAGTGTGACAGGATGGGTGGGCCTGTGCTAAGGGGAGGTAGCTCACCTGCCAATCTCACCTTCTCCCAGGCATGTCAGAGCGCGAGCGACAGGTGATGAAGAGGCTGAAGGAGGTGGTGGACAAGCAGAGGGATGAGATCCGAGCCAAAGACAGGGAGCTAGGCCTGAAGAATGAGGACGTCGAGGCTGTAAGTGACCGGCACTAACCTGAGTTCACTTTCCTACTTCATGGCCCCATTGAGAGCCAGAGTCTACCATTCCTAAGCCCAGGGAAGGGAGCTTGAGAGATGGCTCGGTAGTTAAGAGTGCCTGCTGCTCTTCAAGAGGAGCACGGTTCAATTCTCGGTCATAACTGTTTGCCAACTCCAGTCTCTTGGAGATCCAACACCTTCTTCTGGCCAGGCACACATGTGGTGCATAGACACACACAGGAAAAACACATACTGCAAAAAAAAAAAAAAAAAAAGTCTATCATTCCTTAACAACAGTCACAACATGTTCACACACACCCTGGTTTACTGTTCATGGCGGCCTCACCGGACACTTCTCTTTCCGTGTAGCTGCAACAGCAGCAGACGAGGCTAATGAAGATCAACCATGACCTTCGGCACAGGGTCACCGTGGTCGAGGCCCAGGGGAAGGCCCTGATTGAGCAGAAGGTGGAGCTTGAAGCAGATCTGCAGACCAAGGAGCAGGAGATGGGCAGCCTGCGGGCAGAACTCGGAAAGCTTCGGGAGAGGCTGCAGGGCAAGCAGAGCCAGGACGGGGAGGAGGAGGCTGAGGTGAGCAGAGAGCGGGTGTTGCGGTGGTGTGGGGACCAGCACCGGGCTGTAGTGACAATTCTGGAGTTTTCTTACAGAGGTGGTTTTGTTTTAATCCCAGCTGTGGGGTTATGGGGCTGTATAGATTGTATTGAATTACTCACCTCACTTAGGATTAATTTTGAAAAGTTATTTATATATAAGAAGTTGTTACTTAAGTATAAAGTCACAAGGCTGCGAACCCAGCACTTTGGAAGCTGAAACAGGGTGTCTCAAGTTTGAGTTCAAGGTGAGATACTGTCTCAAGAGCCAACTAAATTGGGCCTGTGAAATGGCCTAGGCAGGTTAAGGTCTTTGCTGCCTCCAGGACTCGGATGTGAGGGAGAACTGACAACTGTGAGTTCTTTGGCCTCCACCCACATAAAGTGTCACATAGAGAAATATAAAAGTATAGGCTGGAGAGATGGCTCAGCGGATAAGAGCACTGACTGCTCTTCCGAAGGTCGTGAGTTCAAATCCCAGCTCAAAACCACCCGTAATGAGATCTGACACCCTCTTCTGGTGCTGCTTCTGATTGTTGGCAGCAGCTGACTGTGATTTATCTTGTGCTCTACCAGAGGTATGCTTTCCGCCAGCAGCAGATCCTTTATGCAGTTGTGTTGGAATTCTGGGAAAAGTTCAGAGGGTGTATAAATGCTAGAGCCCCAAGAGGTGGGGTTGGTGATTGTTCAGGGGGGTTGGCTGTGGTTTGTAGTCAAAATCTCCCCCCCTTTATCCTTTCTCTCCTATCTAGTGATGAGGTAAAATGTGGGGATGGGGGACAAAGAGTAGGAAAAAGAACCACAAAGTAGCCAGGCAGTGATGGCTCATGCCTTTAATCCCAGCAATTGGGAGGCAGAGGCAGGTGGATTTCTGGGTTCAAAGCCAATCTGGTCTACAGAGTGAGGTCCAGGACAGCCAGGGC
>NW_022196905.1:118251454-118269386 GCF_008632895.1 Mastomys coucha | reverse complement strand
AACAACAACAACAACAACAACCACAAAGTAGCAAAAGTCTGAAATACCAGGTAGGCAGAACTGTCTTGTTTTTCCCATTGTACCAAAGAACATAGGAGGCGCAAAATGGTGGGTGAGAGGGGGGAAGACAGTGGTGGTTACTGAACTTCATTCATTCATTCATTCATTCGTTCCCATGACTATTGACTGTAACAGAGGATGGGATAGTAAGAATTGTCTAACCCTGGTTGTTGTCACATGGTTTGTATATTTTGTTTTGGTTTGGTTTGGTTTGGTTTTTCGAGACAGGGTTTCTCAGTGTAGCCCTGTCTGACCTTGAACTCACTCTGTAGACCAGGCTGGCCTCGAACTCAGAAATCCACCTGCCTCTGCCTCCCAAGTGCTGGGATTAAAGGCATATGCCGGTTTGTATGGTTTGTCGTTGTTGTTGTTGTTGTTGTTGTTGTTGTTGTTGTTGGGGTTTTTTTTGGCTTTGTTTTGTTTTTGTTTTTGTTTTCTTTTTGTTTTTTGTTTTTTGTTTTTTTTTTTGTTTTTTGTTTTTTGTTTTTTGTTTTGAGACAAGGTTTCTCTGTGTAGCCCTGGGTGTCCTGGAACTCACTCTGTAGACCAGGCTGGCTTTGAACCCAGAAATCCACCTGCTTCTGCCTCCCAAGTGCTAGGATTAAAGGCGTGTGCCACTACTCCCCTGCAGTTTGTATGTTTAGCATAGGACAGTATTCACAGTTACCACAGGGATGGGAAGTTCTGGACTGATATACCCAGGAGAAGCAATCATGTGTCCATGTAAAATCCTGTACAGGGTGCTGGAGAGATGGCTCAGCAGTTAAAAGAGAACTTGCTGCACTTCCAGAGGACTCCGGTTCAGTCCCTAAACACCCACACTGGGAGGCTCATGACTACCCATAACTCCATCTCCAGGGCATCTTTTGTCCTCTTCTGGCCTCCGTGAGAAACTGTGTACATGTGCCAACATACCCACATCCAGACATACACATACACACATTTTTAAACATTTATTCTTTTTTTTTTAAGATTTATTTATTATTATAATTAAGTACACTGTAGTTGTCTTCAGACACACTAGAAGAGGGCGTCAGATCACATTAAGGGTGGTTGTAAGCCACCATGTGGTTGCTGGGATTTGAACTCTGGATCTTCGGAAGAGCAGTCAGTGCTCTTACCCACTGAGCCATCTCTCCAGCCCCCACACATTTTAAAAAAAATAAAACCTGGGCAAGCTGGCATGATGGATCACACCTGTAGTCCTAGCATCTGTGAAGGTGGAGCCGGAGAGGGTTAGGAGCCTAAGGTCATCCTTGACTATGTAGCAAATGCTAGACTAACCTGAGCTGCATAAGACCCTATCTCAAAGGCAGAACTAAAGCCCGGTAATGAAAGCTCCATGGCCGTTCACGTAGCGTTAGTTGTAAGACCTGACAGGCAGAGAGGACACCCAACTAGAAAGTGAATAGGGAAATGTGGTCATACGTAGTCTGCATAGTGAAATATAACTCAGCCCTGAAGAAGACTGAGTCACGAGCATACACTGCCCAATAGGCGAAGGGTGAAGAATTCACGATGAGTGACAGTAGCCAGCCGCTGAAGGCCACATGCTCTGTGACTCCATCTATGTGAGATGTCTGGACTGAGCAGGTACAGGATAGAGTGTAGATGGGGGGTGGGGGTGGGGTGGGGACTAGGGTAGCTGTGAATGGCCAAGGGGCCCAAGGTTTCTTTGGAGAAGAGGGAAACACAGTGGCGGTGGTTTGTACACCTCAGAATATTCTAGAAATCTTCGGACTCCATTCTTTAAAGAGGAGATGGTATGGTATGTGAAGTACATGGGAATGGTTTTAGCGTTTTTTTTATGTTGTGTGTGTGCATGGGCATGTGCCACAGTGTGCAGAGGTTAGGGGACCACAGTAGGATTCAGTTCCCTTCCTTTTGCTGGATGGGTTCCCAGCATGGAACACCAGTGAGAGGAGTCTCTGTCTGTCCATCAGGAGAATTAAATTGGTTGGTTCGTCTGAGACTGGCTCGGGGGGGCTCTTCCAGGGGGTGATTGGAAGAATCAGTAAGGGTAAAGGGGAGTGAGTTCCAGGTGGGAAGAATGGCCTGTGCAAAGGCCCTGTGGCAGGCAGCGCCTCCGGGCAATCAAGGTGAAGGTGGCCAGTGTTCAGTGAGTGGCAGGGAGGGACTGTCGGGGAGGTGCGGCTGGAGGTTGGGAGTCTTGCCTGCAGGCTCCTGAGGGAGAGTAGTTTGTGTGCCTCTGAGGGATTGGCAGGTGCCATGGTGGGGGTGGGCTCATAGAAGGGAAGGTCTGAGCCCTAGCATAGCCCCTGGGAAAGGAGAGACTGTCCCGGTAGTGAGACATTGTCTTCACCAGTGTCTCCCAGAAAGAGCTGGTGTCCGGAGTTTCTGGCAAGATCCCCACTTGAGAAGTGACTCCTGAGGCAGTGTGTGACAGGGAAGCGAAAGGCCTGGCGACAAGGCTGCAGCCCAGGCTGAGAGTGCTCAGCCTCGCTGGGGCTGTGAAGAGTACACAGAACCTGCCAGAGCTGCCTTTCCACAGGGTGATACGCGGGGACATATATTCACAGGGTCCTGCTCCAGAGTGGCTCAGGGACGCTGGGGGGTGTGAGCCCCACATGTCCAGCAGATGCCAATAAGAAGGCAGAAGCAGGGGAGCTGAAGAGATGGCTCAGCGTGGTTAAGAGCATTGACTGCTCTTTCAGAGGTCCTGAGTTCAAATCCCAGCCACCACATGGTGGCTCACAACCATCTGTAAGGAGATCGGACACTCTCTTCTGGTGTGTCTGAAGACAGCAACAATGTACTTATATATAATAAATAAGTAAATCTTAGAAGAAGAAGAAGAAGAAGAAGAAGAAGAAGAAGAAGAAGAAGAAGAAGAAGAAGAAGAAGAAGAAGAAGAAAAAGAAGAAGAAGACGTCATAAGCAGGCCTCTGCTGGAAACCCTGGAGACCTCTCTGTTCAGGGGGTGGAGATGTCAGAAGGCTCAGCGCCAGGAGGAGGCTGTAGTGGGTTTGACACATAGATAGTCCCCAGGGAACCTCAGGAACCCCCAGGACAGGCCAACAGCTGGTAGGGCTTCTGCAGCTGGCAGGGGTAGGAACAGAGAGGAGATGCTGGCATTTCCATGGGTAGAAAAAAAACAAAAACAAAAGAAAACAACAAAAAACCAAAAAACAAAAACAAAAACAAAAGAAAGTAAGACCCCAGTGGAGGCAGGAAGGGTCGGGGTGTGCATTCTCTTCCCTTGGATGTATACTGTTTTGAGGGTCACACACAGGGCTAGTTAACCTGTGAAGCTGATGAACTTACGGGAAACTGAACTCCAGCCTGGATAGTTCTTGCTTAGTTGCTTCTAAAGGGCCAGAATCCTGGGAGAGAAGTAAGAAAAACCCATCTTTAGAGGAACTGGTTAGGACTTGATTTTGGTGTACAGTGTCATGAAGGAGAGGGAGAGGGAGAGGAGAGGAGAGGAGAAGAGAGGCGTGGGCTGTGTGACTGACCCTTGATGCTCCAGGTGCTCAGAAGATGGCAGCAGGAATTTGACTCAGGCCTTTTTTTTTTTTTTTTTTTTTTTTTTTTTTTTTTTTTTGGTTTTTCAAGACAAGGTTTCTCTGTGTAGCCCTGGCTGTCCTGGAACTCACTCTGTAGACCAGGCTGGCCTAGAACTCAGAAATCCGCCTGCCTCTCTGCCTCCCAAGTGCTGGGATTAAAGGCGTATGCCACCACCGCCCGGCGCCTTTTTGGTTTTGTTGTCTCTAAGTTGGTATCATTTCCAAGTGGGCTCTTGCCACAACCTGGTCCCTGATATCAGCCTGCTGAGCAAGCCTCTTCTCCGTGAGTCCTAGCAGAAGTCTTCAGGGATTCCCTCACTGGCTCATCGCTAAGTCAGCCCTGTATGGAGACACCTACAAGATGGGTGCTGAGCCCCCCTGAACCCCTGGTTGCTATAGAGAGGGATCTACAGGCCAGGTGGATGCCAAGTGGAACTAGTGGGGCTTGGGTCTACCCCACTGCTCTCTGGAGCACAAGAGCACGCTCTGAGCGCCATGCGGGCTCTGAGCTGTGGCAGAAATCCACGAGGATCCCATGACAGGGCTTTTGCAGATGTGGCGAGCCCTGGGCTTGTCTGGAGGACACTATAGAAGGGGAAGTGAGGTGTGGCAGGTACAAATGACTTTGTAATAATGCAGGCCTGAAGTCAAAGGCTGGGCCAGATCCACAGCAGGGGAGTAGGCACATGCCCAAGACAGAGCCACCAGGCTGCGCACAGTCCCATCGCAGGGTGGGGTGGGGGTAGCTGGGCTACACTCTTGCCCCAGGAACTCAAGCTTCTATCCTTAGAAGCAGGCAGGGCTGGTCTAAACCTGGATCTCTGAGGACATAACCCTCAGGTCCATGTGATTCCCAGCCCTGCTCCAGGTCCCCTAAGGAGGACAGGGACATTCTGCACCAGCTGGCTGCACAGGCTGGTTTTACCTTTCCTTTCTGGCAGCTGAGGAATGGAGAAGAGAGGAGTGGAGAAACTGGGGAGGAGATGGCTGTTAATAAAGGGATGCAGGGGCCTGAGTTTGGAGATCTGAATTTGGATCCGCCAACATAGAACAAGCCAGGCTGGACTTATGCCTATAATCCCAGCATTTGAGGTGGGAGTGGGGGATGACGGGGGTTGTCTCAGGCCTTCCGTAACTAGCCAGTCTGGCAGAATTGCTGCGCTAAACAGATAAAAGGGAGAGTGATTGATGAAGACACCTCCTGTCAACATCTGGCCTTTGTGTATGCACATGGACAGAAAAATAGAAAGAGGTGAGGTGTAAAGGCAGGCTGCCCCCATCCTGGATCACTCCACCCGATTGGCCTCAAGAGCTGTGTGAAGTCCGGGGTGCTTGTCCATCAAATGAGAGTGCAGCCGTGTTGGCTGAGACCTGGGGCTTCTGGCAGCTGAGGGGGACAGCCCTGAGTCAGTGGAGTCATGTGGGGGCTGGGGGAGGGGACAGTGGAGCAGAGAGGCATGGCTGGCCAGCCCTCGGGCTTCCAGAAGGTTCTCTGAAGCACTCGTGTTCAGTGGCAGAGTGTTTACCCCTGTACTGGGAGGAGGGGAGGTGGGGACAGGTCGGGTGGGCAGGTTTCCAGTGGAATGTGGAACAAGCTATTCCAGGCCAGGAACAGCCAGGAGAGGGGTGGGGAATGCAGCGAGTGGTTGTGTGCAGCTCAGTCCTAAGGCAAGGCTGGAGCATTCTGGAGGAATCTGGAGCTGGGATGGAAACACCACCCCCTTCCCCGAATCCCACCTCGATGGTTTTGTGAGACAGGATCTTTCCACATATCCCTAGCTGTTGTGGAACTCACTAAATAGACCATGCTGGCTTTAAACTCACAGAGATGCACATGCCTCTGCTTCCTGGGGCGGCTAGGGTTAAAGGTGTATGCCACCATGCCTGGCTGAGGAAGCCATTCTTGGTATGTCCTTAGTAGCCTGGTTTTCTCCCTCATTTCCCCAATCCTCTTTGTCCTTATTGTGGTTTGTTTGTTTGTTTGTCTTGGGACAAGGTTTCATGTGGCTCAAGGATAACCCAGAACTCATGATCCTCCTGCCTCTGCGTCTCCTATGCCAGGATTATAGTGTGTAAACCGCATCTGGTTTATGCAAACAAAGACGGTCAAACCCAAGGCCTGTTGTGTGTATGTGTGTGTGTGTGTGTGTGTGTGTGTGTGTGTGTGTACATGCATGCACGTGCAGGCTCCCAGGTCACTGTGTGTGTGTGTGTGTGTGTGTGTGTGTGTGCACGCATGCACGTGCAGACTCCCAGGTCACTGTGTGTGTGTGTGTGTGTGTGTGTGTGTGTGTGTGTGTGTGTACACGTATGCACGTGCAGGCTCCCAGGTCACTCTACCCACTGAGCTGTATCCTGAGCTCCTTCAGGATGCTTCTGAGGTAAGGTCTCCTTGTGTAGTCCAGGATGGCTGCAAAACTCCACACCTAGCTTTCACATTGACCTTAGTTTTACCTCCAGCAGACAAGATCCCCTTGTGGAGTTTTACATAAGACTTTGAGAGGTATAATTCAGGAGCCGCAGAGTTCGGCCGTTTACAGTGTGTCCTGTGAAGAGAAATGTGGCAGGGCCTGGGTTCCATCTCCAGAGCTGCAAGATAAATCGTGATGAGTGACATCCAGGGGCTGGAGAGATGGCTCGGTGGTTAAGAGCACTGACTGCTCTTCCAGAGGTCCTGAGTTCAATTCCCAGCCACCACATGGTGGCTCACAACCATCTGTAATGGGATCTGACACCCTCTTCCAGTGTGTCTAAAGAGAGCGACAGTGTACTCAGATAAGATAGATAAATAAATAAGTGAGTGACATCCAGTTAATTTCTAGGAAGTAGGTCTTCAGGTACAATAAATGTGTCCAAGGGTCTGGTGCTAAGTGCCTAAAGCCCCAGCACTTGGCCCATGGAAGGTGTTCAAGACCATCATCAGCAACATTTCTAGTTTGAGTCCAGCTTGGGCAACACTGGGAAACTGTCTCACGACAGCAACAAAGGCAGAAAATCCCACAATCCCCTAAGGGCCTGGTGGTTGGCTTGAGGCAGGGTTTAGATTCTGGATCCCGGGTCCAGAGTAATCAGTCCCAATTGCTCTGAGCTGTGGTCACCAGGCTCCATTAATCCCACAGGGGAGCCTTCCCAGGGGGCCAGATCTCAGGTTAGAGGCCCCAACCCGAGATGCTGTTCCTGGGGCCTCCAGGCATCTCTTGGCACCTGAGCTCAGAGTGCCCCCATGGGATCAGCTTATCTGAGATAACCTGAGCCACCCTACGGTCCCTTGTGGAATGAGCCTGGAAGGGACTCTGATTGGCTTGATGGCTACATTGGAAGGAACCGATTCAAGCTTTCCAGCGGGGATGGTCCTTGCTCTGGCTGCCCGCAGGCTGGAGTCATGGCTAATAGAACTCCAGTTCTCCCCACACTCCAGTATCTGAATACTCAGAGGCAAAAATACCATGTGACTATCTAAGACTGGCCTAAGCTCTAGGCGATTGATCCTTCCAACACAGAAGAGCTGATCTGACTCCAGACCAGAGGGTGCTCTCTGTGTCTTTCTTTTCTCCTTAAAATGTATTGTTTGTTTATTACGACTGTTTTGTCTGCATACCAGAAGAGGGCATCAGATATCACAGGACTATGCTTATAGACCATTGGGAGCTGCCATATGATTGCTGGGAATATAACCTAGGACCTCTGGAAGAGCAGCCAGTGCTCATAACCACAGTGCCATCTTTCCAGCCCCTTTCACTATGTTGTGGCTGAACACAGCCACAGTTGGGGAGCTGGGGTACCCTGGATGTTAAGGATGGAAGAGACTTTACGAGGATCACCAGGTTCTCTGGGGCATGGTGACATACACTTGTAAACTGAGCACTAAGAAGCTAAGGGATCTAACCACATGGCCCAAAGTTCTCTAGTCTGGAATTTTTTTTTTTTTTTTTTTTGAGACAGGGTTTCTCTGTGTAGACTTGGCTGTCCTGGAACTCACTCTGTAGACCAGGCTGGCCTTGAACTCAGAAATCTGCCTGCCTCTGCCTCCCAAGTGCTGGGATTAACGGCGTGCTCCACCATCACCCGGCTTAGTCTACAACGTTGGGTCCATGCCATCGATGCTGAGAGTTGGTGCAAAACTCCTACGTATGCATCAGTACCCTACGAATGAATAGGGAGCTCCTCTCTAGGAAGCTCTCCCTTGATCCTCACTTACTGGTATATTTGTGTATATGTCTCTTGATCCTGCTCTTCAGTCCCAATCTGTTCCCAGTTCTAAGTTCAAGGACAGCGAGGCACAGAGTGCTTAGTGAAGTGCTGGATGCCCTTTAGTAGAGGACACTGTCTGAGTAGGTGGCCAGCCCTGGATGTGCAGCCTCAGTAGTTAGGGATAATCCTTAGATAGAAGTTTGCCTCACCGTAGAATATTACATGGCCATGAAAAGGAATGAAGCTTTGATAGAGGCTGCAACAGGCTGGGCAGGAGAGTCAAACCCTGTGGGATAGCCCAGCTGGGAGGAGAATTGCCAGATTCTGGGTGGCCTTTGGGGACACAGGAGTCTTGTTTCCCAACCTCTTCTGCAATGGCTCTGGCTCCAACTGTAGGTGCGGGCAGAGCCCTCCCCACCCACCTTGATCTCCCCCGCTGCTCAGCTGACCAACAGGCGACAGACAGTGTCAGCTTTCCCTTCCCCAGAACAGCCTGTCCAGGACACAGCTCAGCTCAGCCTCCCGGAATCCTTGGCCTCTGTGCGGCCATGAGCCACTTCCTAGCTAGAATCCGACTCTCCCTGTGGGGCTGAGGGCCTGGGAAGCGGTGTGTAGTCCACCCAGCCTTCCCATTTGAGAGCAGCCATTCTCAACCTTCCCCGGGCTGTGACCTCCCCATCATAAAATTATTTTTTGTTTCTGCGTCATCACTATGACTTTGCTGCGGTTACGAATCATAATGTAAATATCTGTGGGTTTTGGATGGTCTTCGGCTACCCCTGTGAAAAGATTGTTTAACCCTCAAAGAGTTGCAGACACACAGTTGAGAAATGCTATTTGAGAGCATCCTGCTGTCTGTCTGTGTACAGGGACACTAGAGGCTCTTGGGTGTCAGGTACTGGGTGGCCTTGAAGAAATGGACCGCCTGGGATTTGGTTTGCTGGTTTGGCGGGCTGAGCTCAGTAGCATGTCTTGGGCTGGCATGTTCAAGGTCAGACAATCCCAAGTATCAGGAAGGAGGGGAGGGAGGGAAACGGATGCACTGTGGAACACACCTGTCACCCTAGCATTCCAGAAGCTGAGGCAGGAAGATTGATGTGGGCTCCAGCCAGCCTGGGCTACGGATCAAGAACCTGGCTCAAGAAAGAAAATGATGGACCAGTGTCTTAGGGTCACCATTGCTCTGATGGAACACCACGACCCACAGTGCCTTGGGGAGGGGAGAGATTATTTGCCTTATACTTCCATAGCACTGTTCATCGTTGAAGGAAGTCAGGGCAGGAATTCAAATAACAACCTGGAGGCAAGAGCTGATGCAGGAGCCAAGGAGGAATGCCGCTTGCTAGCTTGCTTCCATGGTTCTGCTTGGCCTGCTTTCTTATAGAACCCAGGACTACCAGCCTAGGGATGGTACCACCCACAATGGGCTGGGCCCTGCCTCATTAACCACTACTTAAGAAGGTACATTATAGCTCAGCTAGATGGTTTTTGTTTTGTTTTGTTTGTTTGTTTGTTTGTTTTGAGACAGGGTTTCTCTGTGTAGTCCTGGCTGTCCTGGAACTCACTCTGTACACCAGGCTAGCCTCGAACTCAGAAATCTTCCTGATTCTGTCTCCTAAGTGCTGGGATTAAAGGCATGTGCCACCACTGAATGGCTAGTTCTTTTTTAAAATTACTTACTAATTTATATAAATGTGTGTGTGTGTGTGTATTTCTATCTTCATGCACACCAGAAAAGGGAAGCAGATGACATTACAGATGATTTTGAGCCACCATGTGGTTGGTGGGAACTGAACTCAGGACCTCTGGAAGAGCAGTCAGTGCTAGTAACTGCTGAGCCAACTCTCTAGCCCCTCTTTTCTCTTCTCTTCTCTTCTTTCCTTTTTTCTTCTCTTCTCTTCTCTCCTCTCCCTTTCTTTTTCCTTTCTTTCCTTCCTTTCTCCCTTTCTTTCTTTCTTTCTCTCTTTCTTTCTTTCTTTCCCTCTTTCTCTCTCTCTTTCTTTCTTTCTTTCTTTCTTTCTTTCTTTCTTTCTTTCTTTCCTTCTTTCTGTTTTAAGACTACATCTCACACTGTATCCCAGGTTTGCTTTAAGTCTCTGTAGCCCAGGCTGGCTTCAACTAACTGTGTGGCCCAGATGCTTTGAAACTCACTACATAGCTCAGGCTGGCCTTAAACCTCGGGCATCCTTCATGTCTCACATCCTGTGTGTCAGGATTAGAGAGTCATGCACCACCACACCCAGCTAGTATACTTTAAAATGGATAAAATGGTAAACTCCGTGTTTCATGTGTCTTACAATTCCTTTGAAAGGCAACCAGTCTCTGGAAGGAAGTGGGCAGGTGACTCAGAATGACGCTGGGATCCATCTGTGTAACTTGAATGAAAGACAGATATACCCCCTACCAGGCTCTAAAGAAGAAGGGATTTGACAGAGGTGGGGGGTTGGGGGGTTCTCTTTATTTTTTCTTTTCTTTCTTCCTTCCTTTCTTTTTTGGTTTTTCGAAATGGGGCTTCTCTTTCTAATTGAAAACAACAACAACAACAACAACAAAAAAAAAAAAACCAAAAAAACGGAACCAAGGGTCTAAACTGGGTCTCACCTTTGGCAGATTAGCGGAGGTCTAAAGTGAGAATCTGGGAGGAGAACCTGCAGGAGAAAGCAACAGGTGGCAGTGGGAGGCACCGTGGGAGGCACGCCTCTGTTCATTTGTAATAGAACCCTGAGGAGTAGGTGTCCAGGATGCAGGGCTAGCTCAGTGAACAGGTGGTGGCTGGCTTCCACCTCCAGGGAGAAGTGGAATAGAAGGTAAGCGGAGGCTGCATGCTCAGATACTGAAAATAGTGACTTGAGCTCGCTGCCTACCAAGGGGAGGTGGAAAATTCCAGCATCCTCCGGCTGTCAGGAGTCCTTTGATATGGCTCCTCTGCCTCCTTCAGATCCAGCTGCAGCCAGATGGAGAGGAGTCCATTTCAGACGCAGAGAAGGCTGCGCTGGACCTCAAGGATCCCAACCGCCCGAGGTTCACGCTACAGGAGCTGCGGGATGTACTTCACGAGAGGAACGAGCTTAAGTCCAAGGTGTTTCTGCTGCAAGAGGAACTGGCCTACTATAAGAGGTGAGCACAGACACCATGAAACAAACTCTGGCCTGGCCTCCGGGACACATCCCGAACCCAAGCACGACGGTACCTGTGCAGCATTAGTCAGGCATCCTTATAGATGGCAGAAAGGTCACACAGCCTCTGAGCAGGCCATTGCATGTCTTGTCGAGTGCATTACTGGGAAAAGAAAAGAATGACCAGCAAACCTTTGAGCTGCAAAGATGTCTGTCTCCAGGGCTGGTTCGATGGATAACTCAGTCTGTGAAGAGTTTACATTGTGACATTGAGGACCTGTGTTCAGGTCCCCGGCCGCGTGCTTTGGTTCCTGCCTGTTATCCCAGCCCTGGGGAGGTGGAGACCAGCGAAGCCCTGGTGTGGCTGGCACCTGTTGTAGCAAAATCACTGAGCTCTAGAAATGGTGAGAGACTCTGTCCCAAAAAATAAGAGAGAGAGGCTGGGGAGATGGCTTTGAGAGGGAGATCACTGATTGCTCTTATAGAGGATCCAGGTTCAGTTCCTGGCACCTGTACCAGACCCACCTGTAACTCCAGCTTTAGAAAATCTAAAGCCTTCTCGCCTTAGGCACCTGTACACCCATTCTCCATTCTCTCTTTCTCCTCTCTCCCTCTCTTCCTCTCTCCCTCCCTCTCTCCCTCTTTCCCTCCCTCTCTCTCTCTCTTTCTCTCTCTCTCTCCCTCCCTCTCTCTCTCTCTTTCTCTCTCTCTCTCTCTCTCTCTCTCTCACACACACACACACACACTCACACATTCCTGCACACGCACAAATAAGAATAATAAAATAGCTGGGCATAGTGGCACTTGGGAGGGAGAGGAAGACGGTTCTCTGTGAGTTCAAGGCCAGCCTAGTATACAGAGCAGTTCCAGGACAGCCAGAGCTAAAGAGAAACCTCGTCTTGTAAAAAACAAAACAAACAAACAAAACCACCACCAACAACAAAAACCTATAGTGTCTTCAAAAAAACATTCATAACAGTAGCAAAATTACAGGTATGAAGTGGCAATGGAAATCATTTTATGGCTAGAAGTCATTACAACGTATACCAAAGGGTTGCAGTATTAGGAAGGGTGGGAACAGAGGATTGGAAAGCTCTTGTTCTTATCCGATGCTTATGACGTTCAAGGCCCACCTGTGGTACATGGTACATGAGATCTTGTGTCAGAAAATCAAATCAAGGCTTGGAAAGATGGCTCAGCGGTTAAGAGCACTGACTGCTCTTCCGAAGGTCCTGAGTTCAAATCCCAGCAACCACATGGTGGCTCACAACCACCTGTGATGAGATCTGATGCCCTCTTCTGGTGCGTCTGAAGACAGCTGCAATGAATTATGCCGGAGCGAGCAGTACAGAGTTCAATTCCCAGCAGCCACATGATGGCTCATGGCTATCTGTACAGCTATAGTGTACTCATACACATAAAATAAATAAATAAATCTTAAAAAAAAAATCAAATCAAGAAGGGTTGGATGGATGGAGGGCTGGAGATCTTCAGAAACCATGTAAATGCTGGGATGGTGTATAGTTTGCTGGCCATTCTAGGAGATCCCCAGAGCAAGCTGGCTAGTGGGACTGTCCCTATCTGAGAGCTCAGGGTTTGATGGAGAGATCCTGCCTCAAAAAATAAGATGGGAGAGGGGTAGCCCCATCAACCTGGGCCTCTGCTTGCACACAAGACATGCATGTGCATTCAGACACAAACACATGTCTGTAGACATGCATACATGCACACACAAGAAATGGAAGGAGAGAGAGACAAAGAGAAAGAGACAGAGAGAGAGGTGGGAGGGACGGAGGGAGTCATCGAGGCCCTGTCCTGAACCAACTCCCCTGGGCCAGAGACCGTCTTAAGGTCCCAGGCGGAGTGTGACAACAGAGGCACCAGATGCCATCTTCCCACAAAGAAGATCTTATTCTCCACCGAGAGATTTCGAACCCTATCTGCTTCTGGAATGTTCCTCTTCTCACAGAATTTTTTTTTTTGACTTCTCGGTTGCATGCCTTCAGTGAAGAAATAGAAGAAGAGAATCGAATACCCCCGCCTCCAGCCATCACACACCCGAGGACGTCCCCCCAGCCCGAGTCCGGGATCAGGCGATTGTAAGTGTTGTGCTTCCTATGTGGGCTGCGTCACACGTGGCTCATCTTGGTTCCTGCGACCTCTGACTCCAGGTCTGTCTCAGGCTTGTTGCTAACCACAGCTGCAGAGACAAGCTGCTCCCAATGCTGTGGGACCTGCCTACCTCCACCTTTCGGTCATCTCCCTGCCTAGACAGCCAGTTCTTGCGCAGAGATTTGGGGAGTACCTGGACGGCTGGGAGGAGCCGGGGCCTGTGGCTTTTGCTCAGAGCTTGCTTGGGGGGTGCATGGGATGCGGTGCCGGGCTTGGTACAATGAATAAGTTGGAAGGCAGGGAGGCTCATGCATTTTCAATGCTTGAAACATCAGCTTTAAGTAGCTAGGTGTAGTGGCCCATGCTTGAATCCCAGCACTCAAAGGTGGAGACAGGATCAGGAGTTCAAGGTCATTCTAGGCTACAATGTAAGTTCAAGACCAACCTGGATGACATAAGTCTGTGTTAAAAAACGGGGAAGGTGGCCCACAGAGGCTTATGTCCATTTTGGATTCTATGATGATAAATGCCCTGAGCTGTTATGTCTACATTGGTACATGGGTGCCACATATATGTGGACTCAGGCCCTGGTTGCTATGAGACACGCAAAAGAAAAAGCATGTAGCGTCTGTAATCCTCCCAGAATGCTTAGCACTGGAGATCTCCTTGGTTCTCATGGGACTTTGCAGACTTTTTTTTTTTTTTTTTGGAAAAGAATAGAGGTGTGGAATGTTGTCCAGTTTAGAAGGTCTGTGGGGCCCATCAGGAGCCAGCTGGGGGCTGACTCTCCCGTTCCCAGAGAGTCATCTCCTTGTGCTAGTATGTGGAGGACTGTCATTTTTATAGGACCCTTGAAGCAACTGAGACTGCTGACTGTAGAGCAGCAGCCCTGCCGAGGAGGCAGCCTGGCCCCAGGATTGTATCCAAGCCCTCTGGACACTCACCTTGACTTCTCAGGGGCATCACAGCCTGAAAGTGGCTCCATGGACCGGGACCTTTTGCCTATTCCTAGAGAAGAGAGCGAGCGTGGGCCCCTCCCTAAACCCAATCAAAGCTTTGAAAAAAGATCAGGCAGCATGTGTGGGGGTGAGCAGAGGAAGTGGGTGTTCCCCATACACCCTACCCTTAAAAACTCAGTGACCACGCTGGGAAATTGTTGGCCTGGTTCTGAGCAGAAGGAATGTGGGCTGTTTTGTACAATGGGCCCACTCCCTTGGGAGGCGGCATCCTGCTCGCTCTGGGCCCTGAGACCTCCAACAGCTTGGCTGCTTCCTGCAGTGTCTGGCTTTAGCCTGCTGAGCCTCTCCAAGCTGGCCAGCTAGGCGCTCCATCCCTGCTGGGTTTTGGAGTTCTTCTGAGAGAGATATAAATACTTGGTGATGCATAGAGTCAGAAAAGCTTCCCCAGACATCCCAGCATGTTTTGCTGGTGGGTTTGTTTTCCATCTGGCATCAGAACTCCACTTAGAAAACTGGAGAGGAAGAATAGTCTAATCCCAGGGTTACCAGCCTAGTCCAGCCTCAGGCATGAACCTTTACCTGGTTCCCCATGGGTTCTCCATCCCTCACTATGCTCCTGTGCAAACTCAGACCCTGAACCTCAGTGGGACAGCCACCAGCAGCTTAGGGTTCTATTTATACTAGGTGTTGTAGCTCACATCCATAATTGCAACACTTGGGAGGCTGAGGCAACACTCACTGCCACTATTTAAGAGCCACCTAGATTATAGACTAGGACCATGTCTTTAAAAAACCAAACAACACAAACAGGCTACTTTTTCTCCTCTCCGAAGCTCTAGAGATAAATTAAGAAGCTGTGGGCCTTTCAGCCCATTTGTGTTAGCACATGCTGTATAAAGCACTCAGAAGAGGAGGATCCGGGGCCTTCAAATTTGAGGCCAGGAGAATTTAGTGTGAGAAAAATGAAACAGAGGCCAGTAAGGTGCAGATAAAACACAAGCCTGTGTACCTACTAGGTTTGATTCCCTAGAACCCACATAAAAGTGGACAAAAGGGCTGAACCCCCAATGTCAGTCTTCTGACTTACAGGCACAACCCAACATCACACACACACACACACACACACACACACACACACACACACACACACATATATAACTTTTTTTTCCCTTTTTTGGTTTTTTCGAGACAGGGTTTCTCTGTGTAGCCTTGGCTGTCCTGGAACTCATTCTATAGACCAGGCTGGCCTCGAACTCAGAAATCCACCTGCCTCTGCCTCCCAAGTGCTGGGATTAAAGGCGTGCACCACCACCACCCAGCGTGTATAACTTTTTTAAGTTATTTTTTTTCCAGTCTGAAGTGGGGTGCAAGGTAGAGGACAGTGATCCTGCACATGAGCAGGTCACAGCATCTGCCACACCCTTCCAAGTGGGTCCATTCTCAAAGCCACTTTCCCCTTTAGCTTTGTCTCTGGTTGCTTGGCAACACTTGGTGCTCTGAGCCTGACAGGATTATCAGTTCCAGAAAGACAGGGACAGAGACAGAGTGGGGCTATACCTCCTGTACACATTGCACAGGCGGCCAGTTCTGTGGCAGCCACTTTCCTATGGGTGACGGGGGCAGCCATTGGGCACAAAAGGCTTTTGACCAGCACAGAGACAACACTGGTAGCCTTTGTCCTCCTTGCTTGCTGACTGAGATCAGTGGCCAGTGACAGCTTTCATTAGTGGGCTCTGCTAGAGCCCTTCCTCTCCGTATTGTCCCGTCTGTCCCCTTTGTCCTCGCCTTTGGACTGTGTTTGACCTGCATCTCTGGGTCCCTGCTCCTAGCCCACGTCTGTCACAAGTCAGTAAAGGACCACCACAGTTGAAGTGGGTCACTGCTTGAGTTGAGTCAGAATCCTCAAGCTGGGACAATTATCCCCATATCTCAGATAAGGAAACTGAGGCCTGGGGATGCTACAGACTTAGCAATTGGGAAGACTCAGAGCTGGGCCTCTGAACTGGGTCTTTTGTCCATAAAAACTCCCTCCCTACCTCCCTCTTCCTTTCTCATATCCCTATGTCCGCTAGTGGCTGGCTGCCCACGTCCTTTATCACTCTCAAATGCACCCTGAGCCCACGATGTCAGACTTGACATTTCTGGACGGGGCACAAGGGAACCAGAACCTCCCACTGCCAGTCAAAACATGGAGTCTGAAGATGGTCCAAGAATAGCTTGTGACTGCGAGGTCACTGGCCTGAGAGGACAGGTTGGCATAAGACCCAGGGAGGTCACAGGAGAACCTCAAGTGACTCCAGCCTTGTCCCAGTAAACCACAAACGCCAGTGTCCCTTTTGTGTAGTCTCTACTTGAGTTGGTCCCTCACGTGCACAGGATAGCTTTCCACTGGGCAGAGCCAAGAGGGGGTAGTCTGGAGGGAGACAGGAAGCTAGTAGCTGGCCTTAGGGACCGGAAAGCCTGGCCTTGGATAGGCTCTACCTCTGTCTGCAACAGTAAGGACCACAATATGTTCTGTCCCTGGCCTCCTACTCCCACGCCCGCCCCTCCTCAGCCAGGAATAGTTTCTTCGAAGCCACCCATGAAATGCCAGGAGTTAGCACTTCATGTGGTTTGAACCATCCAAAAATACCCAGCAGAGACAAGCATTAAAACCATGTCCTGGGAGTGACTGTGCCTCTTTTACTGAATTGGGGGCCGGGAGGCAGGGGAAGTCATAGTCTGTGCTCCAACAACCAGGTCACCTGAGCCTTCAGTAAATCAATTAAAGAGCCAAATTAATATAAAAACCAGAAAAAGGAGATTTATTCAATGTACTCATCAGGGTAAAGGTTTTTTTTTTTTTATTGTTTTGTTTTGTTTTGTTTTTTCTTTTTCTTTTTCTTTCTTTTTTTTTTTTTTTACTTCGAGACAAGGTTTCTCTGTGTAGCCCTGGCTGTCCTGGAGCTCACTCTGTAGACCAGGCTGGCCTCAAACTCAGAAATCTGCCTGCCTGTGCCTCCCAAATGCTGGGATTAAAGGCATACGCCACCACAGCCCAGCCAGGGTAACGTTTAAGTAGAAGGCAACAAATGGGCATGTCTAAGCAGTCCTGGTCAAAGTGTAGTCCCTCCTGTCGTTGGCCCATCCTGGTCTTCAGTTTCCCCTGCAAGGTGGTCAGCTTTGTAACTCTGGAATCAAGTATTATCTTCCTGGGGAAATCCTCGGAGTCCTTTGTTTTAAGAGTCTGATGGTCAGAGTGAGAGACTTAAGTGTCTCTTTAGAATGTTTTCATTTGTGGGCTGGAGAGATGGCTCAGCAGTTGAGAGAACTGGATGCTCTTCCAGAGTTCCTGGGTTCAATTCCTAGGATTCACATGGCGGCTCACACCTGTTTGTAACTCCAGTTCCAGGGCTTCTAACGTCCTCATGTAGGCAAAATACTAATGGACATAAAATTAAATATATAATATATATATATATATATATTATATATATTTAAAGTGTATACAGAGAAACCCTGTCTCAAAAAAAAAAGAAAGTGTGTACTACCAGTTTAAGAAACAAAAGAATATCTTCATTTCTATTCTCCCTCTAGAGGTTGGGCTTCTGCGGAAGCAATAGAAAGGGACCATCTGTCTAGTATGTCATAGGTAACTCAGGAACTCCCCATCACTGTGGCTCCTGTATTTATAGGTGGACAGACACCACTGTAAGCAGAATGTCTATATAGAATCTGAGGCTGCCTGACTTGCAGTGACAGTGTTTGAGGGGTGAGGGCTCTGAGTGGGTCTCCTGGAAAAGGTGGGTGCAAAGTAGTGTGGCTTGGAGCCCCCAAAGCCTCTGGTGTCCAAAGACTAGCAGGAAAAAATGAGCCCTCCCTTCTCAGCATCAGTGTGACCAGCCTTCCGGGTGGGGTGGACTAAGATAGTGTACACACAAAAAGGGACTCCACAAACTTTACAGGAGACCAATAGAATGTGTCTTTT
>NW_022196905.1:118240065-118251444 GCF_008632895.1 Mastomys coucha | reverse complement strand
TCAGAAATCCGCCTGCCTCTGCCTCCCAAGTGCTGGCATTAAAGGCGTGCGCCACCACCACCCAGCGAGAGTGTGTCTTAAATGCTGGTGATGACCCTCAGTTAGCTGAGTTTGTGAATAATGTTTAAGATCAGGTATGGTGGTGCATGCCTGGTTATCCCAGCCCCATGGAGATGCAGAGGCAGAGGGATCAGGAGTTTGTTTAAGCTAGCCTCAGTTACATAGTGAGTGTGAGGCCAGGTTAGGATAAAGACTCTATTTCACCAGCACCTTTAATCCCAGGACTCAGGAGGGAGAGGCAGGTGGATCTCTGTGAGTTCAAGACCAGCTGGGTATACAGAATTCCAGGACAGCCAGAGCTACACAGAGAAACCCTGTGGCAAAACAAACAAACAAACAAAACAAAACAAAACAAACAAAACCAAGAAGAGAGAGAGACAGAAAGAGACACAAGGTTCTGTCAGTATGATTGGTCCTTGAGAGAGTCTAACCTAGGTTGCTTGTCCTCTTAGGGCAAGTGACCTTTGGCCTTCCTTAGCCTATAGGAACATCACTCCATCTCTGCCACTGTACACATTTGTATCTAGATTTCTCCCCATCTACGAGGCCATCAGTCCTTCCGAGATAGGGCCCCTCTCCACTGTGTCATTCTCCAGCAGGATCCCGTGTCTTCATGGGTCACATACTGAGGAATGCAGGGAATGAGTCTCCGCCCATCACATAGACCATAGGTGCAGCTCTCTGTGGGGGCTTCCGGGGGATGGGCTTCTCCGTCACACCACCCTCTTTTATCTTCTCTGTCTGTCTGCTCGGGAAGCAGGCTCTTTACAGCCGTCATGCCCATGGTGGCAGCTGGATTGATCCTTGACGACCCCACGCTGCAGCCCGTCAGAAGACTCGTGTCCCTCGTAGGCACTGTCTGTGTTTGGGGTTTGGTTTTGTTTTGCTTTGTTTTTTGCTGTGCCTTTAGGATGGCTGTTGTGGCTGCTGCCAGCCTTTCCCTTCTGGCCACCTCCGTTGCATGGCAGTCACCTGCTCGTTGGCATCTCAAGTGGGTGTGGAGTGTGATTGCCACAGCTGCTCTTGACCTTCACAAGGGCGGCCCAGAATGTCACCGATAATTCTTTTTGTCTCTTCTGTTTTCCCTCTAAAAACCACCTTGTCCATGATCCAGTAAAGAAGGTCCTTTAAGTGACGGGTCAGTAATCAATGCCCCTCCGGAATTTGGGAGTGTCACTAACTGCTTTTCCAGTCACCATGCCTGAAGCTTCCTAAACAGCTTTGTCTTGGCAGCTGTTTGGTTTCTGTGCAGAGAAGGGTGGGGGTTGGGAAGTGTGGGGAGCTGCTGCTGTCTGCCTTCCCTCCAAGTGTGAAGTAGCAGGTGGCTCCCCTGCATCAGCCTGAGACCTCGAAGGCTGAAGTGGTTTGGGCTAGCTAACTCCATGGCTGCTCTGTGTGGGAAAGAGCCTTCTCCTGCTGATCATGACCCTTTACTCGCCTGCTTGCCCTGGCCCTTCAAAGCTCTGGAGAATTTTCCCAGGTGAACCTGGCTTGAGGATGAAAGAGCATCCTATTCCTGCCAGAAAGGAAGTGTAGCCTCAGTAGGATCCCAGATGAAAATCTTCACTAGGCATGATTGTAACAAAGCCCCCGGGACTGGGCAGTCAGCACTGTCGGTAAAGTTATTGCCCAGCAAACGTAAGGACCTGGGTTCAGATCTCCAGGACCCACAGAAAGTCAGAATCAGGAGCATGTGCCTGTCCTCCTAGCTCTCCTACTGAAGGACAGGAGAGAGGGGCCGGCAATGCAGAAGTGAACAAGACCGTGCGTGTCTCAGGCACAGTTAGGGGACTCGTAGGATGGCTTAGCAGCCAAAGGTGCTTGCTGCCAAGCATGACCACCTGAGGTTGAGGCAGGAGGGTCACAAGTTAAAAGCCAGTCTGGGAGGTTTGGCAAAACCTTGTAAGATTAGTATTAAAGGGCTGGGAGGTTGGTGAACACCGATGCAGCCAAAGCCTGTTCCCTAACACCTGAGACAGAGTGGAAGAAAGAGCCAAGTTCACAAGTTGACTTCACACACACACACACACACACACACACACACAGAGCTTATTTAAAATGATGGAAGGGCTGGGATTATCACTCAGTGGCAGAACACTTACCTAGCATGTGTGATTTCAAGGGCTAGCAAGATGGCTCAGTGGATCAATGGATTAAGGCCCTTACCACCAAGGCTGAGAACCTGAGTTCAACTCCTGGGACCCACACAGTGGAAGATAAACTGACTGCCACTCTCTGTCCTCTCACCTCCATACAGGAGCCATGTCACTTGACTGCCCACATATTCATACATACACATCAGTGAGTGGATATTAGGAATGGGTCTGCCTCAGAATCATCTTCCTCATACATTTCATGTTCTTTCAAAGCATCATTAAGCTCATTAAGGAAATTCCTAAGTGGGGACTGGGGCTCAGTATGTTAAGAGTACTTGCCTAGCATGGACAGGGCCCTGGGTTTGAGCCCCAGCATGTCATAAACGGGGTATGGTGATTCATGCCTGTTATCCCAGCAGTTGGGAAGTAGAGACAGAAGGCTCCTAGGTTCAAGGTTGTCCTCTGCTGTGTAATGAGTTTGGAGGCCAAGGTGAGCTATCTTAAACCTTATCTCTAAATATGAGAGGAAAAAATCCCAAATTCCTGAGTGGTGTAGCAGAGCCATGGAGCGCTCACCTAGCCTTTGTGAAGACCGAGTGAGCTGTGTTGATTTTCTTTAGTAATTACAGGAGAGGTCCCCTACTAGTGGCCCCATCACATACATGCAGACTGCTCACTCTTTGTGATCGATAAGGTTTCTGAGACTTAATGACACCCATAAACCCCGGTGCTTTCCAGAATTCTGCTGACCGAATCCCCCGTTCTGAGAATGGATCTGTTCCTGTGTGTTTGTTCCTGTGTGTTCCAGCACTGAAAGAAGGGTGTACATAGGACAGCAGACAACACGCACTAATCTCCGTCTTTTTCTTGTTCCTTTCCAAAAGGTTTAGCTTTTTCTCCCGGGACAAGAAGCGTCTGGCCAACACGCAGAGACCCACACACATCCACGAATCCTTTGGCCAGTGGGCAATTACCCACCGAGATGACGGGTACACAGAGCAAGGACAGGAAGCCCTGCAGCACCTGTGACCATACCTCTGCCTGGACTGCCTGCAACCCACTCCAGGTGGCGGGCTGCCTCAACATCAGCTCCTCAAACGAACTGTCTGCTTTGAGGACGGATGATGAAAAACTGATGCCAAATTCTAAAGAAGTGTTTTATTTATCTGCAGGGTTACCCAGTTTATACTCAATGCCTCAAACCCCTTAGGACTTATATTTAATAAGATGAGGATATGAAACCAGATCACATTAATTTCAGTTAACAAGCTTCCTAAGCTGAACACATTGCCACTCTCATAGCTGTTTGACTCCTAGGTTTCTTATTTTGTTTTGTTTTCTTACAGCCTTTGTCAGTGAGGAGCAGTGGAAGGGAGTTTTATATTATGAAGTTGTCCTGGAGGTAGCAGGCTATGCAGGAAGTGTGAATCGGACAGGTGGAGCCTCTAATCATAGGATGGGCTACCCAATGTGGCTGAGACACAACAGGAAATCATGCAGTCCTTCTAGCCACCCGGTAGAAACCACCTTGGGATTGTTCTGCTTTGTTCCTGATGAGGCTAGAGGCCCAAGCAGCCTGCCCGAGATGGTGTGCCTTGGAATCTGCTGTGAGCTACACAGTACTAACCAAACAAAGTTGTTTAGGATGACACATCAACTTGTTTCCTGTGTGCCTTTCTCCTTTCCTGCCATCTTTTCTCTTCTCATGTTCCTTGGGTGAAATTCTGGGTCCTATGCAAAGACGACAGTGCTTTAAAGTGGACTGGGTGCCAGGCTCACAAGCCTAGGTGGTGTGCTGTGGTGGATGAGGAAGTCAGATGTATGGGTGCGTGAAAGGGCTTGGATAGGCAGGGGCTCGGAGAACAGAAGCCTAGCTGACCTGACCCACAGTTGCCATGACCACGGGAAGAACTGAAGGCTAGCCCATGTACTTTCTGCTGATGCACTGAGCATTTGGGGATCAGGGCTTCAGAGGGTGGCATTCCCTAAGATCATATGCTGAATAGGACCATGCCCTGTGCGCTGAGCTATTTAGCTAGGAAACAAGGTGAAGCTGAGCATATGGCTGCATGCCGAATGTACTCACTATGGCTTCAATGTGAGTGACACCTCAAGTTCCAGACATTTTCTGACAGCAAGGACGTGGAAATTCCTATAGCGACTCATTTTGTGATGGTTTTTGAGTCAAGATTTTATTATATGGCCCTAATTGACCTCAGATTTTCAACAGTCCTGTGTCTCACAAGTGCTGGGTTGACAGGCTTGGGCCACCATGCCTGGCTCTACTAATAACTTTTGTTATTATATGTGTGATGTGTGTGCTATGGTGCTCATGTGGAGGTCACACATTGATTATCTCAATCATGGCTTCTGGGGATCTAAGATCAGTGTGACCCTTTTAAAAAGAGATTTGATTTAGCATTTATGTGAGTCTCTCTCTATATATATACATATATATATATGTATATTGTGTGTATATGTGTTTGTACATGTGTACACAGATGATGGCAGAAAAGCATATGGAATCCCCTGGAACTGGAATTAAGAATTTTTTAAGCCACTATGTGGTACTGAGACTGGAACCCAGGTTGCCTCCAAGAACATTAAGTGCTCTTAAATGCTGAGTTGTCTTTCCAGCCCAAGTAATATATACTTTTACGCTTTGAGCCATCTTATTAGCTCTTTACTGAATGAAACAGCCTGGAATTCCATATAGATCAAACTTTGCCTGTCTGCCTCCCAAGTGCTGGGATTAAAAGGTGTGCCTCACCAAGTACAGCTAAATGCAATTTTATTTTTAAAGTCTTGAGAGCAGTCTTTGGTTGATTTCAAGTTCACAGAACCCAGCTGTCCAGCAAACCCAAATCCAGATAGTCAGAGAAAGGGCTTCACCAGCCCTTCAAACTAGGTTCAGGCAGTCTCTCCTTCCTCCCTTTCTTTCATCTCATTCCTGCTGAGATAGTCTCACTGAGCAGCCCTGGCTGGCCTGGCTGGCCTGAAACACAAAGATCTGCCTGCCTCTGCACGCGCCACCATTGCCTGGGTTTATCTTAAGAGAGCTCTGAGTCAGCTACAGGTCATAGCCCTGCAAGACTTTCACTTTAAATGCCAGTCTGGGAAGAAGGCTGGTGGTCAGCACTTTCTCAGGGAGCGATTACATGGACCTGACAGCAGCTGCCTGCTGACCCAGATGCTCAACCTGCTGTCAAATCCTTGGATTTGGCCTTTCCAGGCCCTTTTCTTCCAATTCAGCAAACCCTGGGGCTACAAACATGAAATGGAAAAGACTCCCAGGAGTAAATGTCAGTATAACTAATTCTCATAGGCTATTGAGACAGGGTCTTATTTTGTACCCTAAACTGGCTTCAAACTTGCAATTCTCCTGCCTCTGCCTCCCCAGCGCTAGGATGGCAGGGGTGTGTCACCACCTCAGGCTACTTAAGGGTTTTAAACCACCATCCCCTCTGCCACAGATTTAACCCCACCTCAAAGGGTGTGAGACAGCGAAGACAGATTCTTTATTAACCCCCCTCTCTTTCCATACACCTGTCTCCAACTCCCAAGTGCTGGGCTGACAGCACGTGAAAACTTAGTTCTATTTCCACGTGAGCCGGTGACCTCTTAGACAGTTGTTTCTCCCTCCCATCCTATGTGGCTGTGATTGGAGCGCTTGCCTGGCATGCCGCCCTCTCCAGTTCAATCCCCAGCCTGACGGAGGCCTGGTGCTTCAGCCCCTCTCCACTGCCTGCTGCCGGCTCTACTTACTTCTGTCCCTCTTGTCCCTGGTTTTGGCTCTGTCCTCCCTGAACTCCCTCTCTCTTTCCCAATCATTCTCAGGCCACACCCTGGCCCTCTCTTGCCAGTGCTTCTCTCGGCCCCTATCATGGTCCCGGTCCCTGGGCCTGGGGTCCCAGTGTCTGTCCCTAGATCGAGATCGCTCCCTCCTTTCCCTTTTTCCTTCTCTATGTGGCTCATTCTTGACAACTGGCAAGTTAATGGGTTTTCGGAAAGGCCGATCTCGGCCACCGAACCTCAGTTGCCCAGATTCCTTTTTCCCGCCCAATCCACCACCCAGCCGCCGAGGGATCCAGCCGCGGAGGGTCCTCTCTAGCTCATAGTCCACAAATATCTCGTGCTGGTCGATGACCAGGCCATCAGCATCTCTGTAGGCCTTCATCAGGGCCCTCTCCTCCTTGTACTCAATGAAGGCGTAGCCCTTGGAGAAGCCTGTCACCAAGTCCCGAACCAGCCGCAGCCGCCGGATGTCACCATACCGTGAGAAGACGTCCTTTAACTTCTCTTCTTTGGTCTGCAAGTTCAGTCGTGCCACAAACAGGGTAAGGAGGGGGTCACCGGTGACTCCTTTGTTGGGGACATAGCGGGCCAACATGGCCCTCCACACAGCTCGGTCATGGGGGTCTTCATCTGTACCATCGATGCTGCCAGCTTTAAGCGGGTCATATTCCTTGGCAATGGGCATCCAGTCGCTCATGCTCTAGAATATGAATGGAAGCTATGAGGCCCCCACGCTTCTCCACCCTCACTACAGCTCTGGAAAGCAGTGCCATTCACCCCCCCCCACCCCCGTTGTGGAGGGTGCATCTCACTGTGTAGGGCCTCCTTTATAGCCCCAAGCTGGCCCTGAACTCCAAATCATCCTGCCTCACCCTGAGTGCTGACATTATAGGCATGTGCCACCAAGGAACTTCACTGCTCATATTGAGGGCAGTGGGCTCAAGACCAGGGACTTTCTTCACAGCTCCAACAGGGTGCCACTTTTTTTTTTGTTTTTTTCAAGACAGGGTTTCTCTGTGTAGCCTTGGCTGTCCTGGAACTCACTCTGTAGCCCAGGCTGGCCTCGAACTCAGAAATCCGCCTGCCTCTGCCTCCCAAGTGCTGGGATTAAAGGTGTGTGCCACCACTGCCCGGCAGGGTGCTATATTTATGCTGGACATGAGAATGTCTGACTGAGCCCTGCTATAGGTCATTCATATTGATGTATGGTAATTAATTCAGACTCTAGAAGCTCTGACTGCCCAGTAACCCTATGGAGCCACTGCTGGAATTTGTAGTTTACAGCCAGAAGTCTGAGAAACCCTGCAGGCAGCTCCTTTCCATGTCCCTAAAATGGTATTTATTCCGGGCCATGCTAATGTACAAATGTAGAGCCAGCACTCAGGAGGCCAAGACAGGAGAATTACCACAAGTTTGAGGCCAGTCTAGGCTATTTGTCTCAAAAACCAAAGAGCTAGGGGTTGGAAAGATGGCTCACTAATTAAGAAGAGTGGCTGTTCCTGCAGAGGGTCTAGGGATGACTCCCACCACCCACATGGATGGCTCACAACTGTCAATGACTCCAGCCTAGGGAATCTGAAGCCCTCTTCTGGCCTCTGTGAACGCCAGGTTTGTGCCTGATGTACACACAAACAGGTAGACTCTTAAGTCTGAAAGTGCCTCACAGAGGCCACCACTCACAAATTCAATTGGCAAGAGTGTTTTTATTTCGAGAAAGCAAGAAGTCTGCATGTTGGTCACTTACAAAAATGCAACCCCATATAAAGGCACACTGTCCTTTTTATAGGAAACTAAGGGAATTTTAGCAAGGATTAGATAATCTAAAACTTCATTGGTGAGGCTGGAGAGATGGCTCAGTGGTTAAGAGCACTGACTGCTCTTCTGAAAGTTCTGAGTTCAAATCCCAGCAACCACATGGTGGCTCACAACCATCTGTAATGAGATCTGATGCCTTCTTCTGTTGTGTCTGAAAATAGCTACTGTGTACTTACATATAATAAATAAATAGTAAATAAATAAATAAATCTTTGGCTGGGCGATGGTGGCACACGCCTTTAATTCCAGCACTTGGGAGGCAGAGGCAGGTGGATTTCTGAGTTTGAGGCCAGCCTGGTCTACAGAGTGAGTTCCAGGACAGCCAGGGCTACACAGAGAAACCCTGTCTCAAAAAAAAAAAAAAAAAGCAAACCTTCATTGGTAGGTGCCAGGGATGTTACACAGGTTGGTTTTTGATTGACTTGTGTCCAGGTGGTAGGTGGACTGCATTCCTGTGTCAGGAACATTCAACCACAGGATGAGATACCCAAACCATGTAAGGCAGCCGAGCACAGATGGCCCATCCTGAGAGAAGATTATTCCCTATCCTTGCGGTTATCTCCAGGATGTTCTTTGGATGGGAGATTTTATGGCCTTGTTCCTGGAGCTGCTGACTTCTAGCTTAGTTCCTGGGATTGATCACTTGGGGGCGGTTTATGGTCAGTTCCTGGAATAGATTACTGTCCTTTGAAACCAGGCCTGGTCCTGAAATGGAGTTTATATTGTCCTCTCATTCTCGCCCTTGAAATTACATGATAAACTGGGCAGTGGTTGGCGTATGCCTTTAATCCCAGCACTTGGGAGGCAGAGGCAGGTGGATTTCTGAGTTCGAGGCCAGCCTGGTCTACAGAATGAGTTCCAGGATAGCCAAGGCTATACAGTGAAACCCTGTCTTGAAAAAACAAAAAAAAAAAAAGAAAGAAAAAGAAATTATACGATGGGCTGAATCATAGGCCCTTCTCCTGGGTCATAGAGTTGAGATGTTCATAGAGACAGTAAAACCATAAGCTGGACTGTGGAGATATGTTCTCACACAAATTTAACTAGAGCATTTGCTGCATGAGGTCCACAGGTGGGGATAGTTAGCAAAAGCAAGACTGGTCCTACCAATGCCGGGATTAGTGTAGCCAGCTTGATAGACCAGAAAATTATGATTCATTATCAGTTTTGGTTCTATGGTCTCTTCTGTGTCTGGTGGACCATGGCCAGGCTGTTTCTGATAATATCCAAGTTGTTGGTGTAGAAACAGTACTGCTCTCCTAGGGCTTGGCAGAGCCCCCGTTCCAGGAAGAGTAGTATAATTCCCTTCTATTTTGTAGTACAACGTCAGCTAATGAGCCTAACAACTGCTCTAAGTGATGGATAGACGTTTCTCATTGAGCGAGATCTACTCCAGATGGTTTAGGACCTGAAGAGTTTGAGCTGCTTTGGCTAGGGCTGCAGCACCAGTACCGATTCTTGCAGCTAGTCCAGACCCCACTAGCACCGGAAGTAGGATGACTGGGGTGCCAAAATCTTATTTTTTCCTTTGATGACCAAGAGCCATCTCTATATAGATAGAAAATGTATTAGTCAGAGTTCTATAGAGTCACAGAGCTTATGGAAGGGCTCTATATATTAACAGAAATTATTGTAATGACTTACAGTCTTCAGTTCAACCAACCCAGCAATGGGCAGCTGTCAATGGGAAGTAGTTGCTCAGTCCCCAAGAGGCTAGTTGTTTCAGCTGGTTTTCTATATAAGCTAGAAGTAGATTCCAACAGATGAGCTGGCAAGTAAGTGAAAACAGGCGAAGAGTGAATCTTCCTCTTCCGGTCCTTATGTAGGCCTCCAGCTGAAGGTGTGGCCCAGTTTAAAGGTGGATACCACCAAGCCTAGACTTGGGACTTGCTTTGTCCCAAACTGACCTTGAACTCAGAGATCTCTTTGCCTCAATCTCCTGGGATTAAAAGGAAATTTACTGCCCTGCCTGGGTCTAGGCTTTTCATGGCCACTGTGACTCAAGATCTCCATGCCAAGATCCAGGTCAGAAACCTGTGTCTTCCAGCCTCAAGATCATACGCGTGTCTTCCATTTCTGGATTCTAGTTCATTCTAGATGTAGTCAAGTTGACAACCAGGAATACCCATCATAGAAAGTTAATAGAGGGGAACAGGGTAACTGAAACACATAAGCTGGAATTTTGTTGGGAGTAAGCACCTGAGAATGAATGTTAAGGGGTTATGCTCAAGGTGCATGCAAACCAAGTTCCATTGGGGAACATGAGGTAGGAGTTGCTGGCTTCTATGATTGCAAAGGTGTTTTCTTATCACACACAGTCCCTTTCCAGTCACTGCTGGAAAGGTGAGGACTGGGGACCTTCCCCAGGAACACTTTGGTGGCCTTTCTAGGGGTGTCAACAAATTTTCTATGGTAGCCCAGCCAGTATAGTATGGGGACCTCGGGTCCAGGAGGAGGTAACAACCTTCTCAGGTGAGGTTAGTGGTGGAGTTAAAGGTAAAGTTGAGCAGTCTAAGCAGGGGGGATGTGTCAAAGGCCCAGGAGAGAAGTGTTAAGACCCGTGGTGAAGCGGAGTTTATAAGAGAGAAAGAGGGGACCTGAAACACAGGCTGACGCTGCAGTTTTCAGGACAGGCAGGTAAGGGATGTGAAACACAGGCTGATGCTGTAGTTTTCAGGACAGGCAGGTAGTGGCATGCTCGTGTAGCTGGTCCTACAGCTATGGTGTGTGTGTGTGTGTGTGTGTGTGTGTGTGTGTGTTCAAACAGGACTATTTGTTTCCATATCTAGAAGAGGAGACTCCTATTGTGTCCATGATATACCATTAAGTCCCTAAACTCTCCAGCCTCCCATCTTCTGCTCTTTTGTCCTTTTTCCATTATTGAGATGGAGATGGGGTCCTCCCCCATGTTGAGCCCACCAATCCCCCAGGGGTCAGGTTCGTTATCCTGCCTATCTAGATAAAAATCCCACTTATGTACCCATGGGGCGTTGATCTCACAGCCCTACCAAAGAAGCTTTCTGTATCACGGTGTGTCTCTGGGCAGACACAGAGCTGGATGGTTGTGAACTGTAGTTCTTAGCAGTCCTTCCTGCAAGTCACTCTAGCACCTTGCAGTTCTTGATATGATGAACAGGGTTTACCTCTTGGACCTGGACCCTTCCTTATGTATCAGGCCAGGACACAATGGTTCTAGGTTAAAAATCAACTGACGGGACCAGTCAGTGTCAGAGTCTGCACCTCTCTCCCTAAGTCTCCTGAGGGTCTCTCGGGGCCTTTGTCAGAGCTATTACTTCAGCTTTTGGGGCTGCTGTGGCTGTACTCAAGAATGCCTCTACCCCCTCAATGTATGTGCCAGCCAACCCATCACATGTTCTTGGGATGTGGGCCGGTTTTTTCTTTTCTTAAGATTTATTGTATGGATGCGAGTACACAGACACACCAGAAGAGAGCATCAGATCCCATGACAGATGGTTGTGAGCCATAATGTGGTGGTGGGAATTGAACTAGGGAACCTCTGGAAGAGCAGTCAGTGCTCTTAACCACCGAGCCACCTCTCCAGCCTTACCTTCTGCCCTCTCCCTCTTTTCTTCCTTCCTTTCTCTTTCTCTCT
>NW_022196905.1:118239687-118240055 GCF_008632895.1 Mastomys coucha | reverse complement strand
CTCTCTCTCTCTCTCTCTCTCTCTCTCTCTCTCTTTCTTTCCTTCTTGTTCGTTTGTTTTCTTTTGGAGACCAGATTTCTCCTGTAGCTCTGGAACTCACTCTGTAGAGAAGGCTAGCCTTGAACTCAGAGCTCCATCTGCTTCTGCTTCCCAAGGGCTGGGATTAAAGGCGTGCGCCGCCAGCCCTGTCCCCCACCCCCAAAGTTGCCTTAATAGCTCCTTTGATTGTTTGTTTGTTTGGGATCAGGCCTAAAGAAGCCTGGGCTGGCGAGGCTTGATGGCCTATGTCTGTAATCCCGACCTAGTGAGTTGGAGACCAGCCCGGACACGTGATCTATCCGCTTTTTAAAAAAGAGGGGGGGGAGGGG
>NW_022196905.1:118187879-118239349 GCF_008632895.1 Mastomys coucha | reverse complement strand
GAGAGAGAGAGAGAGAGAGAGAGAGAGAGAAAGGAAGGAAGGAAGAAGAAAGAGAGAGAGAGAGAGAGAAGAAACTCCTCACCGGTGTTGTAGAGGTCTCAGGAATTTGAGAAACTGGCAAGTGCTCCTTCGGAAAACCAACAGAAAAAGAAGACAAAACAGCCGCGGTCAAACCGTCCCAAGCATGCGCAGTGGCGCTGAGGGAAGCCAAGGAGGATCGGTCGGTGTGAAACCGAAGCCGGCTTCTCCATACCCAGGTCCCAGCTACGAGTTAACAAGGCTGCTCGCCCGCCCCTCACCCACCTCGAAGGCTCACTCCCACTGCCCCGCCTCGGCCTCTGCCAGGCTTCAATATGGCGTCCGCCACGCGCGGACGTGGCTCCGCGCCAAGCCTGTTGGGCGACTCTCTCCGCCTTCTCACGTGGGCCCTGCTCCCTTCGAGCTTCCACTCACCTCAGCAAATTCTGGGTTTTCTGTCTGCACCGCGACAAAAGCCGTTTCCACCGCCCGTTGCGGGAGACGGGGGATTCCTTACGCCGACCTCCGCCGGACCTCTTTATTGGCCGCAGCAGATTCGCCACGACCGTTGAGTGGCGTGTTTTTGGGTTTTGTGTGTGCGCGTGCGTGCGTGTGTTTTTGATTTTGTGTGTGCGTGTGTGTGCGTGTGTGTGCGTGTGTGTGTGTGCGCGCGCGCGCGCATGTGCTGTCAGAGACAGGGTGTCTCTGTGTAGCCTTGGCTCTCCTAGAACTCACTTTGTAGGACAGGTTGGCCTCAAACTCAGTGAAACCCGCCTGCTTCCTCTTTCCTGGGATTAAAGCCGCGGGACCTTATGCCTTTTGAATTACTTAAATAAATTGACTATACACAGTCAACATACAGAAGTGTATATTTTGAGAATAAGGAGATTTGTTTTTGTTTATTTGACTTTACACGACAAAAACCTGATAGTTGATAGACTACCGAATGTGCAGTTAATTTTATAAAACCAGTTTACCCTGTGAATCTGGCTTTATTGAATTCTTTCCTAGAAAATCCGGTGATGTTCATGAACAGTATTTCTTTTTTTCGAGACAGGGTTTCTGTGTAGCAATGGATGTCCTGGAACTCACTCTGTAGACCAGGCTGATCTCAAACTCAGAAATCCATCTGCCTCTGCTTCCCAAGTGCTGGGACTAAAGGCGTGCGCCACCACCGCCCAGCCAATGAACAGTTTTTCGTACAGTTCCCACAGGTTTACTAATCTCTAGATTTAGTAACTTCACTTTTAGTATTGGGTGAGGTGGGAGCACCTGTAATCTCAGCATTTGAGAGTTTGAGGCAGGAGGATTGCCAGTTACAGGCTACAGAATAGCACCCAGTCTCAAAAGAACAAACTGGAGAGATGATTCAGGGATCGAGAGCCCTGGCTGCTCTTCCAGAGACCAGATTCGGTTCCCAGCACCCAGCGCAGTTACTGACAGCAGTCTGTAACGTCATTTTCAGAGGATCCATGACTTCTGGCCTTCCTGCAAGCATAGGTCATGCAGGCAAGACATCGATATACATAAAACAAGAATAAACTAACTGGATGCTGGTGGTGGCACACACAGCTTTAATCTCAGCACCCGAGAGGCAGAGGAAGGAGAATGTCTGAGTTTAGGCCAGGTTCTAGGCCAGCTTGCTCTACAGAGTGAGTTCCAAGACAGCCAGGGTTACACAGAGAAGCCCTGTTTAAAAAGTGAAAATAGTGCCGGGCAGTGGCGGTGCATACCTTTAATCCCAGCACTTGGTCTGCAGAGACAGATGGATTTCTGAGTCCGAGGCCAGCCTGGTCTACATAGTGAGTTCCAGGGCTACACAGAGAAACACTGTCTCAAAACAAACAAAGAAACAAAAGAAAAATGAAGATAGTAATAATACAAAGAAACACAACTGAACTGTAAAAACCTATCATTGTTCTGAAAGACCCCTGGGGGAGACCCCCACTCAAATCTCGGAGGACGTACACCCAAGGAATCACGAGAGACCACATCTTGATGTAATTACAAGAGGTATATTTTAATTTCAGGACGCCCTGGTTCGGCACCACAGTTATCTCATGCAGGAGATAATGGAGCCAACCACGAGGCTTGAAAGTTAGGGGTTTTTATAGGGAAAAGGTCTGAGGGAACAAAGGGATCAGTGTGGTCATACATGATTGGCTAGTTCAAATATTAACTATTACATGCAGGTTGGTGTTAATCTGAGTCAACAGAGCATCTGACCTTAAACCATATCTGAGAGGACCAGATGGTCCATTACTTAGTGTCTGCCAGGCACATCTTTGCAGGCCTAGGCCTTGGACATGTCCTCATTTGCCTAGACATGTTTTCCTCTATGTTTATAGTTTTATGTCTTCTTGACCTGCCAGCTCTTATGATATCTAACAACTTGTTTGCTCTTTCCCAGGCCTATGTGGCCAGTTTGTGATGGATTCTTAGGCCCATAACTTTTCTTCCTAGTCAGCACAGGTTTAAAGCTTTAATTTCTCCTTACAGGAGAATGTATATAGCTACATAGATTTCCCCCCCCCTCTTTTTTTTAGATTTTAAAATCTGGACTTTTTTTTGTTTTGTTTTGTTTTTTTCAAGACAGGGTTTCTCTGTATAACCCTGGCTGTCCTGGATTTCACTCTAGACCTGGCTGGCCTTGAACTCAGAAATTTGCCTGCCTCTGCCTCTCAAGCGCAGGGATGGGATTAAAGGCTCTTTTTTTTTTAAGATGTATTTATTTATCTATCTATTTATTTATCTACTATATGTAAGTACACTGTAGCTGTCCTCAGACACCTCAGAAGAGGGCATCAGATCTCAGTACAGCTCATTGTGAGCCACCATGTGGTTGCTGGGATTTGAACTCAGGACCTCTGGAAGAGCAGTCAGTACTCTTAACCGCTGAGCCATCTCTCCTGTGGACTCCTTTCCCCTTTGCTTGGGAGCGATTTGGTTTCTGTAAAGCAGCCTGGACAGGCGGCAAGCTGGAGCTGGACACCCGTGGTGAGGAACTCTGACTGCAGCCCCTTAGATCAAAGGCTGACAGGTCTCAGGACTATGTTAAAAGCTTGCCAGATCTTCCTTTCAAGATCCTCCTCCGGTCTGGTGTTTATGGATTTTCCCATGTTATGTTAGATGGGCAGGTTTCGATTTCCCCTGGGCCTGGTTCCTGAGTGTGACTATTTAAACTGAGTGATCCTATGGTAAAGACACATCTCTTGATACAGCTACCTGGCGTCCGAGTCCTTCTTTCTCTCTTACCCACTTGCGTTCACAGGTACTCAATAATCTCTAGTCCAAGAAGCACCCAACGGAACGGGGGTTCGACGCCCAGATTTGCCAGTCAAGCCGGCTGGACCCCCTACACTCTCCAGCCCTAAAGACTAATTCTTTTTTTTTAATCTTTTTTTTTAGATTTATTTACTATATGTAAGTACACTGTAGCTGTCTTCAGACACCCCAGGAGAGGGTATTAGATCTCATTACAGATAGTTGTGAGCCACCATGTGGTTGCTGGGATTTGAACTTGGGACCTTCAGAAGAACAGTCAGTGCTCTTACCCGCCGAGCCATCTCTCCAGCCCCCTAAAGACTAATTCTTAACCATGGATCACAGATTGGCCTGTTGATTCCACTCCTGGAGTTCTGGAATTACAAGTGTGCACCAAGATGCCAGGTTTGATCTTTCTGCAGGACTCACACTCAGACCCTCAGCAAAAGCCTCCCATTCCATTTCACTCACCCCACACTTCCTTAAGGAAAGGCAAGTTCTATGCTAGTGGTAGAGCAGAGCTTATGGCCAGGAGGGTGGAGAGCTAGAGTCCCTTCCCACAATCCTTTAGGCTCTTCCCATGAATAAACAGATCACAGAGATGTAAAAACAAAACAGTTGAGGGGCTTGGTGGCACAATCCTTTGATTCCTCTGGGAGGCTAAGGAAAGTGGATCTCCAGATCTCTGAGTTCAAAACCAGCCTCAGCTACAGAATGAGTTCTAGGACAGCCAGGAAACCTGTCTTCAAACAAAACTTCAGTTCCTACTGATGCACGGAGAGTTAAAACAAGCATCCAGGACGCCACTCTGCCTCACTTTACAGCCAGCTCCTTCCCCTAAGAGTTCAACTAAGGATGGGCTCCTGAGCCTAGCTAGGACTGCTCCAGAGCCCTGCTTGCTTTCAGGCATAAATGAACAATGTCTACAACCTTGAAGGAGCCACCCAGGAAATCGGTGGTGTCACATGGAGCCAAAGGACCTGAACAACAACACGTTCACGTCCCACATAGGCCAGCTGCTGGTGGAACGTTACTGTTGGTGGGTGTCAGCCCCCAAACATCTCCAGTTCTCTGATGATGTATAACCTCTCCACCCACTTACTTCTGTTTTCCGTTTCCTTTCTTTTTTTTTTTTTTTTTTCTCTTTTGTATTAACTTATGTCGGGGGAGTAGTGGTTTTGAAAGGAAAAAAAAGTTATTGATTTTCTGAGGCCAGTAGAGCGTGTGGGAGGAGGAGAGAAAAGAGATCAGGCTGAGAAAGGAGCATACATGCCCAAGACTAGCCGTGGACTTCTCAGGAAGGATGGTTGCCTTGAAATTAGCTTGGTTTTTTGGTTTCTTTCAAGGCAGGGTTTCTCTGTGTAACAAGCCCTGACCTTCCCAGAACCCCACTCTATAGACAAGGCTGGCCTTGAACTCTCAGAGATTCACCTGCTTCTGCCTCCCAAGTGCTGGGATTAAAGGCATGTATCACCCCCAGCTTGTTTGTTTATTATTGGAGACAGGATCTTTCTTTTTTTCTTTAATATTTATTCATTTTATTTATTTATTTATTTATTTATTTATTTTTTGTTTTTTCGAGACAGGGTTTCTCTGTATAGCCCTGGCTGTCCTGGAACTCACTCTGTAGAAGAGGCTGGCCTCGAACTCAGAAATCTGCATGCCTCTGCCTCCCAAGTGCTGGGATTAAAGGCGTGTACCACCACCACCTGGCAGATTTATTTATTATTATAAATGAGTTCACTGTAGCTGTCTTCAAACACATCAGAAGAGGGCATCAGATCTCATTACAGGTGGTTGTGAGCCACCATGTGGCTGCTGGGATTTGAACTCAAGACTTTTGGAAGAGCAGACAGTTCTCTTACCCGCTGAGCCATCTCACCAGCCCCAGGGTCTTTCTATATAACTCTAATTATCCTGGGCCTCACTATGAACACCAGACTGACCTAGAACTTCGTCTGTGTTAATGCTTGGATTAAAAAGGTGTGTTCCACCCCGCCCCCCAAAAAAAAGCCGGGCGGTGGTGGCACATGACTTTAATCCCAGCACTTGGGAGGCAGAGGCAGGTGGATTTCTGAGTTCGAGGCCAGCCTGGTCTACAGAGTGAGTTCCAGGACAGCCAAGGTTACACAGAGAAACCCTGTCTCGAGAAACCAAAAAAAAAAAAAGTATGCCTTGAAGTAACTGGCTTTTACTTTATGTGTGTGCCCAGTCCCCAGTATTTTTACATGTGGAAGTCAGAGTTGGTTCCTCTTCTCTCTCTTCCACCTTTCAGGGTCTCTTTCTTCTGTTATGCTGTGTGCTAATAGGGCAGCTGGCCTACGAGCTGCCAGATGGCTCTGTTGATGGGAGCCGCTGTGTGTGGCTCTTTACCTGTGTTTTGGGAATCCATCTCAGGTTGTTAACTTGTGCAAAGCCAATGCCTGACCTACCACCATGTCCCTGGTCTAAATTTGGTTTTAAAGGCATCATTTCGTGGGCTTTACTACGTAATAAAAGGATATGAGATAGGGATGGAGAAGGTTGTGGAGCTTCAGAGGGTCAACGTCTGGAAAAATTTCAGGGCAAGGCTTTGATTTGGAAGAGTTTCAGGCCGTCTTGGTATCTGGGCATGTTAAAGTAATACAGTAACCCAGAGGGCTGGGGATGGCTCAAGAAAGGACTTACTCTGCAAACACAGGAGTGAGTCCAATCCCCAGAACCCACACAACAGCTGGGCATGACAGTTCACATCTGTGATCTCAGTGCTAGGGAAGTGGGGACGGGCAGATGCCTGGTACTCACTGGCCGGGCAGCCTCACTGAATCAGAGGTGTCCCGGTGCAGTGAGGTGCCCTGTCTTAAGAACAAATAAATAAGGCAGACTGCCAATGAGATGACCCAAGGGGAGAGCAAGCATGGGGGCCTGAGTTCCACATCTGGAACCCAAACAAGCCAGATACAGTGGCATGTGTGAACTGTTGCAGCGCTTCAACATCTAGGTGGGAGGGGACAAAAGAATCTTCCTGAAGCTCTCCCTTCACCTAGTGAGTTTCTGGACAGGCAGGGATACACAGGGAAATCCTGTTTCAAACAAAACAAACAATAGTAGCAGTACTTAGGAGGTAGAAGCAGGAGCATCTCTGTGAGTCCAAAGTAAGCCTGGTCAACAGAGTTGAGTTCCAGGACAGTCGGGATTACACAGAGAAACCCCCATTTGGAAAAACCAAAACTGAAACCAACCAACCAAAAAAAAACTAAAATGAAGTCTCCCACACCAAAAAAAACAAATCAAACCAAACCAAACCAAAACAAACAAAAGGATGTTGAGTAACTGAGGAAGACAAAGGTTTTAACCTCTGGCTTCCAAACACACATCAATGACTTAATGATATTCCATTCTTGTTCTGTCTTTGTATTTCTCTGTCTCTCTCTGTCTCTCTGTCTCTGTCTCTCTCTGTCTCTGTAGACCAGGCTGGCTTCGAACTCACAGAGAACTCTGTTCTGCTTCTGCCTCTCATGTGGTGGGATTAAATAACCAACAATGCCATGTTCCTGTTTCATGTTTTTTTTGTGTGTGTGTGTGGTTTTTCGAGACAGGGTTTCTCTAGATAGCCCTGGCTGTCCTGGAACTCACTCTGTAGACCAGACTGGCCTCGAACTCAGAAATCTGCTTGCCTCTGTCTAGCTCTTCCAGAGGTCCTGACTTCAATTCCCAGCAACCACATGGTGGCTCACAACCATCTGTCATGGGATCTGATGCCATCTTCTGTTGTGTCTGAAGACAATGACAGTGTACTCACATACATTAAATAAATAAATAAATAAATAAATAAATAAATAAATCTAAGAAAAAAAAAGAACGTGTTGCTATCTAATAATGCACTCCCTCCACCTCAAGTTCTGATCCCAGCCTTGAGGCCCTTTATTCTAACAAATCTCACTGAAGGGGAGCTGTTTGAGTCCTCAGCTTCTGAGGCGACCCAACTGCTGCTCTTTTTCATAACAGAAAGCTGATTCTCCTTTCCTACCTGAGAACTCTATTCTGTATCTTTCCTAGAAAGGAAGCCATGTGTAAGCGGCATTTAGCAGCCTATTTTCAAGGTTCATTCACGCGGTGCAGGGAAGTCGGGGCTCCGTGCACTTTCTCTCTGGCGTGTATGGAGATACCACTGTGTAGCCAACAGGATAGCTAGCTCAGCGGTAGAGGCCCATGTTGCCAAGCTCTACCAACTGTTGCTCATGCCCAGCTCAACGGCTGTTATTTGCCACACAATTTTTCTAAAAATACCCTTCAATAGAGACCTGCCTGGATTTCCCCTCCCCTGCCATGCAAATTCGATAGCTGGAAAGCTCAAGTTTGCAAAGTTAAAAAAAACTTGTGAGCTTTTTTTTTTTTTTTTTTTTTAAATACCATCTTTCCATGACCACTCTGGGAAGTCCGCCCCCCGTCTCCATGGAAACCATGCTTCTCACGCGCTCGTCACCAAGGGCGGGGCTACGGGAGGCTCCTCCCTCGCAGACTACCAGGCCTCGGGCGCTCCTCCGTGCCCCTTCCTCCCTGCTTCGCTTCCCACAGTACCGGGTGCGTGTTCTTCACTTTTGGCGCACGGCTGTGGGGCTGCGCGTGGGTTTCCATGGTTTGGTGCTACCCGCTACTCGGCGCAATCCCCCAGGGCCACCCAGACTGCGCACGGCGTGGACTCGGCCCAGTGCAAAGTTTCCCTGACCCTGAGCCAGTGGACCCGTAGGTGACAGCAGCCCCGGAGGTCGCCTTAGTCCGGGGTACCATGGAGGAGCCCCCTGTGCGGGAGGAGGAGGACGGCGAGGAAGACGAGGGCGCCCTGGCCAAGAGCCCCCTGCAGCTGACCACCGACGACGTATACGACATCTCCTACGTGGTGGGCCGCGAGCTGATGGCCCTGGGTAGCGACCCCCGCGTCACCCGACTGCAGTTCAAGATCGTGCGTGTGATGGAGATGCTGGAGGCGCTGGTGAACGAGGGCAGCCTGGCGGTCGAGGAGCTGAGGATGGAGAGAGACAACCTCAAGCAGGAGGTGGAGGGGCTGCGGAAAGCCGGTGTGTCCGGAGCCCAGGTGAGGAGAACTCAAGCCTTAGTCTGGGAACTTTCCTCCCAGTCAACGTTTATTGAATACCTACTAAGTGTCTGACCCTGCGGTGTTCCATGACAGTAGTCTACTGCTTCGTTTCTAATTTACTTAGTTTCTGTAAAAATATTTTTTTTAACTTTTATTTTTAGTTGTGTGGACATATTGCCTTCATATGTCTGTGTACAATATGTGTGCAGTGTTCGGGGAGGTCAGAAGAGGGCGTTGAATTCCCCCACTCCACATGGATTTATGGATTGTTGTGAGTGCTGGGAATGGAACCCAGGTCCTCTGCAAGAGCAGTCGGTGCTCTCAACCTCTGAGCCATCTCTCCTGCCCCTATTTCAGTTTCCTCTCCCCTTCCTTCCCCTCCTCTTCCCTCCCCTCCCCTCCCCTCTCCTCCCCTCCTTTTCTTTCTGGTTGTTTTTGTTTTGTTTTTTGAGACAGGGTTTCTTTGTGTAGCCTTGGCTGTCCTTGAACTCACTCTGCAGACCAGGCTGGCCTGACACTCACATAGACCCACCTGCCTCTGCCTGCTGAGTGCTGGGATTAAAAGTGTGCACCATCAGTGCTCGATTTCCTTCCTTCTTTTTAAAAATTTATTAATATTATTCATGTGCACACTTGTGTCTGTGTGCCTCTCTCTCTCTCTTTCTCTCTCAGAGAGAGAGAAAGAGAGAGAGAGACAGAGAGAGAGAGGGTGAGAGCACATGCTTGCTTCTCAGAGAACAGGTTTGTAAGGTGATTTTCTCCTTCCTCCATGCCAGTTCTCCTCAGGATCAAACTCATTGCCTTAAGCCTTCTGGTGAGAACCTTTAACCCTTGAGCAGTCTCTCTGGGCCTGCCCACTGCATTGATGACTTTGGCCTCCAACGATGGCTTCACAAGCACCTTTCAGAACCACTTTCTGAAGAGTGGTCTTCAAAAGGGCCAGCAGCAAAGCCCAGCAATGCTGGACTCAGTGGGTCTGAATAGGGCTCTAAGAAGCTGGTGTGTGGGGGGGGGGGGGGGGGGGGGGGGGAGTTATGTTGTTGTTTCTGTGTTCTATGGTTAAAATGTTGGATGAGTAGAGGGGCCCGGATATGCTAAGCAAGCAGTGTACTGTTGACTGACACCCCCACTCCTTGCTATTATTTATTTATTTATTTTTGGCTAGAAGATAAGGCCTCTCTTTCTCTCTCCTTTATTTTTCTTTTCTTTTTCTTCTTCTTCTTCTTCTTTTTTTTTTTGAAAGGATCTCATAAAGTAGCCCTCATTGGCCTGGAACTTTCTATGCAGATACCCACCTACTTAAGCATCCAATGTGCTAAGATTACAGGCATGAGCCATTATGCCAAGCTTAAACAAAAATTTTAAGAAAGAACTTCCCCAGCCGGCCGAGGTGGCGCACTGGCATATCTCACCAGCTTCTAAGTCACAGGGACAGTTGCACCTGTAGAGAGATCCTTCTTTCTTAGGCTGGCCTTGGAGAGTCAAGAAAAGTGTTACTGCTTGAGCCACCCGGGGTCACTCAGGCATGTTCATGCCATTTGGCGGCGTTCGGTCTTCAAGCACAGAGAAATAGAGGGAGCTGCATCATGACCCGACAAGAGTGGGTTGCATGGGGCCCAGTGATTTCCCTCATGAGACAGAGGGGAAAACTGTCAGAGGCACAAGATGAGATGGCATATTTTCTTCCTTAAACACAGTCTTAAGATGGGGTGTGTGGAGTGGGTGGGGAGCCGGATGTGGTGACACAGGTCTGTCATACCAGCTTAGGAGGCCAAGGCAGGACCATAGAGAGTTTGAGGCCAGCTTGGGCTACATGGCAAGACTAGGCCTCCAAAAAGAAAAACAAGGAAAAGAAAAAGCATAATATAAAATAATAGATTTTCATTTTTTTTTCTTTTGTTTGGTTTTTCTGCCCAGCAAAAGAAATAGGTTTTCAACGAGTTTATTAAAACATCATGGCTTGCGGGGCAGTGGTGGTGCACACCTTTAATCCCAGCACTTGGGAGGCAGAGGCAGGCTGATTTCTGAGTTCGAGGCCAGCCTGGTCTACAAAGTGAGCTCCGGGACAGCCAGGGCTACACAGAGAAACCCTGTCTCAAAAAATCAAAAAACAAACAAACAAACAAACAAAAACATCGTGGCTTTTTAAAAAATACTTTTTGGTGATTTTAAAATTATCATTACTTGTAGTCAAATATATGTAACCTGAAATCTATTTACCATCTTTACTTATTTATTTATTTTTGAGACAAAGTCTCACCATGTTGACTAGGAACTCAACGTGTAGATCAGGCTAGCCTCAAACGCATAGAAATCCACCTGCCTTTCAGATTGCTGGGTTTATGGGTTTACTTAAAAATTATTTTTAGATTTATTCATTTTACCTTATGTGTATGCACATTTGTGTGTGCTGTTAGATCCCATGGAACTGGGGTTATTTATGTTTTGACCCACTGCGTGGAACCAAACCTGGGTCCCTGGCGCGTGCAACCAGTACTCTTAGCCACTGAACCATCTGTCTAGGTACTGGTTTTAAAAATGCACGCAAGGATACTTGCCTCCTTTTTATTTGTTTGTTTTGTTCTTTTTTTTTTTTCTAGTTTTTTTGTTTTTTCGAGACAGGGTTTCTCTGTATAGCTCTGGCTGTCCTGAAACTCACTCTGTAGACCAGGCTGGCTTCGAACTCAGAAATCCGCCTGCCTCTGCCTCCCAAGTGCTGGGATTAAAGATTTATTCATTTTACCTTATGTGTATAAGTATTTTGTCTATATATATGTATTCACGTTTGTGTGTGCTTGTTTGTGTGTGTTGTGTTTGTTTGTGGGTGGTGGTGGTGCACTGCCACCACCACCCGGCTTTTTTGATTTTTCAAAACAGGGTTTCTCTGTGTAGCCCAGGCTGTCCTGGAACTCACTCTGTAGACCAGGCTGGCCTTGAACTCAGAAATCCACCTGCCTCTGCCTCCCAAGTGCTGGGATTAAAGGTTTGTGGCATCACTGCCAGGCTTTTATTTGTATTTTTTAAGTTAATTTACTATTATTTATTTTTTAACCATGGCGGGGATAGACCTCAGGCCCCAGCTCACACTAGGCAAATGTTGTACCATTGAGTGGCTTCCCCTGCCCGCTTTTACCCTGTCCAGCAGCACCAAATTCATTCACATACAAGAATTGTTTTTTTTTTTCTACATTTATTTATTTTGTTATCTATTTGGGACTGGTGTTGTACATACAGCTCTCTGGAATGGATCCTGTCTTTTGACCTTGTGGGATCCAGGAATCAAACATAGTTTTAGGTTTGGTAGCAAATATTGTTAAAGTTAGGCTTCTGTTGCTGTGAAGAGACACCATGACCAAGGCACCTCTCTAATTGGGGCTGGCTTACCATTACAGAGGTTGAGTCCATTATCATCATAGGAGGAAGCATGGCAGCATCCAGGCGGGCATGGTGCTGGAGAAGGAGCTGAGAGTTCTACATCTTGTTCTGAAAGCAAACAGAAGACCTATCTTCCAGGCAGCTAGGAGAAGGGTCTCAGAGCCAAGCCCCACCCACCCAGTTTTACACTTCCTCCAATAAAGCCTCACCTCCTAATACTGCCAGTCCCCGGGCCAAACATATTCAAACAGGCAGAAACACTTTTACCTGCTGAGCCATCTCTCTGGCTGTGATTGATGTTTTTGCTTTTTGCTTTTGTTTAGCGCAGTTGTCTCATGGGATTGCGTAGCCTGGGCTGGTGTGATCCCCCTGCCCCAGCACGGGTGCTGCTGTGTCCAGCTTGCTGTCGGTCCCTGTGCATTGACCTAGTGTAGACATTTCACCTCATCAAAATCTCCCCCCTGCCCCCCCTTTTCTGGGGGGGGGGCAGCGTGTTTCAAGACAGGGTTTCTCTGTATAGCCCTGGCTGTACTGGAACTCACTCTGCAGACCAGGCCTGCCTTTGCCTTCCAAGTGCCGGGATTAAAACGCTCTTCCCCTTTTGTGTGACAGGATCTCATGTAGCCCAGGCTGCTCTCGGGCCCACTATGTAGCTAAAGCTGGCCTTGGACTCCTGGTCCTCCTACGTGGTGGCATGACAGGTCTGAGCCAGCATGCCCAGTCTCATACAATTAGCATCTTAGCATCCCTCCCTTCTCCATTCCCCTCCCCTCTCCTTCTCTTCTCTTTCTGTTTCTGAAATATAATTTCAAAATTCAGATAACATAAAGATACTTGACTTAAAAAAAAAAAAAACAACCCCCCCACCCCACACACAAATTTCCCTGTCCTCCCTCCCTAGTCCTCTTCCCTGGAAAGATTTTGAACGATCCTTCCCTGTGAAGCATAGCCCTCACATGCAGCCGTGGTTTTCCCTTGTTGTGCAGCTGTGTGATCTCCACACTACCTCTCTACCTCTTAGTGACTTTCCTGCAATGCTGCTGAAAGTTGAACATAACCAGAAGGAGAAGTGCTTGCTTCTCTGGACATGGCCGCTGCATGTTGAAGAAATAAAGTGAAAAATAAAGCTGTAAAAACAAGGTTCTGGGAATATAGAAACAAAGTTCTGGGGTTCCAGCTCCTGTAAGCAGCGTGGAAACAAAGTTTTACAGTAGCAAGCAGCAGCTTCAGCCATTTGGCTAAGTGTTTGCTGAGAAGCACTGAGAAGTTGTGTGCCAAGGACATGCTGTAAAAACAAAGTTCTGTTAAGTCCAAATGACCAGGCTAAGACCAACCAAAACAAAAATAACTGGTGGTCACAATGACATTAAGGTGCACGGAAACAAGATTAGCAATTCTTGAAAGACCCAGCCGCCCCTCCACCTCACCCCCCTCCCCCCGTGGTGAATTTTGAAAAAGACCACAAACTGTCACCCTGACCTTTTTGGCCAACAATCCCTCCTATCACCTAGTTACTCAGCCCCTTCCCAGGGACTTTTCAGGGCCAGGTGCAGAGCTGGATAGGGAAGTTGGCTGACTGAGCCAAGAACAGCCCAGCAAGCCAACCAATGAAGAGATCCTTTGTCCTGTGCTCCACCAATCAAAGTGGACCACTGAAATCTGCCACCTGTAAGGTATAAAAAATATATGCTTTCTGAGTTCAGGGTTGTCTCACCTTGCATGGCTGAGCAACCCTACGTGCATTGGCCACGCACATTGGTATCAATAAACCTCATGTTATTGCAATGATCTGTCATCAATTTGTATTCTCTGGGTTGAGCTAAGATTACAGCAATGTCAGTCAGCCCCGCAGCCAGGAGGCAGAGGCAGGAGGATTACTATAAGTGTGAGACCAGTCAGAGCTGCGGATTGAGATCTGGTCTTAAAAGGCCAAAAACCAACCAACCAACCAACGAACAGAAACAAAATGAAAAGTCCGAAAACTGCCAAGTATGGTGGCGGCGCATTTAATCGCAGCACTCTACGAGATAGAAGCAGGTGGATCTCTGAGTTCGAGATCATCCTGGGCCACAGAGCAAGTTCCTGGACAGCTAGGGCCCTGTCTCAAAAAACAAGCAAACTGCTGGGCAGTGGTGGCACATGCCTTTAATCCCAGCACTTGGGAGGCAGAGGCAGGTGGATTTCTGAGTTTGAAGCCGGTCTCCTCTACAGAGTGAGTTCCAGGACAGCCAGGGCTACACAGAGAAACCCTGTCTCAAAAAAACAAAAACCAAACCAAAACAAACCAAAACAAAAAAACACAAGCAAACCCTTTTCCCCCAAAGAAAATGTGAGCTTTTGTTTATTTATTTATTTTTTTATGCTCGAGGTAGGGCTTGTGGTAAACTGCTCTCTTCATGTTCCTCCCCCCACCTTCCGGGGCCTTTTTATTTATTTATTTATTTATTTATTTATTTATTTATTTATTTATTTTTTGAGGCAGGGTCTCTTTAATACTTTTGGCTGTCCTAGATCTCCCTCTTGTAGACCAGGCTGGCCTGGAAATCACAGAGATCAACCTGCCTTTGCCTCCTGAGTACTAGGATTAAAGATCTGTGCCATCTTGCCTGACCTAATTTTTGTTTTATACTCTGGACTCAGGAACTGGTAAAACATTTCCCAGGTGCCCTTCAGCCACCCAGGGAGTGACTCGGGAAGTCTTGAGTCAGCATTCTATTTAAAAAAAAAAAAAAAAAAAACATGAGGAATGTCTTTGTTTTTCTGTGAACTTGGCAAAACCCTGAATGTGTACAGACCACTGAGGAAGCCTGCGGAGTCCAACAGTTTGCGAGCTTTGATCTTCACCAGAGGCAGTGGAATGTAGCTGTGAGACTGGAAACGCCGCCACAGTGTGACTCTGGCCCGTGGGAGTCACGTTGGATCTCCGTAGGACATGATATATTGGATCTTGTGGCTGTTGTGGTTCAGTATTTCCTTTTGTTTTTTTGGAATTTTTTTTTTTTTTTTTTTTTGGTTTTTCGAAACAGGATTTTTCTGGATCGCCCTGGCTGCCCTGGAACTCACTCTGTAGCCCAGGCTGGCCTTGAACTCAGAAATCTGCCTGCCTCTGCCTCCCAAGTGCTGGGATTAAAGGCGTGTGCCACCACTGCCCAGCTAGGTTCAGTATTTTCTTGGGTGTTTTTGGTGTTGGGGAAGGACCCCCTGGCTTCACACATGTGAGACAGGCCTTTAGTGCTCAGCATCTCCCTCCTTTTTAATTAAGTAATTCAAAGATTTATTTATTTCATGTATATGAGTACACTGTAGCTGTTTCAGACACCCCAGAAGAGGTTATCTGACAGATCCCATGACAAATGGTTGTGAGCCGCCTTGTGGTGGCTCGGAATTGAACTCAGGTCCTCTGCAAGAGGCTCTTAACCGCTGAGCCATCTCTCCATCCCTAATGTATTTACTTTTATTTTTATCTGTATTGCCTGTGTGTAGATGTATGTGCCACATGTGTTTGCTTAATGCCTGTGGAGGCCAAGAGAGGGTGTTGGATCCTCTGGAACTAGAGTTACAAATGTCTGTGAATGGACATGTGAGTGCTAGGTACCCAATCTGGGTCCTCTGCAGATCACTGAGTACTCTTTGGTTTTTTGAGACAGGGTTTCTCTGTGTAGCCCTGGCTGTCCTGGAACACACTGTGTAGACCAGGCTGGCCTCGAACTCAGAAATCTGCCTGCCTCTGCCTCCCAAGTGCTGGGATTAAAGGCGTGCGCCACCACCACCTGGCTACTGAGTACTTTTAACTGCAGAGCCATCTCACCAGCCCTGTATGCTGGTTTTCATCAATGAATCTCATCCTGTCCATTCTTGTGTTTGTCATTTCCATATTCAAGTCCTTCTCAGTTTGAGCAATAGTAGATCCCTTCAGGGACCAGTGTGGCCCAGCATGGTGTGACTGAGCCTGTTGGTATGTTGTTTTTCAGGTGAACTTGGGACCCGACAAAATGGTAGTGGATCTGACAGATCCCAACCGGCCCCGCTTTACGCTGCAAGAGCTGAAGGACGTGTTGCAGGAGCGCAACAAGCTCAAGTCACAGCTGCTGCTGGTGCAGGAGGAACTGCAGTGTTACAGGAGGTGGGCTCCCTGTGTGGCCTAGGATGCCCACCAAATCATCGACTGGCTCCCGTGTTCGTTCACCCAGTTTACTGAACACCCCACTACGTGCCAGGCACCAAGTGCACAGCTGCACAGTGCTGGACAGCATGGGCTCTTGGTAGCAAAGGTCCTTGAGAGTCTAAATGGGAAGATGTGCCCAGGAATCTGGGCAGTGGTAGTGCCTGCGTTTAATCCGAGCACTTGGACGGCAGAGTCAAGTGGATCTCTAGGAGTTCTAGACCAGCTTGGTTTACAGAGCAAGTTCCAGGACAGCCAGGGCTACACAGAGAAACCCTGTCTTCTCAGGGAGAAAAAAAGGAATCCTAGGCTGGGGGGGGTGTGTGTGTGCCTGTTATCCCAGCTTTCCATAGGTAGAAGCAGGAAGGTTGTAAACCGCTCTACAAACAAACACAAAAGAGGTCTGTGCATGTGTGATCATGCGTACCTGTAATCCTAATGTAAGCCTCAAGGACTGTGAGTTCAAGGCATCCTGGGCTGTATAATGAGACCCTGATTCAGATTTGATAGAACACTGCTTTAATACCAGTGCTCAAGGGGCAGAGGCAGGTAGATAGACCTCTCTAAGTTAGAGGCCAGCCTGGTCTACACCATGTGACTTTGTCTCCAAACACAATGACAACAACTGCCTTACTTTATTTGCTTTTGGTCTCCAGTCATGGCATCTGAGGCATGGTGTATGCTAAGCATGTGCTGTACCACGGAATAAAACCCTAGAAAAGCAATAGGGTGTACAACTACCTGCTCCCTTCCTATTTTCCCAGTGGTCTGCTTCCACCTGGAGAAACTCCAGGAAGGAGAAGAGAGAAGGATGCTGTGGCTACCATGGGCAACGGTGAGAAGGAGGAGAGGACCATTATGAAGAAGCTGTGAGTCACCTGGATACCCCCATCACCGCTATCTCACAAGCACAAAACGTCGTGGGTTGAGGGGAGGCGCTGCAGCCTGGGGGTGGGGAGGATCTTCTTGCTTCTGGGATGTGGTTGCAGCCAGTAACAAAGTCCTATGCTCCCCTTTATGGCTGTAAGCAATACCAGGAGGAAGTCTGGGTATTGGACAGATCCCGGTAAGGTGTGGGCAAGAGTCTGCTCACTGGATGAGAATCTCTCTCACTAAAGTACTTTGAACCATAATGTTATTGATATCACTATAATTATTCATAGTTTAACTATTCTGTATACTAGGTCTTACCTTGACATGGTCAGCTAGGGTCCAAAAATATTATTAAGTGGAATATTCCAGAAATAGGAAGTTGTCCGGTATGGTGGTACAGACCTTTACTTCCAGCACTTGGGAGGCAGAGGGATCTCTAAGTTTAAGAGCAGCCTGGTCTACAGAGTGAATTCCAGTACAGTCAGGGCTCTGTTGCAGAAAGAAACCCTGTATTGAGAAACAGTAAAAAGTAGTGATTTTTCAGTTGCATGCTGTTCTAAGCAGGGTGGTGAAATATTTTGCCTCCCACCATGCCCAGTTTGGGCAATAGGTCATCTGGGTGTCTGTCTTCTTGAAGCCCGGCTGTCTACACCCGCTGCCCAGTCATCAGTTCATAGCCATCTCGGTTATGGGTCAAGGGTATGAGAATAGAGCAGTGTCTGTGTTCTAGGGAACCCCTTATTAGCAGTGGCTCCAAGGCGGGAGAGCCAGATGCTGGCAACATGGCATGCTAAACATAAATCTCTCTATAAGGAATTTCTCTGTTAGTGCAGTACACTTCTCTCTAATAAGGAGGAGAAGGTGCTGGGCGGTGGTGGCACACGCCTTTAATCCGGCACTTGGGAGGCAGAGGCAGGCAGATTTCTGAGTTCAAGGCCAGCCTGGTCTACAGAGTGAGTTCCAGGACAGCCAAGGCTACACAGAGAAACCCTGTCTCGAAAAAAAGAGGAGGAGGGTTGGGCTGGAGAGAAGGGCCGGACAGTTGAGAGCATTGGCTGCTTGTCTTCTCTGACACGTCTCCTACTTAGGGCTTCTGCTGCTGGAAGGATATGCAGAGAGCAAAAGCACCTTAGGGAAGAAAGGGTTTCTTTTTCTCCCACTTCCACTGAACAGTAAATAATCTAAAGCGCTTAGGGCAGTGTTGTGTGACCAGGCTTTTCTGGTCGAACACAGGTCTGCTCACCCCAGATAGGGAATGCCCAGCAGACCAAAATACAGATCCCACTGACGTCCATCCATCTTGGTGAAGCCTGATGTTTCCTGGGGTTACTTACAGGAATATGGGGGAGGGACTACTTATTGGAGCAGAAGTGACTCAGACAGCTGCATCACCAAGACCCACCCCAGCATGGGTAACAGCTCACAAAAGCTGGGAACCCGGAGCACACTGTGCAGTCAGCTGGGAGAGCAACAGGCCGGAAAGTGTCCTTTCCACGTCCCTCAGCTGGGCGCCTAGAACCCCCTTCTAGGCAGTAAGACTGCTTCTCAGGGTCTTCTTTGCAGTCAGTCTCAGAGAGATAGAGGGATTCTCAGCTTTTATTGCTCCCTCTGGCAGGAACCTAGTGAATCTGGTCAGTTTCAGGGACTTCCTGAAGAAGCTCTTTTGAGTTGTTTACCTCCCTGCCTCTAAGGAATTTCCCTCCAAGATTGAAGCTAGATTAGAATTCAAAGGCAGGAACCTGGAGGCAGGAGTTTAGGTTGAGGCCATAAGGGAATGCTGTTAGCTAGCTTACTTCTCATGTCTTGCTCAGCCCAGAGCTGGCACCACCCACATGTGGGCTGGATCTTCCCACATTAGTCACAAATTAAGAAAATGTCCTGCCAGCTTCTTCTTCCTGGCTATCCTAGACTCACTCTGTAGACCAGGCTGGCCTCGAACTCAGAAATCCACCTGTCTCTGCCTCCCAAGTGCTGGGATTTCCTGCTGGCTTTTTACAGGGCATTTTTTTTTTTAGATTCATTTTATTTATTTTATGTGTATGAGTACACTGTAGCTATATAGATGGCTGTGAGCTATCATGTGTGTGGCTGCTGGGAATTGAACTCAGGACTTCTTCCAGCCCTGCCCGCTCACTGTAACTATCTTCAGATGCACCAGAAGAGGGCGTCAGATCTCATTATGGGTGGTTGTTGGGATCTGAACTCAGGACCTTCAGAAGAGCAGTCAGTGCTTTTACCCGCTGAGCCATCTTGCCAGCCCCTTACAGAGCATTTTTTTTGTTTTGTTTTTTAAGACAAGGTTTCTTTGTGTAATCCTGGCTGTCCCAGTCTGGCCTCTGCCTCCTTGGTGGCAGCTTAAAAGAGTGTGCCTTACCATCAGGATCCAACTACCTACTTTGTTTTATCAAGACTGGGTTTCTCTGTGTAGCTCTGGCTGTCCTAGAACTAGCTCTGTAGACCAGGCTGGCTTGGAACTCTGAGATCCGTCTGCCTCTGCCGCCCAAATGCTGGGGTCAAAAGTGTGCACCACCATGGCCTTCTTTCCTTTCCTTCCTTTGACCCTTCCCATGTGCCCTGTATTTCTCTGAAATTCATGGCTTTTATTTTTTAAATTGTACACACACACACACACATACACACTCCTAAATACATAACCTGTATATATACCATCCCCATCTCAGTATTCCTTAGCTGCTGTCTCCTACATTAAAGACAAACAAACAAACTCTTTTAGAGACAGGGTTTCTGTGTAGCCCTGGATGTCTTGGAACTATAGACCAGGCTGGCCTGAAATTTACAGAAGTCCATCTCCTTCTACCTCGAGTGCTGGGATTAAAGGCATGCACCTTTATTCTACATTGTTATGGAATAATCTACCACTGAGTAGTAGTCCCAGCACTCTTTTTATTTTGCATTAAAAAAATAAATTCTGAGACAGACTCTTACTAAAAGTTGCCCAGACTGGCCCTGAACTCCTGATCCTCCTGCCTCTACCTCCCAAGGATTGAGGTTACAGATGTGTGTCACTACCACTACACCCAGCTTGGGGTCCCATTCTTCATGGGAGGGAAACACACTGGGGGCTTTAAGCAGTCTAGCAACATGACCACGCTCTGCTGTCTCTGCTCTGGGGAGGCTGGGGTCTTTCTCCCTTTTCTGCATATCTCAGTCTAAAGGAAGCCCTCTGAAGACAGAAGCCATTGGTTTCTTTCAGTGTCCCTTTTGGGACTTCTTTTGAGCCACCTCGAAGGCATTTGAGTCAAATATGGCAAAAGTTAACATGTCTGTCTGTGGTCAGGAGGCTGTAGATTCCCATCAGATAAGCTCCTTAAAGGAGGAGGGAAGGGACTAGGGCACAGGTGAAGTTCTGAGTAAGTAGGTCAAGCTAAGAAGGATTTTTGTTTGTCTTGAAAACAACAGGAGCCATGGACGGGCTTTGTGAGTGAATGGGCCCAGAGAGCCGAGGAGGCCAAGTGTACTCACCCCTGTGGTTTGGGTTGTTCCCAGTCTTTTGTTTTTCAAGATGGGGTTTTTCTGTGTAGTCGCAGCTGTCCTGGAACTCCCTCTGTAATCCAGGCTAGCCTTGTGTCCGCCTACCTGTGGCTGCCTCCTGAGTGTGGGGATTAAAGGCTTGTGCCACCACTGCCCTGCTTGGTTATCAGTTCTAACAGCTCTCTCAGGTATTTTTCATCATAAAGATTTGTCTTCAGGGGGCTGGTGAGATGGCTCAGAGAGTAAGAGCACCGACTGTTCTTTTGAAGGTCGTGAGTTCAAGTCCCAGCAACCACATGGTGGCTCACAACCACCCATAATGAAATCTGATACCCTCTTCTGTGTACTCATTTATAATAATAAATAAATCTTTTTTAAAAAAAGATCTGTCTTCAAATTATAGTTTATGTTGAAAAGCCATTTTTACCCCTTCTACCATGAAACCCCTAAAAACAAAACCCAGAGGCCAGCATGTGACAGGAGTTAGGAAGCCAGTTGCTCAGCTCATTGCCCAGTTTGGCTTGTTCCAAAAGACCTCAAATTGTTCATCTGTAAAATAGGGATATTAATCATGCCAAGTGCAGAATTACAGGAGTGTGAAATTAGCCAAAGATGGAAACATCTTGAACAATGCTGTCCCATTAGAAGCCCTGAACAAAGCATTCATTATTTAAAAGACAAAGTCTTGCTCTTCAGCTCTTGCTCTTCCTCTCACCTCTTGCTCCCTCTCTCCCCCTCCCTTTCCCCTCTCTCCACGTGGCCACGCCGTCCTCTGCCTCTTTATTCTTCTCCCTCTCTCTGCCTTTCTACAATAAAGCTCTAAAACCAAACAAACAAAAGACAAGGCCTCAATGGTCTGTGATAGTGCACATCTTTAATCCCAGGACTTGGGAGGCAGAGGCAGGCAGATCTCTGAGTTCAAGGACAGCCTGGTCCACAGAATGAGTTTCAGGACAGCTAGGGCTACACAGAGAAACCCTGTCTCAAAACAAACAAACCCAACAACAAGAACAAAAGACAGGGTCTTTCTTATGTAGTTCTGGCTGTCCTGGAACTTGCTATGTAGAACAGGCTGGCCTCGAACTCGAGATCCTGTCTGTGCCTCCCCAAGTGCAGAGATCAAAGGTTTGAGTTACCACCCCTGGCTCCTGGACAAATTTATGTTTAATTAAACTTATTTGGTTATTTACGGGTGCTCATACCACAACAGATGTGTGGAGGTCAGACGGCAAATTCTCTTCCTAGAGATCAAGCTCAGATTGTCAGGCTGGAGGCAAAGGCCTCTATCCACTGTAACATCACAGAGACCTCTGAATGGATGCAGTCCAGTCTGCATGACCATCTTTTACCATGCTCTCTTGCCCTTTCCTTTCACAGGTTCTCTTTCCGGTCAGGGAAGCATACCTAGATTGAAAGCCTTCACTGAGATGGTGACCGTCTTGACTTGAGAAGACAATTGCCAATATGCCTTCTGGATCCATCTCTCCGTGCCAGGAATGTGCTTTGGCCTGCTCATGCGATTCACCCTCAGAGCAGTCAAGGGGAGATGATGCTTATAGCTTGCCTGCTCCCTGGGGACAGAACTGGATAGCCAGTAAGCTTTGCCCAGGGCAAGTGAGGCAATATCAAGAACTTGAGAAAGCAAAGGAACAGAGTGTGGCCACATCCTGCCTCCACACATGGACAGAGGCCTCTGGCCTGCAGCTCCTTCCAGCCTCAGTGATAATCTGGTCCTTAGCGCGTGGCACGGGAGAGGTGGAAAAGCAGGAACATATGGAATCACCTTGACTGATATTTGGTGAATACTTGATTTTTCTCATTCAACTTTCTTTACACGACGTTTGTATTAAAGTGAAAAAACCTTTATAGTTTCTATTACTGTTTCAGACTGGTTTCTTAAAATAATAATAGTTAAGATGGTGTATATGCCTGTGGGCATACAACTCATGTGTATCCAATTGAACCCAAGTAAGGTGTCAGCCAGAGGGCTCTCTCCAGAAATGCCAAAGATCTGACTCAGAGGGTACTCAAGTCTTTTGAGCTCAAGAGTAATGCAAAACAAAGTACTTTTCATTGTTACTAAAGCAAGCAAAACATCAGATGTCAAGTTCCCCGGGACTGGAGTTATAGACAGTGAGCTGCCATGTGGGTGCTGGGAATTGAAGCTAGGTCCTCAGAAGAGCAGTCAGAGCTCTTCACTACTGAACCATCCTCCCAGCCCCCAGAGGGCTTTTAAGGCAGTTCTAGACTACTATCTTGTTGCAGTATGGTCTCCCTTGTTCGTCTGTAATTCGCTATGTGCTCTAGGACTGCTGGCTCTGCCTTCTTCTCCCTGTTGGGAGTCCTGCCTTATGGAGCCCAGGGTGATTTGGAACTCGAGATGCCTCCACCTCCTGAATACTGGGATCAAACGGGTGTGCCACAACCGGCTGTATGGGTTCTAGGGATTGAACTTGCGCCGTTGGGTTTCTGGTGCTAGTGTGTAGCCCTGGCTGACCTACAGTCACGTAGACCAGTCTGAATTTATTATTAGTGCATCAAACCTTCCCTCAGTATCCTAATGCATCAGCGTTGGGTAGAAGGAAACTGACGATGACCAATAGACCACAGAATCCTCTAAAAGGGATGGTGTGAAAATGCCCAAAGAACCGAGTCTGCAGAACACCCCTTGTAGGCAGTAGGCAGCCTGCTCAGGGTACAGCTTTAAGAATGACTGAGTAATGCTAAGACATCTTACGAGGGAAATGTGCAGCTGGGTCAGCAAGGCAGTACATTACCTTTAACCCAGCCAGGCACTTGGGAGGCAGAGGCAGAGGCAGGCAGACCTCTGGATTTGCAGCCAACCCTATCTATGAGTGAGTTCCAAGACAGTCTGGGAGCCAGGGGAGTCACCACTCTACAATGGAGCTGGTGTGGGTGTGCACACCTGTGATCCCAGCACCAGGAAGTATCAGGAGTTTCAGGCCAGCCTGGGGTACCTGAGGCTTAAAACAAGACAATTATGGCAATCACAGCAGCTATCACTTAGGGTATGTTACCTGTTGGTCATTACCCAGAAGTCCCATATACATCCCTAACCTTACCAAGCACCCCCTGAATTCACCCCTTTTGTATAGGTTAATCGGAAGCCAAATTCTGAACATGCTTGCATTCTGGCTCCCAAGGCGAACCTTGAAGTTCACTTGGCAGGGAATCAGATCCCATTTTTTTTCATGTGTGTGGGTCCAGGGATCAAACTTGGGTAGTCAGGCTTGGCAGCAAGAACAAGATAGGGCAAACCAATCATCCTTCCCCTATTTTATTCCACTTCCACTTTATTAAGAACAACACATAGGTGGCCTTGCCTGGCAATAAATATTTTAATTTTTTTGCTTTATTCTTAAGATGACAAATAAGTTTCAAGTTTATTTCCTTTGTTTGCTATTTAAATACAAAGCTAAGCCACAAACAGGTACAACCAAGACATTTTATCTCACAGTTACACCCTCCTGTCGGATCCTCCTCTAAGTCTGACCACTGACTGGGCTAGCAGAGGGTGCGGGGAAGACTTTCTTAGGTAGCACCGTCACGAGCCTGGGAGATGGGGATGCTGGGGACAAGGCTGGTTCTTACACCTGGCTCCTGAACCCCAGGCCCCTGGACTGAAGGTGAATGGTTAGTCCTCCCCAGGGAGGGAGAAGGAAGCCACCTACTCTTGCTATCACAGGTCAAAACTGAAGTATCATCCTGGTTCTCTGGCTGCTAAGCCTTGCCTGCTGCCAGGTATCCTAGTACCAAACACATCTAGTTGCCTGATGCTGGCCGGGGTCCTAGACCGACAGCTGACAGCATCTTCATGGGATACCAGGGGTTGTGCCTCGACAGCAGGTAGAGAACTTCCCATGCAGCAGAACTGGGGTTGGGGGGGTGGGCTTAGTAATTTCTGGTCCCACTAAAAAAACAAACAAACAAACAAAAAAAAACCCCTCACTTTTGATTAGAATAGAGTACCATCTCAAATCTTCTCTACACAAACCAACCAGCCAAGCCAAAAAGAAGAAAAAAAAAAAACTCAGAAGAAAAGAAAACCGCATTCATTTCACTCCCTTCAAAACCTATATACATGTTAAGTTGTTTTCTGTGGTTTTTTTTTCCATTTTTTTTTCATTTTTTGATTTTTTTAATGTTTTATTTTTATTATTTTTTAAAATAAATTCAGTGTTCACATTTCTATAAAGAATTAATGCAGTTTCAGGAGACCTGCCCTTCTTGGGCAGGAGAGCAGTGCTTTTCCCGGCCCGCCTCTAGTCTGACTGTCCACCCTGATGCTTCAAGGTACCTGGAAAAGCCGTAAGCCTGTGGAAGAGGTCTGTTCCTGGCCGGGCCTCCGAGCCCCGGGCTCAGTAAGCTTTGGAGAAAGCAGAGGGGAAGACTAGCTTACTGTGAAACTTTTGCTAAAAAATATTCATACACATCAGCGTGTACGCCTGTCAGGACGCTGAGAAGAGCAAGAGCTTGGAGACATCCCGTCCAGGCTGTGCGTGAGGGGGGCAGTACCCTCACACCGGCCTGTCCTTGGACGTGGGATGTGGGGGAGTCCTGGCTTTCATCTTGGGCAGAGCCCGGCTTCCTAGTTCATGTTCAACTCCATTCTCTAAAACCTGTGCCGAGTCTTACACTGCGCGGGAAGCACAAACGTTCAGCTTGTATGCAAAAAAGTACAAAAACAACTAGAATATAAAAGTTTTGGTAATATAAGGCCATCTGTTCAAGTCCACCTTGGAAACCTGTAACAGATATTTAAATACTACATGAAAAGGCATCTTTAATATACTTTTTAAAAACATTTGAAGTAATTTGCTAAGAGTAAGTGTGTGTGTGTGTGTGTGTGTGTGTGTGTGTGTGTGTGTGTATGTAAAAAAAAAATTTCATTTCCCTTTGAGGGCACTTTGTCCTTTAAAGGAGGCAGGGAGGCCACGTGGTTAGTGCTTCAGCCAAGGGTAGGCTTCAATGGAGGCCTTGCTTCGGTCCCCATAGTCGTACAGGAGCTCCTCCCCAGCTGCGATGTCTCGGGAGGCGATGAGGATGAGGTGAGGCACGCCATCGATGTCATGCAGTTTGGTTTGGCAGTTCCCACACTTACTGTGATTGATGAGTCTCCCCAGGCGGTTGGTTTCTTGAGTGGCATCCACGCTAGCGTGGTGGGAGAGTGAGAGGGGATTACACTGATAAAGAGGCTTTAACGTGTCTGGGGTGCCTCACTTGGAAGACAGGTTAATTCCAAAGGCTACTTTAAAAGCCAGAGAAGCCCCCATGCAGAAGTTGGGGACAGAACTCAAAGAACTCTCTAAGGAGGTGAGGAAGTAAATATCTGCTCCCCTGACCTCACCCAGGAAGGAGCAATTACCATTGCAAAGAGCTCTTCAGACCACTGCCCACAGGGAAAGGGTTGTGACTGGAGCAGGTTTCTAGGGGATGAGTCCCCTGCAGATCAAAGATAGCTCCAATCCCAAAGCTGGTTGGGGAGGAAAAAGGAGCAGAGCTCTCTGGACATGGTGCTTTACACTTGAAATCCTGGCACTCAGGAGGCTGAGGCAGAAGGATGATGAGTTTGATGCCAGCCAGAGATGACCTAACTATAACAAGTAAGGAAACTCAGACTCAAGAATGGCTCTGGGCACCCAGCTGTCTGCCTTTCCTCCACCCAAAGGGTTAAACAGTCACACTGTGTACTCACCAGTAGGTTTTGCTCAGATACTGAAAATAATACATGTAGCAGCCCGTGGAGGGGTCCTGTGCGTACAGAGCCTCCCGCTTCTTGGCATCGGTGATTTCAATGAGGTCCCCGTGGTATTCTACCACAAAGTCTCCCCGGGAGAACTGCTTGGTAGCAATCACACCCCTGCCTTTGCCATCAATTAGATCAATCTGTCAGGAAGGGACAAGACAGCATGGGTTCAAAAATATGACAGGTGTCACCAGGCATGATGTCTTCCAAGGGGCTTGGACTAAAGTTTTTGCTAATTTACTGGCTGGATCTCAATAAAAATAAGACCCACTCACACTGAGTGGGATGGCTTCACAGCGTTTACTGTATGTATTGGGTCTAGTCTCAGGTCATTTCCATTCCATGCCACAAAGAGCTCCTCTATGTCCATTTCAAGTTCTTTTTACATTAGGCTCGAAGCTGAAATCTGCTAAGTGGGCAAAGACCATTGTACAGATGAGAATAATGAGGCTTAGAAAGGCAGCCATGTGTCCAAGACCACACAACTAGGAAATGGTGATACTGGGGACTCTGGTTTCATAAGGTTCTCTGCTTTTTGGGGGACAAGCAAGGCTGTGTCCTGAGCAGCCTGTGATCCACCAATAAGCTCTGGTGTTTCTCTTCACTCTGTTACAGAGTTACAGAACGGGTGGCTGCTCCGGGATCCAGGACTAGGTCTGAGAGTCTGGGTTCCAGTGGGAAGAAAAGGCTTTCGCCCTTCACTCCCAGAACAGACCCATCCACCATCACCACACCCTCGTGGCAGAGCCCCTCACCCAAAACACTCGAGAGTCTTTTGAGGGTGGGCCCAGTGATACAGCACATGCTTAGCATGCACAGGGCTCAGTCAATCCCCAGCACCAACACAAAACAAGACCCAGGTAGAGAAAGGCTTGTTCCTCAGACCCTGACCCTGTATAATGATCTCTGTTTGTTGCTTTCCTTATTCAGGGGTGAGTGCTAGGGACTGAATGTGGGGCTCTGTCAGCATTTTATCACTGAGCTACTGTTGGATGGTAAACCATGTCAGGAAGCTTGGTAAGGCAGAGCAGGTTGCCACCCAGAGACTCTGAGAAGTGGGCAAGAAGTGGGTATGCATCCATTCTCCACAATGAACAACCAATAAACAATTTAGAACCAGTGACTGTCTCTCTTATCAAGATCTACCATGGAGAGCCTTGGAGAAGGCATTTGCCTACAGAGCTGCAGCTTAATTCCCTCATAGAAGGCCTCTCTGCTTTTCCAGCCTGCCTCCGCTAAGTTAAGGACAATCAATGCTGAGACAGACCAGAGCTCCCCCTTCCCCTGGCCCCCGGCTAGCCACTGTTTCGACTCTGCTCTCAGCTCTTCTTTGACTCCCAGTGGTGCCCGTATGTTCAAGAGTCTGAAAACCCCACAGCCCAGGCCTCATCGCAGGCCCAGGGACCCCTGAACCAGCTCGGGCTCTCCCACATATCTGACTGTGCTTTCCCACCCCCTGAGCAATGTCTCAGTGCTTTTCCCCTACAGCCCAGCTGGGCTAAGTGCAGTCAAACTTCCTGTTCTGTCTCCCCAAGTGGCCGTGCCCAGGGATGGGGTGGGGCAGACACGGACCCACAAGCTACATTTCCAGCCCCCTTTTTGTATTGAAGTGATTCCATAACCCAGGCAAGATTTGATCTTATAATCTTACAACTAACTACTCTACTCTAGCCTCCTGAATAGATAGATGGGCTGACAAACTCTGCCACCATTCCCACCATACTTTTCCTTTTTTCATAATTACCCAGGGCTTGGTGTAGTGGTGTACACCTTTAATCCCAATATTTTGGAAGTAGAGGCAGGAAGATCTATCTCTGTGAGTTTGGGACCAGCCTGTTCTACAGGATGTGTCCCATGGACTGCCTGGGATACATAGGGAGAGATACCCTGAATCAAACAAAAACAAAGCAAGGGGCTGGAGAGATGGCTCAGCAGTCAAGAGCGCTGGTTGCTCTTCCAGTTCAGTTCCCATCACCCACACCTCAACACTGCGCAGCTTAGAACCACCTGTGACTCCAGCTCCAAAAGGTCTGAAGCCTTCTGGCCTGTGGGTAACCTTACTCCATTTATATAAAACAGAAAGATAAGCTGGGCGGTGGTGGCACACGCCTTTAATCCCAGCACTTGGGAGGCAGAGGCAGGCGGATTTCTGAGTTCGAGGCTAGCCTGGTCTACAGAGTGAGTTCCAGGACAGCCAGGGCTATACAGAGAAACCTTGTCTCAAGAAAGATACATATACGCACACACATATAATTAAACAAAAATCTTTTAAAAAATTACATTAAAAAACAGGGCTGAGCCAGGCAGTAGTGGCTCACGCCTTTAATCCCAGCACTTGGGAGGCAGAGGCAAACGGATTTCTGAGTTCGAGGCCAGCCTGGTCTACAGAGTGAGTTCCAGGACAGCCAGGGCTACACAGAGAAACCCTGTCTCAAAAAACCCAAACATCAGAAAACAAACAAACAAAAAAAGCAGGGCTGAAAGATAGCTCAGCAATTATGAAAATTTATCCTTTCAGAGAACCTGGGATCAATTCTTAGCATCCACATGGTGAGTCATAACCATCTACTGGTTTTAGGGGATTAAATGCCCTCTTCTGACTTCTGGGTGCACCAGGCCCACATGTGGTATAGAGACATACACACAAGAAAAACACTCCTTCCACACACACAAAACAACAACAACAACAAAACAACAACAAAAACCTGAAGTAGAGGCGGGTATCTCCTAAGCTGATGTCTGTCTGCACCTTCCCGACATGCTTGCTTCACAACAACTGTTGGGTTTGGTTCCTAGACACTCTACAGGGGTGGGACTGCCACTGAGCACGAACAGTCAAGGCGATCTTGTGGCTTATCTCAGCTGTGTGGAGCAGGCCTTACCTTCATGCCTTCTTCCTTCCCACTCTCAATCAGCTCGTCTATTTTCTTCCTTTCTTCAGACTGTTTGGAGAGGAAAGAAAAGAACAGTGTTAGTGTTCACATACGACGCCACGGCCAACTTGTGCTGCCCCAGCCGTGAGCACCCCTCTCCTCGCCCATCTGCCACCAGCAACTGTCAACCAGTTCCACCCCGACAAGCAGCACACAGTTCTGGCCTGCTAAGCTTTCAGCCTTTGTTTCTTTTGTTTTCTGAGTCAGGGAATTTACAGGGTAAGCCCAGGGTGGCCTTGAACTAATGCCCTGGCCTCCAAAGTGTGGGATTATAAGTAGGCATTATCAGACCCAACTAGTCTGGATCTTAAGTGTTTTCCAAGGGTCCTTGGGAAAAATTGAATCCCATGTGGTACTGGGAAACAATGAATCCCTTAAGAGGTGGGTCCCAGTGGGGTCCCTGGGGATCCGCTCTGTGTGATAAAGTGAGACTTCGTCTTATCTATTCTCTCATTTCCAGCAGTCAGGAAAGCAGTCTTGTCCTACACACTCCTCTATGATGCCCAAAGCAACAGGAGTCAACTAATAGACCGAAGTTCCTACAACAGTAACAGAGATTGAACCTTTATTATCTCGGGTATTTGTTCCAGAGACTTAAACATGAAGTTTGTCCTGTATAGTACTTAAAATTTACTTTAATTTACCAGGATCTAAAAAACAGGACTCTAGGCCTGTCAAGAAGTCTCAGTGAGGGCTGGTGAGATGGTTCAGCGGGGAAGAGCACCAGCTGCTCTTCGGAAGGTCATAAGTTCAAATCCCAGCAACCACATGGTGGCTCACAGCCACCCATAATGAGATCTGACTCCCTCTTCTGGAGTGTCTGAAGACAGCTACAGTGTACTTACATATAATAAATGCATAACTCTTTAAAAAAAAGAAGTCTCAATGAGCAAAGGCACCTGCTGGCCATCCTGACCATCTGATGTTGATCCCGAGAACCCGCATTGTATAAGGAGGGAACCCACTCCCTTAAGGCGCTCTCTCTGACCACCATACACAAATGCCCCAGCTACAAGTAAATAAGTAAATGGAAGGTCTGGACTTTGACTCTCTGAAATAACCATGCAGCCACCTTACCTGGGCTCTGTGGCCTGTGTTGGTACCCTAGCTGCTCAAGAGTCTGAGGCACAGTGCTCATACACCTGAGGCTAATGTGAGTTACATAGGAAGTTCTGGGACAGCACAGGGCAACCTGGTGAGAGCCTGTCTCAGAAGTAAAATAGGAGGCATGAAAGGAACAATGTTTGCTCAGCATACATGTGGCTTTAATGCCCAGCACCACCCAATCAATAAACGGATGAATCGACCAGAGCAGATCCTAGGCTGCACCTTCAAGCAGGACATAGCCACCCCTTGTCTCTGTTAGCTGACTGATACATCCCTTGAGGTCTACGCTCAGGTCCCTGAGCCATGTCCGTGCCTCCTAACCAGTAGAACAACACAGCAAGGAACAGAGGAGCTAGGAACTCCCATGAGTAATCTCTCCTGTTGCTACTCCATCTCACCCTAGGGAACGAAAGGGAGCCATAGAGACACCTGATGCCCCGACACTCTGGCTCACCAGCATGGAGGAGGGACTTCCTTTGGCTGAGGGCATCTGTGGAGGTCTTGCCACCTATTGAACTCACACCCCTGCTAGACCTGGGACCTGCTAGGCAGAGCCTGGGACCAGAGCACAGCTAGCCAGTCATTCAGTTCACACTTTCCCTGACACAGGCCCTAGGTCACATGATGGAGACACTGCTGAATGAGTGAGACCAGGTGTCTGATATCTAGCCTGCCCGCTTCCTTCCTTTTCTTCCTTCCTTCCTTTTTGGTTTTTTGAGGAACTCACTCTATAGACCAGGCTATCCCCGAACTCAGAAATCCACCTGCCTCTGCCTCCCAAGTGCTGGGATTAAAGACTGTGCCACCACCACCCGGCTATTTAGCTTTCTTCTCAGCACCTACTGTGTCCTCTGTGGAGCCATTATCTGACAGTCAACTCCTGAGTCTCAGGGCTTCCACCACAACCCGAACTCTGTTCTTCACCTAGTACCACAGCAATCATTTGAAGAGGTTGTTGTTGTTATCATGCCTTTTAAAAGCCCTGCCACACCCAGCTCTTTCACAACTGTAAGAGAAGTCACATCACTCCAGTCCCTTTACCTAACAGGAAGCGTCAATGTTTCTTCCCCGTAGTGACAGATTTACAGAACGACTCAAGATGTTAATAATGGGTCTCTGAGAAGTATCTGTATTGCCTTTGTAATTTATCTATGAATCAAAATTACTGAAAAGTTTAGTCCCAGCACTGGGGAGGCAGAGGCAGGTGGATCTCCAAGTCCATGGCAGCCAGGGCTACACAGAGAAATCCTGTTTAGGAAACTAAAACTAATAAAAATTAAAAAAAAAAAAGTCTTTTACTGTGTATCAAGGCTGGGGTGGAACTCAAAACCCTCCGGTAACGAGGTTAAAGCCAGACACAGCCTGACCCCGGTGCCAGTTCCCTTTCCAATCATTACATTTTCCTATTTTGAGAAAATTTGGAATTAAACTCAGAGATCTGTCTGCCTCTACCTCCTGAGTGCTGACATTAAAGGCCTGAGTCACTATGATGGATTTTTCTTACGTGGGTACAGATTCTGTGAGATGCAAGCCTCCAAGTCTCACCTCCCCCATTTCCCATACAACAGGCTCTTCCAGTAGGCCAGGTCTCCAGCCCTAGGCTACTGCGCAGCTGTCCTTCCTGCCTGGTGTGACCTTTCCCCTAGTCCAGGTGCCTGCTTGTCTCTGCTCTGGAGTTGTCAGACACCTTCTCAGAGAGACTGTAGATTCCCCGCCCAAGGAGACTCAGGCTCACAGGGTATCCACCCACCCAAAGGCAGGCAGCTAGGCTCTGTCCTCCTGACAGGACTGGTGACTGCACCTCATGGGAGACAAAGGCCCTATGGCTGTGCTCCAGCACGACCTAGGGAGTAGGCAAAGTCTCAGTGAAGGTGGACAGGGAGGACAGATGGCTCCTTATAGTCCTCAGGGAGTATCAGAAGGGAGGAGGAAGCCAGGGCACTGCCAACAGTTGTTTTAGCTACAGTGTGGTTGCCACCCCAGCAATGGGCAGGCCAGCCAGGCAGCCAAGAGGCTCCTATAGTGCCATGAGGCTGGGGGCATTTCCCTATGGCTTGCCCTGTGCTCAAACCCTATGGTCCAAATCCCTCCCTCCGGCTCTGAACTTGAGATGGACCCGGTTCTGCCCCACCAACTTTACTTAAGATGCCTCACAACTGGGTACTTTGATTTCACTCTTGGCCCACCTACTCGGCCCCTTGCCTAACCTAGTTAAGTCAGGGGGAACTTCAACCCTCTGACAGACCTCGCTGCTATGCCCTCCAGCTTTGTAAAAGGAATACAAACTGCCAGCGACAGCCACATCCCAGCCACATCCGTGGCGCCTCTGGCAGCTGTCACCTCACTGCCAGGCCAGCAATGGGGAACAGTGCTCTTTCAGCAAAGCCAAGGCAAACAGTGAGGGGCACAGCATGGTGCTCGTGCTGCTTCCTGCTCTACCTATCTGGTGACAGGGCGTGCTTTCCCGGCTGCAGCTTATCTGCTGCAGTAAGCGGGTGAGTTCTGCAGCCCTCCGCTCTCCAGGCACAGGAGCCTGGCTTTTCTTTCTTAGGTACTCCCACCCAGCAGCCCTCAGCCCCTGTGTGGGGCCTGCCATGACTCCTGCCTGGCTGGGAGGAGCCCTGGGTTCTGTGGCCAGGCACCACCTCTGCTCTGCAATGCAGCCTTTCAGAGTGACCTAGCACGGCCTCCCACTGCTGGCAGGCGTTTATAACAGCTCATTCTTGGCCGAGGCACTGCCTTTCACAAGAAATGAAGTCAAAGCGAGTGGGCAAGTGGGGGTGAAGAGGGAGGAGAAAGCAGACCCCCCACCTTGGGCTTGTTTTTAGATAAAGCTGCATCACCCAAAAGCTCTGCGTGTAGACCTGCCACCTCGGATACTGAGGGGACCTTGTCAGTACATGAACTGCTCAGACTGCACTTCTTTCCTGCTCAGAGATGATCTGAAGCCTTCAGAGTCGAAAAGGCGTGTAGGAGAGGGGAGGATTGACCCTGACTCCCTGGGCATACGAGTGGGATTCACAACAGAGGCAATAACCACACCCTGTTGCACCAATGTAGACAGGCTGCCCACTGGTACTGTATGGTGTATGTGGCCACCCAGACTGGCTACTCTCTTCCCTATAAGCCACTCCATGTTTAGCTGGAAACAGGCAGATGGGAACAGACTATACTGGGAAACAAGGGAGGGCGACAGTCTCAGCTAGCTGCCTGCCATTTGCACTCCTACATCATAATAGAACAACGTCTTTTATGAGAAAGGATCTCATGTAATTGAGACTGGCCTCAGATTCTCTACGTAACTTAGCCTTAAACCCTCCCCACCCAAGACAGGGTTTCTCTGCATAGCTCTGGCTGCCCTGGAACTCACTCTACAGACGAAGCTGGCCTCTGCCTCCCCAGTACTGGAATTAAAGGCATGTACTACCACCTCCCACTTGGTCTGGAACTCTAGATCTTTCTGTCTCTCCCTCCTCAGTCCTGGGATTATAGACAAGACCCACGATCTCCAGTTTATACTAGGAATGGAAATTGTGGACTTCTAGAAACACGACAAGCAAGGAGTCCAATTGAGCTATGCTCTGGCCCTAGGAGACCATTTTATTTGTTCATTTTGCTTTCAGACAGGGTTTGAAGCCAAGGAAGATCTCAAATTGTAGATGTGACCTCACTCTCCTGAGTGCTGGATTCACCACCGCATCTATGTGAATCCACTTCTTTTATCTTCATAACAACTCACTACAGTATCTTTTCCTTTTTGAGGCAGGGTCTTGCTATGTAGCCCTGTCTGGACTGGAACTTGCTGATCAGACCTGACCACTCTGTCGGAACTTCTGTCAGTTCTCTCAACTCCATCCTGAATAGTAGGATTACAGGTGTGTCTCCATCCCTGGACTTTACCAGGCCATTTTACAGACATGAGAGTGCAGTCCACCAGCAATGAGTAAGCACTTCCAAGCTCCTGTTCTTTACAAATTTCTAGGCTTAAACGGGCAGCCTTCCCCACAGTTCTAGGCTCCAAACATGCTGGCAAAACATCCTGGAAAAGCCAATCTGATTTTTCTATGGCATGAAGTCCAAGTTACAAGGCTTCCGCAGGGGTCTTAAGCATGCCTCCTGCCCCACCAGGAAAGCACAGCAAGCTGAGGATGCTCTGTGCTAGAAGAGAAGACGCACTCCAGAGTCCACCTACACATGCTAAACAAAGCCCACATGGCTCCTTGCCTCTCCCCGCTGCTGCTGCTCATCAGAGCTTACCTGCAGCTCAGCTTTGCTCTTCCTGGAGCTCCTTCGCACAGGGTAAAAATCTGTGAGTTTTCTATTCTGCTGTGTTTTCCCTTGAGACCTGGTTAAGAGAGGAGGGGAGAAAAGAAACATAAGGTCTGCTGCCCTGCTCAGACCAAGGAGGCGATTCCCAGCACATGGGTTCCTCAGACACTTCTGTGCACTGGGACCTAGGTGTACATTTGTTTATCTACCTGGGCGGGTCCCAGACTCAAGGACAGCTGCTCACTCCTCTCTGGGGAAGAGATAGGGAGGGAGGCCTTGACCTCTGGACCCTTACACACACATGCAGGGACACACCAGAATGTGTGACTCAGGAGAGAAGAGGCCCGGCAGCAGACTACACAACCACAATGGACACTGGAGCCAGGCCGCCATGTGGTGCTAGGAGAGGGCTCCAGGCTACTTACTTTTTTCGAGGGGCCTGCTTGCCCTTGAGGTGCTTTTTCAGGGCTTGCTTAGCAACTGCTACATTGGTAGAATCACATGATGGGGGTGGAGTTTTTGGAGGTTCTGCTGCTTCGGATTTTTGGTTTGGAAAAGGCGCCAGGGGACCTCTCCTGGTATCTTTGCTCTTCTGTTCATCTGACTTCACAGCGCTTCGGATAACATTCCCAGCGTTTCTTTTCTCTACATCAGGACAGGTGGGAAATGGATTTGTTTACTCCATGTACTGGTTATCATCTCCTGTGTTCTAAGACAGGCTAAGATAGGAATATTCTTTGAGTGTCAGAAAAGAGCTGGAGCCTCCTGTGCCAGGGTCCACTAAGGCCAATCAGGCAGAAGTACTTGGAGACAGGGCCTGGCCCTCTGTATGTGGGCATGGGAGAAAGCCTAGAGATCAGCTAGAGGCTTCCAGGCACTGGCCTGGCATACCCAAGAAAATAAGCTCAATTCCCAAAGCAAGAGCTAGCTAGCACTGATGGGCGGAGCGAGGAGACAAAGCCCAAACTCTTCTCCACTCACTGCCTGGCATGCTTCACTTTAGAATCTTAGCCCGGGCTCCCAGAGGTTCTCCAGATGGCACCTAGGCAGAAGGCATGCATCCTGTCATGAGGCACACATCGAACAGCCTTGCTGATAACAGTGTGTAAATCTGGTGCTGGTGAACTGTGCTATTTTAAAAAATGGATTTAATGATTTACTTTTCAAAGTAAATAACAAATATACCATGAAGAGATAGGAGATGGCACACCAATTTTAGAAAACAGTTTCTCGGTTTCCTTACAACGTTAAACACAGAATTATCATGTGACCCAGCAACTCCACAGTCTAACATCTACTCAGGATTAAAAACACATGTCCACACAAAAAATGTGTACATGAAACATGGTAGCTTATGCATATTAGCCCAAAGAGCAAGCATTCCAAACACCCCTCCCAGTGTATAAATATTTAAAATGAGGACTGTCCACACACTGGGAACGGTTACAATTCAGCCATAAAAAGGTGCAAAGCACTGACACACACTACACACAACAGGGACTGACTCTGACAAACTCGGTGAGTAAAAGGCCAAACACAGAGGCTACGTGTCCTATGACTTCATTTGCATGAAATGTCCACAACAGACAAAGCTGCAGACCCAGAGAGGAGCTTCCAGGCTGCCTGGAGCTGTGGGGGATGGGGAGTGCAAAGTGAGGATTAATGGGTATGTTCTTTGTGGGGAAACAGAAATGGTCTGGACTGCACACACACTAAAATATCACCCAAGCACACTCTGGAGCTGGGAATAGAGCTCAAGTAAAATTTAGCATGGTGGCACACTTGGGAGGTGGAGGCAGAACACAAGTTAACGGCCATCCTCAGTTGCATGGGAAGTTTGAGGCTAGCCTGGGCTACAGGAGAGCTTGTTTTGCCGGGGGATGGGGGGAGACCTGGGTTAGCTCAGTGGTAGAGTAGTTGCCTAGATGCCCAGTCTCTGGGTTCTATCCCAGGTTCTACAAAACAAGCAAATACTCTTCAACTCCTGAGTTATAGCTCAGCAAACAAAAAAAAAAGGAAAAAGAGATGCATCCCAGGTACCCGGAAGGTGGAGCTGGGAAGTCGGCTTAGTCAGTAAAGGCAATCATATAACATGAGTACCTGAGTTTGGATTCCGAGCACAGAAAACTGGGGGGAAGGAGGTGCAGTCTAGAACACGAGATGGGTCAGCAGGTAAAATCTCTTGCTACTAAGCCTAATTCCTGGATCTGAGTCTCAGGACCTTCACAGGGGAAAACGGACTCCTCTGAACCCCACATGTACACGGCAGCACACAAACCCCCCACTAAGTCTATCCAATCAGACCCACTCCCTCCCACCCTTCTTTCTAGGCAGGCTGGCAGGCCTAACTAACCCTACGGATGGATACACAGGGTCTGTTGACAACTCCTGTAAGATCTGTCTGTGCCACAGCACAATTAGGTGAGACTGTGACCTTTCTCAGACACTCCAATGTACATGTGACTCTAAATTCTAATCACAGCCACTCAACAGCACCAGGGATCAGTAAGCCCCCAGTGTCATATGGACAATATTCACTCCGCCCAATTCTGGAAGGGATGCAAGGTGGCTAAGGCCCCAGATTGGGTCTTTGGCCAAGTCTGGGTGGCAGGTACCCTCCTGACAGCTGCAGACACAGGACGCAGACACCCCGACAGCCCACTGGGTAAGACCTGGGACTCACAGAAGGTCTGCAATTTGCCGGAGCCTCCTTGCAAGTGACAGCGACAGTTAGAATCTAAGTTACTTTGAGGCTCAGACAACATAGCCCCATACATGGGGGTGGGGGTGGGGATCAAGCCGAAGGCAGGCTCCCCTACCTTCTTCCTCAAAGATAGCTTGAGAAGCTGGGCTTTAGCGCTTCTGACCATTTCTGTTGGGTGAACACACAGCTTTGTCCTAAAAAGCTGCTGGTAGCCTGGGGGAGGGAGGGTTGCTCAGTTGGGCGAGATTCGTCCCTAGGAATGAATTGTGGGGGTGGACAGGAACCTTCCCTCACTGAAGCTCTAAATGGGCATTATCTGGGAGAAAGCAAGGTTCTTAGGAGATTGCCTTGTTTGTAGCGCTAAGTAGAATTTTCTTCTTGAGGTGTGAGGAACTGATCTTGGGGCCTTCCCCTTGCTAGGCAAACATCATACCGCTGAGCCCCATCCCAATCCTCCTTATTCTGGGCAGTGGGGTGGGACAAAGTATCCTGCTGTAAGCTGTAAGCCATGCTGGTTTTGAAATCACTGCAGCTTGGCTTCCACAGAATTTCTCAATAATCACACACTCTTGGTTTTTTTTGTTTTGTTTTGTTTTTTGTAAAATGCTCAGGATCAACCCAGAGTCTCACATGCTTGACGAGTATTTGATCTAACAAGCCCTACCATCAGCCTATGATTTAACTCAAAATTTCACACACAGCGCATACTGCTTTGGAAAGTAACACAGAATGCTTGAATGGAAAGAAACTGTAGAAATGGGGTCAGGCCCTGCCATACACGGTAAGTTAATTGATCCCCTGGGTCTACTTCACATTGCAGTCCGCTGCCTCCTCTGTACAACCTGGACTCACTTTTTCTGCATTTTTAACAATCATAAGCGTCTCCAATTGCAGGTCGAGTGTGCTCTTTTTTGCAATGTGGCAAGACACGACTGAAGGATATGCTAACTCTTGTGAAAGTAGGAGAACCCTGTCAGACCACAGGACACACACCCTGACACATCCTCCTCTCTCTCACCTGTGTGTGTTTCTTACACAGTATCTCCCTCACACCCGGTACAGGAAAGATGCGTGAGAGTGTGTGTGTGTGTGTGTGTGTGTGTGTCTGAACAGCTCAAGGCGGAACGAGGCATTCGGGACTTACCTTCTCGCTTCCTGTAGATTCCAGCTAATGGTTTCCCCTGGCATTTGACCTCGTGATGTGCAACCGAGTTCTCTTCCTGAAGTGGAGAGCGCATTCCAGAGCATTTGTTCGGACTCATGTAGGCATAGATCTTTGACTGCCCGGCAAACACGTTCTCCTAGAAAGACAAACACACATTCTGAAAGAGGCTTGGAAACAAAGACAATCCCCCAGCGTCTTAGGGGGAGAAGGGGAAGTAAGAATACAAAAGAGATTTCATCACCACTCCAGGACATGCCAACCAGAAGATGCCAGCCCCGGGAGAGCTCGCTCTTAGGAGAGCTGCGGCAGATTTTGAAGCCCCAGGTCTCTGAACACATACACTCTCTAAGCCGAGTCCCTAAGGGATAAGTCTGGCCAGCAGAGGACAAGACCTTAAAGGAAGGTAAAGTCCGTTTAAGGAAAGAGCTAACCTACCAGCAGCACGGAGGTCAGAATGACCCAGGGAAAACTAACTCTGATTCAAAGGGTTGGGCTGAGTCAGAGGTTATCTCCTCAGGCTAGGGAGTCAGCCACCAGCACAGAAACAGGCCTAAGGGAACCTGATTAACCACTAAGTGCTGAGGCCAACTGGGAGGGCTTGAACCTTCTGAGCCAGGCCTGGCCCCTCTCAAGCCACTGCAGCTCAGCACCTCCCAGGACTGTGGCTGAGTGATGGGGGAGGCCAATGAGAGCACAGGCTGCCGGCCAGCGCATTTAGGGCGGTCACTCCACTGCAAACCGCACCTTGGCTGCAAACAGTGGAGCAGGCTGGGAGGGTTGGGGGGTGGGGGTGTCAGTACAGGTCACTGCTGTGCTGGTTGTCTTTGGGTGTGGAGCCTCTCCTTGGAGTGAGCTCTCCCAAAAACTGGGCAGAGCCTGGCAGACTGGTGCGGAACTAGACACCAAGTCAGACACTCTCGTTACTTAGAGGGTCGAGAGCAAGCCCCGGGCACCCTTGGGGAGGCAGCCACCTCCAGGGACTCAAGGTCTCGGGAGGGGCCGTAAATGCCAACAAGGCCACAGTCAAACTTCTCGAGGTCAGACACTGCCAGCCTGGGTCACAGTGCAGCTGGACCGCCACTCCGCGGGCAGGCAGCAAAGAAGGAAGCTGCCCCAGGCCAGTCCCACTGGCGAGCACCGATGGGGGACCCCTTGCTGCGCCCACGTGCGCGAGGCCCGGGCCCGGCTGGCGCGCTGCTCAGTGCGGGGAAGGAGCCTGCTTACCCCGTCGCTGCGGGGCCTCCCCGGGCCCCTCCGCTCCACCATCTCCGGGCCCGGGGCCGTCGCCGCCACCGCCGCTGCCGCCGCCTCCACCGCGCGGGGCTTGCACATCTTCCTGCCTGGAGAGGGGGGACCCGGGGGAAGCGGGGGAGGGGCGCTCAGGGCGCGGCGGCGCGGGCAGCGGGACCGCGGGGGCCCGCCGCAGCCATGTCTCGAAGCCCGCACGCAGGGGGCCCAGCTGCGCTGTCCCGGGGCCCGAGCCCGAGCCGCGGCGCCCTTCCCACCCGGCCCGGCCGGGGCCTCCTGCGCCCGCCCCACCCCATGCGCCCGGGCCCGACACACCCACCTGCAGCCCGGCTAGGCCCATGGCGGCGCGGCCGGCGCCCTCGCCCTCGCCGCGGCCCGGCCACCAGCGCTGCCGCCGCCGCTGCTGCTGCTGCTGCCGCCGCCACCAGCGCCGCCGCGGCGCTCCGGGAAAGGGCCGGCGGCGCCCCACGGCGCCCGCTTCGCCCATGGCCCGCAGCAGGCCGGGCGCCCGCGCGCGCCGCAGCCGGGGCCCGGAGCGAGGCCGGGGACGGCGCGGGCAGGGGCGGCGCTGCCAGGCGCCTGCGGGGCGGGCGCGAGGGCGTGCGGTGGCCAATCCTGGCTCAGCGCAGCCCCTCGCGCGCGCGCCCCCGGCCACTCCGCGCAGCGACTGCACGGCGCCCGGAGCCCCGCACCGGGGCCGCGTGTGCACGCGTGGGACGTCCACTCGAGCCCGGGCATCCGTCCCGTGGGCATCCCAGTAGAAGATGGGGAGTCTCTAGGGCCACGGAACCAGGAAGTGATGGGCCCTCGTCCAAAGCTAGGCGAACTCTGCCTGTGGCCGGTAGGAGGCCCCGAGAAGCCAGGGAGCCCTGGCTAGCCTTGATAAGTTTGCTGGGGTGCCTCTTCTGCCATGCTATCTTGTTTACGCGTCAGAACAGCCCGGGGAAGACAGACACCGTTTATTACCTCTTTCCTACAGATGGGGAAACTGAGACTCAGAGAAGGTAGGGAGCTGGCCAAGTTGTCACACCTAGGTTCCAGCCCAAGCCAACAGACCAGAGTGACTGCACTCCTAGCTGCTACTCCTGGCCCTTCATTTCGGATGAAGAAATTGAGGTTGGGAGGAGCTACAGTGAGGCAGAAGAAGGGTGTTGCAAGCAGGTCACCCACTTTGTGCTCCTGTGGCCCTCCCTTTAAGAGAAATGCCTAGGTAGGCAGGATTCCAGGCACTCTGACTGCTTGCTACCTTGTGCCTTTGTGCGGCGGCTGTGCTAGGGCATGCGGCCAAAGACTCGCTGTATTTGTGCTAAGTCATAGACGCAAAGGACACCAAAAGGTACCCAGCTCCTGCCTTAGCATTAGGACCACGCCAACTAAGTCAATTCCCTAGTCTGGCCTGGCCCTCTATGTCTTAGTAGCTAAAATTCCAAAGCCTTGTTTTCCATGACCTACCCAAGAGACCTCCGAACATCTACAATGAAGGGCTGTTTCAGGGCACCTCTTCACCTTCCCTCCGGTTCACCTTATACGGAGAACGACTACACTACAAGTCACTCTCAGGACGTTAGCACCCCATCAACTTGCTTTAAAAACTATGAAAGTTAGAGGCCTACCTCAAACTTCCCACCCCGCTGCAGAGACTACCGTTGAGAGACTAGAGACTCCCGGAAGTAAAAAAAAGACCAAAGTGACACTCAGTTGTAAAGCACAACCTTGCACACACGAGGCCCTGGGTTCAATCCCAAGTTCTGCAAATAAACAAGCAATGGGAACTATCCCATTTGAACTGTACGTGGCTCACACCTCCAGTCTCCACTTGGCAGGCTAAGGCAGAATGATTGCAAATCTGAAGCCACTCTGGGCTGTAAGGTAAAACAGTTTTTAAAAAACAACAACAAAAACAACATAGAAATACAAACTCTACTCTTGCTAGGACTTCAGAGAACTATAAACCGACCACACTATCAAAGCCTGAATGTTTGCAGTGCCAGGGCCTTTCATATTGCATCCTTTCATTCAAACTTCTGACTAAATTTTTTTAAAGATTTTTTTTTACTATTATAAATAAGTACACTATAGCTGTCTTCAGACACTCCAGAAGAGGGAGTCAGATCTCATTACAGGTGGTTGTGAGTCACCATGTGGTTGCTGGGATTTGAACTCACGACCTTTGGAAGAACAGTCGGTGTTCTTACCGGCTGAGCCATCTCACCAGCCCAAAACTTCTATTATCATACTATTATTCCTGTCTCATGTACTCTTATAAATAAAAATAAATAAATCTAAAAAGAAAAATCTTTTATTCCTGTCTTATACCTATGGAAGCTGAGGCTTAGGGCAGATGGCTTATCTACTATGACAAGAAAGTAATGGGATTGGAACCCACTTCTGCTGTGTACCCACACTCTGCCATAAAGACTGGTTCTCCTGAATTCAAATACCAGATACAAACCCACTCATCAAACATGATCTGACTATCTACCTGCTTTGTTCCAGCCCATATAGACACAGCAGCGAATATAAAAGCGGCTGGCTGTGGGGCAAGGAAGGGGGGCGCAGGAGGAGAGGGACCTTGTAGGCCATAGTGACTATTATGGAGTTGATCCCCAGAGCCATGGGAGAATAAGGGAAGTAAAAGTCAGGTGATAAAAATCTGTACTGTTTAGGTGCTGAGATACTGTGAAAGTAGAAGGGTGAACAATTTGAAAAAAGCAGAAGAGACAGAAGATGGGCTGACCTTCCTCAAAATAGAGCACGTGGTGGCTCACTCCTGTAACCCCTACACCAAACCAAACTGAAGAGAGATCTGAGTCCAGCAGCACGGGGCGCTGGACTATAGACATCCCCTTAGCCCACAGCCTTAATCCCAAACAATGAAGGTAAAGTTAGTGTGTAGAAGGAAGCACCTATGTTTGAAAGGGACGTCTAATTGAGAGGCAGACTAAGTGACGAGTCAGAAGAAGATCTGGCAGAATAGGATGTGCCCAACTCTCACAAGAACAGAGAGAAAAGAGGCTATGGAGAGAACAGTGCACTGAGAGAAGAAAGGGAGAGAGGGCAGTTTGACCTGGACAGTTATACAGAGACAGGTTGCAGAGAGGGAACAAGGTATTGACCAGTGAAGGCAGAACAAGCCAGAGAGTGAGAAGAAGCCAGAAGATTAGAAAGGATTGCCCTAGTTAGTATGAGGCAAGTCAGCCAGAAGCTGAGATAAGACATTTTGAATCAGTCAGCTTGGGGAGGAGTTCTGAGCCAGCCAGAGTTCAGAAGAAACTAGAAAAGATGAGTTTATTTGGCAGTAAGTCTCAGAGGCTGAAACCTTGCAAAGCTGAGGCAAGAGGAGTGCCTGAGTTCTAGGCCAGCCTGAGCTATCTAGTGAGTCTCCATCTAAAACTCACCACGTGAAAACCAAACCAAAGCCAGGCCCCAGATGGAGTATTCTACGTCCTTAATTGCAGCTCTCAGTAGGCAGAGGCAAGCAGATCTCTGTGAGTCTGAGGCTAGCCTAGTCTGCACAGTAAGTTCAGGGCAGCAGGGCTACACAGAAAGAGACCCTGTCTCAAAAAGGGAGGTGGAGAGGATAAGGATGTGTAAGAGAGCTTGCATAGCAAGTCTTAGGCCCTGGGCCCAAGAAGCACATAGGTAGCCATAAGGGTCTTAATGCCGGGCAGAAGCTAGACAATGCTGTCCTTAGCTTTGGCTAAGGGAGGCCGCAGGATAACACTGCACAGCCCAAGTTGTGTGACTTCAGAACTCACCTTTGACTTCTGTACAACTAGATGTTATATAGGCTTATATAGATATTATATAGGTTTATATAGGTTAACAAAGATATGTTTGGATCTCAATAATAATTATTCCTGTATTTCAATAACAATCAGTTTTCTTCCTATAATTTAGTTAGGCTGTTTGTTGTTGTTTTGGTGTTTCTAGACAGAGTTTCTCTGCGTAGCCCTGGCTATCCTGGAACTTGACTTGTAGACCAGGCTGACCTCAAACTCAGAGACCCAGCTGCCTCTGCCTCCTGATTGCTGGGATTAAAGGCTTCTGATCACCCTACACACAGCTCAATCAAATCAAGTTTTGTTCCCCCACTCGTTTTAATACATTGGTGTTTTGCCTGCGTGTATGGCAGTGTACTACATGTATGCAGTGCCCTTGGAGATCAGAATGTTTTCATGTGGTAGCACATGGAGATGCTCAGTGGTTAAAAACACAGGCTGCTCTTCCAGAGACCCAGGTTTGATTCCTAGCATCCGCATGGCTGTTCACAATCTTCTATAGATCCAGTTTCAAGGGGATCTGAGACCCTGTTCTCATCTTTGTGGTCAACAGGCACACATGGTGCACAGACACATGTGGACAAAATGCCCATACACATTACATAAAAATAATAGTTTTAAAAGTTAAAAAAGTTGTGTTGTGATAGAAATGAAGTAGGAATTCATCATTTGCAACTAAGTCAGACAATTTAAATATACTTCTAGACACTTATTTTTTTTTCCAAGAAAAAACTTAGTGTTAAACTTGGCATGGCGGTGTATGGCTAAAATCCCTGGATTTTAAGGACAAGGGGATCACTGCAAGTTCAATGCCAGCATGGTCTACACAATGACTTCCATTTCAGTAAAGGCTATGTACTCAGACTCTGTATCAAAAACAAAACAAACAAACAAACACCGAAAAGAAGGAAAAGGTGCTGGAAAGTGAAAGAAACAGAGAGGGAAGGTTTAAGGGTGAGACTAATGTTAATTTTCTCTGGGTAATGAAGCACTTTAACGTGAAGTTCATTATGCCTCACTACTGGTTACTATCTGAATTAGTTTGTCTCCAAAGACCCTGTAGGAATGCTGGCAGAATAAATAATGCAATAGAGTGTAGAACATGCAATCGGGCCCAATAAATATTCCCTGAATGAATGACATATTAATCTGTGATCGTTGCTCTACAGAGCAGACTGCATTAAGGTAATTTTCCACTAATATGTGAGGTCTTGGTACCGGGAGAAAATACTCCACGTTAAAAACAGAAACAAACAAAACTGATTCTCTAGCCATTCTCAAGTTTTTGGTCCTTTCGCGTGTGACACAGCGGCTAGAAATGGCCAGCGGGTGAAGATCCCTTTGCCGTATAAGGAGGGCTTTTGTCCTGACAGCCTTCAAAGATGGATTTGCCTTGCCGGGCTGCACAATTCCGCCCACGCCATCTCCAGCAGGCTGAAGTCCTGCTCATCTTAGGGGTGAAGGGCTGCTCCACCAGGCACCTGGGGGACCCGATTCACCCTGAAAAGGACCACTGGGACCCGGCCTGACCCCACGGTACAGAGCTGACTCAGGGGTGCGCACTGCCCCAGATGCAGGTCAACAATCTGCGCCCTGCCTAGGGGTCACCCCCTCCAGCAGCCAGGCTCGCGGCATCAGTAACAACCGTTCCCTGGAGGGGCGCTGCGCTCAAGTTTCCAAGAGCTTGGATATGCCAGCTCCAGGGAGACCGGCTGAACCACAGGCGCCCACGCGTCCAGACAGGAAAGCGCTGGCCAGCAAGGGGAACGTCCTCTGGGAGCACCCAGAGTCCCCTGTCCCTCCGGGTCCCCGCGCTCCACCGTAGGAGGATGCCTGTGAGCGGCCGCTCCCGCGCCTTGCGTTCTCAGCAGTGCGGCTCTCGCCTAGGCAGTCCCCCTGCGCTGGCCACCATAACAAATACCTCTAGCCATGGTCTGGCTCTGTCACCGCCTGGAATCTCCCGGGAAACCCAGCTTTCGAAAAAAAGTTGCAACAACTGTAGCCAACTGCTCAGCTAGACCGCAGCTGCGGGTGCTGATTGGCGAGGCCACCCGCTCTTTCGCAGGCTGCCCGCTGTGATTGGCGAGCTCGAGGCCAGGGCCCGCCTTTCTCCCCGCCTCTCTGCAGGAGGCAGGGCCTGCAGCCAGGTTGGGGTGTGAGTGTGGGGGGGGAACTTTAAATTTGATCATCTCCTGACATTGATTGGCTGAGATAGAAAAACTCATCTTTAGCTATTGGGAGGGAGGAACCGAAAGCTCCGCCCTCCCCTGGCTGAAGCTCCACCTCAAGTTCGTCAATATTCAGTTGGAGGACCCGGTATAGAGGTGGACCTGATCAGGAACTTCCGGTTTGCCCTGGGTTTGACCGGAAATCAGACCTTCGACTTATCGACCTTTCCGTGTGCTTTTGAACAGCGATCACGTTCAGAAGTTTGTCATCTCTATCACCTTGACGTCCACCCTCAGCTTGGTATTTTCATTCGAATTCCTACGTTGCAGATGCTTACTACAAAAAAGTATGTTCTTCCAGTACGTAAACTCTGTGGGTACAACTATAAACTGGGTCAACGGGTAAACTCAGAACCTCAAAACTACCAGCCGACTTTACAGATGGGATAATAGACTATCCAGGAAATGTACTTGCTCCTTGGGATCACCCAACAATTTCCCTTCAGACCCTGAGTAAATTTTAGGACTGCTACATAGCCACCTTACTTAATTCCAGTAAAGCAATGCAGCAAAGGTCCCAGATAAGCACAAATGTCCTGAGTGTAATTGGCATTAGATGCAGGGAAGGTAACACTACCTGTTCTCTTTGTTTACCCCACATTGTCAAGGACTTTGCCTCTACAGTAGGGTAGCTGGAAAGAAAAGTGAGTAAGAAGGGCTCAGTGGGTGAAAGCACCAGCCTGATGACCTGAGTTTGATCACCGAGGTACAGGAGAGAATGGATTCCTGCAGATTGTCTTCTGACTTCCATACATATACAAATACACACGCATGCGCGCCCTCACACACACACACACACACACACACACACACAGAGCACTTGGGAGGCAGAGGCAGGCAGATTTCTGATTTCAAGGACAACCTGGTTTACAGAGTGAGTTCCAGGGCAGCCTGGGCTAAACAACAACAATAAAAAAAAACCTTAGTCTACAAATGAACAAGCAAAAACCAAAAAGATCCCAGATTAAGGAGGTCTCTGAAAAGAACTGAAAGTATATCTCAGACCCAGAGGCCCACTGCTTGGGACTGAAGGGCCTCCTCTGACCACCTGGCAGTGCCCTTTCATTAGGTGGTTGCTGGGACTCCTCTGCTAGTGAAGCTCTGATCACTAAATCACAACTGTTTTTTCCTGCCTGCTAGGTGGAACCTGCTCCCTTCCCAACTTGTCACTTCATTTTCTTCCATTTTTCCTTTTAACTCTGCTTGTCCAGAAGCACCCCTTAAACACTCTGCTGTTTCAGTCCTCTGAGCTGACGGTTGCCGCTCCCACCTGTAATTTCTGCACTCCTGAGCCTAAAGCAGGAGTGTCAGGAGTCTGAGGCCTACATGGCAGTTCACAATCAACAGTGTTCACGTGGATCTCATGCCCTCTTCTGGCCTCTGAGGGCATCAGGCATGAAAGTGGTTCACAGACCTGCAGGTGAAACACCGATATATGTAAAAGACTTTTGAGAGAGAGAGAGAAAGAGAGAGAGAGAGAGAGAGAGAGAGAGAGACAGACAGACAGACAGACAGACAGAATATTGCCATGCTATACATCCTGAACCCCAGCTCCCGGGAGGCTGAGGTAGGTAGATCCCTGAATTTGAGGCCAGCCTGTTGAGGCCAGCCTGGTCTGTTTTTAGTTCCAGGACAACCAGGACTACATAGACCTTATCTCAAAAGAACAAACAAGAGAATTTGAGGTCATCTTATATTCGTGCATACAAAACAATAATTCTTTTCAAGACAAGATTTGTCTGTGTTGCCCTGGCTGTCCTCGAATTAGATCTACAGACCAGAATAGCCTGGAGCTCAAAAAATCTACCTGTCTCTGCCTCCCAAGTGCTGAGAATAAAAGCATGTGCCACCACATTCAGCTTTTTTTTTTTTTTTTTTTTGTTTAGTTTTGTTTTGTTTTGTTTTTTGACACTGGGTGTCACTGTGTAGTCCTGAATTGGCTGGCCTTGAATTCACAGAAATCTGCCTGCCTCTGTCTCTCTGGTGCTGGGATTAAAGATCTGTATACCACACCCAGCTTAATTTAAAAATACTTGTTGAGGGCTGCAGAGAAAGCTCAACAGTTATCAGCACTTGCCGCTGGGATTAAATTCCCAGTACCCATGTGATAACTCACAGTACTCTGTGACTTCAGTTCTGGAGGATCCAATACCCTTTGTGTATGTGGTACATAGACATGTGCAGACAAAATATCCATACACATTTTTGTTGTTGTTGTTTTGAGACAGGGTTTCTCTGTATAGCCCTGGCTGTCCTGGAACTCACTCTGGAGACAAGGCTGGCCTCAAACTCAGAAATCTGCCTGTCTCTGCCTCCCAAGTGCTGAGATTAAAGGTGTGCACCACCGTCTGGCCACTCAGACACATTTTTAAAAACCGAAAGATGTTACTTCAAATAATAATATGGGTGTGGTGGCAAATGTCTTTGTTTGTCAAATGGGAGACTGAGGCAAGAGAATTGGGAGTTCAATACTAGCCTGGACCTTCCCTCAAAAGAACAGAAAAAGTATAGAGGTGTGTGCGAGTATAGAGGTGTGTGAGAGTATATAAAGATATAAAATGGAAAAAGTATATAGATGTGTGAGAGTATACAGAAACATATAAAATGGAAAAAGTATAGAGATGTGTGAGAGTATACAGAAAGATATAAAATGGAAAAAGTATAGGGATATGTGAGAGTATAGAGAAAGATATAAAATGGAAAAAGTATAGGGATATGTGAGAGTATACAGAAAGATATAAAATGGAAAAAGTATAGGGATGTGTGAAAGTATATAGAAAGATATAAAATGGCAAGTTAGAAATTGAATCCAGCTAGGCTGTGGTGGCACACGCCTTTAGTCCCAGCACTTGGGAAGCAGAGGCAGGCAGATTTCTGAGTTCGAGGCCAGCCTAGTCTACAGAGTGAGTTCCAGGACAGCCAGGGCTACACAGAGAAACCGTCTCAAAAAACAAAAAAAGAAAAAAACAAAAACAAAAACAAAAAAAGAAAAAAGCACAGAGGCAATTTGAATCTGAGTGTATTTTGTAGCTCTCAAGCAGGGGATTTCATATATTAAAAAAAAAAAATCAAACATTATAACTCTTAGAAACTGTATCCAGTGAAGCAATAACAAATACCAACAAAAATCATTTGGTACAGTAAAGCACAAAAATCATCCAAGCATTACAACTCTGAAACTATGTATTCAGTGAATCACAAACAGAACAGGTATCATCATTGTTAGTATAAATCATCAAAATATAACAATTCAAAAAACAAATAACAATTCTAAAAGAATGTATTCAGTGGGGGCAGTTCTCCAAGGCTAGTGGCACATTTCCAAGAGCAGGTTAATAAATCTTTATGGTCAGTGCTCTTAACCGCTGAGCTAACTCTCCAGCCCCATATGGTCAATTACTATATAACATCTAATGTCTGATTTTTTTTTAATAAATCTTCAACACATAAATTTAAACTATTTTAATTCTTTCTAATTAAGGCTTTTTTTTAACCATATAACAAAACCCACTTCCAATGATACACATACAGCCATATGAAATTTTATTGTTGGGAAAGTTTTTATCTATCATAATAGTTTTTTTTTTTTTTCTGTTGTTTTGGTTTTTCCAAACAGGGTTTCTCTGTACAGCCCTGGCTGTCCTGGAACTCACACTGTAGTCTAGGCTGGCCTCGAACTTAGAAATCCGCCTGTCTCTGCCTCCCAAGTGCTGGGATTAAAGGCGTGCTGCCACCACTGCCAGGCTAATGCTTTACTTTTTAAATAATTTACAAAACTATTATGGGGCCAGGCAGTGGTTGCACACTTTAATTCCAACACTTTGGAGGCAGAGGCAGGCAGATTTCTGAGTTTAAGGCCAGCCTGGTCTACAGAGTTGAGTTCCAGGACAGCCAGGGCTACACAGAGAAACTCTGTTTTGAAAAACAAAAAAACAAACAAACAGAAACAACAACAAAAAATATATTGTTTAAAAAAAAAAAACTTGGCCTAAGCTACCAGGAACATGTAAATAAGAAAAGGAATAAGAGAAAGTAAAACAGATAGATTTCCATGAGAACTACGGCTCAATATTTTTTCTACAGCGAAAAGTTACACAACTGGTTCCAGGAGGCCTCCCCCTTTTGAGGTCAACTGCCTCAGTCTGTGGAACTGTCTGTCACACAGATCCTCCTGGAGGTGGTGTGGCAGTGCCTTACAACTCTCTGTACCTCTAGCTCCAGGGCATCTGATGCCCTTATCCTCTGTGTGTACCCACACACATATGGTGTGGACTCATATAAATACACACACAGTTGCTGGGCGGTGGTGGCGCACGCCTTTAATCCCAGCACTAGGGAGGCAGAGGCAGGTGGATTTCTGAGTTCGAGGCCAGCCTGGTCTACAGAGTGAGTTCCAGGACAGCCAGGGCTACACAGAGAAACCCTGTCTCAAAAAACCAAAAATAAAATAAAATAAAATAAAATAAAAATAAAGAAAAGTTAAAGCCGGGCGGTGGTGTCACACGCCTTTAATCCCGGCACTTGGGAGGCAGAGGCAGGTGGATCTCTGAGTTCAAGCCAGCCTGGTCTACAGAGTGAGCTCCAGGACAGCCAGGGCTATACAGAGAAACCCTGTCTCGCAAAAAAAAAAAAAAAAAAAAGAAAGAAAGAAAGAAAGAAAAGAAATAGTTAATACATGACATTTGCCATAGCAAATGCCTAGAGTGTATATGAACACAAAATTTACTGGAGAGTAGGGAAAGTCACCACTGCCATGCAGCCATCAGAAGGAATAGACCTAAGCCAGGCATGGTGGCTCAAGCCTTGCCTTTAGTCCCTGTTCTTAGGAGGCAGAGGCAGGTGGATCTCTGAGTTCAAGGCCAGCCTGGTCTATAGAGCCAGTTCCAGGACAGAAAGGACTGCATGGAGAAACTTTGTCTTGAAAAGCAAACCAATCAATCAAACAAAGAAATGAAACCAACTAAACAAAAGCCTGCTTGCTTCTCTTTTAGAGGACCTGGGGATCTGATGCCCTCTCCTGTCCTCCATGGACACCAGACATGTAAATGGAGTATATCTACAGATGTAGGCAACACACACAGAGAAATCAACAATAATTCTTTTTTTTTTTTTTAATTTATTTATTACAAGTACACTGTAACTGGCTTCAGACGCACCAGAAGAGGGCGTCAGATCTCATTACGGGTGGTTGGGAGCCACCATGTAGTTGCTGGGATTTGAACTCATGACCTTCAGAAGAGCAATCAGTGTTCTTACCTGCTGAGCCATCTCACCAGCCCCAAACAATAATTCTTAAAAATAAAAAAAGGAGGAGAGGAAAGCTCTGCTGCTAGGCATGGTGGTATACAGACATCAGTAATCCTAGTGCCGAGTGGCTGTGGTGGTCAAGGCTAAGTTGAGCCATATAGCGAAACCCCTGTATCAAGGAAAACACACAGGCACCCACCACACACACACACACACACACACACACACACACACACACACACACCAGTTGTGCCACCTGTTTGCTGCACGATTATAATTATGCTTTTACATTTTGCTGGATTGATGCTTATTAGATCGTATAGGCATTGGTCCCAACAGCAGAGCAGTCCCTGGTTTTCTTGCCCTTGAATCTCCCCGTCTGCCCCCACCCCCATAATGTGGAAGCAGGCTTCAAGACACAGAATGAAGTGAGAAGTGCTTGGTAAATAGCCAACACTATGCCCAAATAGGATTCTCAGTCATCTGCTTTCAGTAGCATACCCTAAAACAGTTAATTATGTTTTCTTTCCATATACATTCAAAGACATCACACACATCCACATATACGCGTGTACAGGAATGCAGAGGCCTCATTCTTTGAACAATTATTACCATAGTTTAGAAAACTAGTTTGTCTTTTCTTCCCTCCATCCTTTCCTCCCTCCCTCCCATCCTTCTCTCCCTCCCTCCCTCCCTTCATCCTCCCCTCCCTCCCTTCATCCTCCCTTCCCTCCCTCTATCCTTCCCTCCCTCCCTCCC
>NW_022196905.1:118186149-118187857 GCF_008632895.1 Mastomys coucha | reverse complement strand
CCTCCCACCCTCCATCCTTCTTTCCTCTGCGTGCCCTGACTGTCCTTCAGTGACCTTTAGGTTTCTAGTCTTTTCCTTCTCCACATCTTGCCACAGTGGGTAACCTTGTCCTTAATGCTTGTGTGCATGAGCAGTTAGGAGCAGCTCCTGAAATGCCTTGTTCAGATGCCTTAAAGAGATGATACAGGGAAAGCAGCAGGCACCTAGATGCTTAGAAAGCATCTTAAAGAGCACCCAGCTCAGGTCTCATTGTCAGACTAGTACTCCTCTGGTATAACAGTGCAACAAATGTTGGCAGTGGCCAGGAAAGTGACGCGTCATTCCAATGACACCTGTGAGGACTTTATTTTGGACAGATTGGAACAAATGTCTTCCCTCCTCATAGTGCACCAATAACAGACCAAAGTATGATTCCAAACCAATGAGTGTATTGGACTTACAGGTATGGATGACCACAAAGTACACCTGGACCGTCGGAAAGTCTTACAGAGCACCAGCTTCCCTCAGCTGCAGAGGGAGAGTTCCACCTTCAGGAGCCTTTCATCTTCTATGCATTCTAGTACCTCTGGAGACCACAGGGTCACCTGTAATTAGGGCAGAGCTGCACAGAGCTGGCTGGGAAACAACAGCTGGAATGTTGGGAATTGCCACGGACCGGGATTTCTTGCGGGGGTTCCTTGTTCCGCGGGACGATGGGATTCTGGCCAGGTGGGCACGGGATTCGGCTTTGACAAACAGACTACACACGAGTGGTGTAAAATCTGAGTGTATTTCTTTTAAAAATGACATGAGGCTTTTACAATCATTGCAAAAGAGAAATGAAAAATCTGGCAGCTCAACAGTTGAGGTACCTCTGAGGCTATCTGAAACATACTGGGTCTAAAGCAGCAGCTATCTCCTCTGAACTGTTGCTACATCCCCGGGCCCAAGTGCTCTGGGCCCCAGGGACTGCGAGAGATACATGAATCTGAGTCCTAGCCCATCTAAGTTCTAGTGCTAGTCCTGTATATGAGTCCAAGTCCTTCTTCCCCCAGTCCTAGTGCTAGACTGAAGTCATGTAGGCAAGCGACCCCCACACACCAGGTCAGCAGGGTCTGGTAGCTATGTATGAAGCAGGAGGAAGAGGGGTGGAGCCCTCTCTGTTGAGGTATTCTTATGCTAATTCTCTGGTTCTTGCTGGAGGCAGGCAGAGGGGAATCCCGACCTAACACTTTCAGCTAATGTCTTAGAGTGAGAGAAACCTTTCAATTATTCTCTAGTACTTAAAACATTAAACTAGGATAGTTAGAACATTGGTGAAGGTCAGAAAGCAATGTCCGAATTTTCTCTTGCTAGCTGTAAGAAAATGATATCTTGGTGAGTTCCTAGCACACTAGTATGAGGACATATCTGGGCTACCTCTGAGTTTGGGGTGCCAGGTGACAATGCTGAGGCAGGAGACTGACTTTCCTTGAAGTTTACGCCTCAGATACCCAGATACCGCCATCACGCAAAGTGTGCGTGGCAGGGAATGAATTCACAGGCTTGATGATGTGTGTTTTGAGTAGTCACAACTGCTCTGTTGAAGGTGATTATCCCTGGGGGACAGCATTCTCCAAAGGCATTAACATATTAGCCATAGTTCCTTAAATATCTTTCTTGCTGGTCTGTAACCTTCTATCTGCCTTTGTTTGTTTCTGTTTCTTCCTCTTTCTCTCTCTCTCTCTCT
>NW_022196905.1:118183049-118186139 GCF_008632895.1 Mastomys coucha | reverse complement strand
CTCTCTCTCTCTCTCTCTCCCCACATCTTTCTTTTCTTTTCCCCTTGTTTTTTGACACAGGATCCTACTCTGTCACTCAGGCTGACCTTAAACTTGATCCTTAGTGCTGGGGTGACAGGCATACACTATATAGCTCCTTTCAGAGAGCTATCTGCTTGCACTACATGTCAGATTCCTATCTGCCTCTTGCTGTGGTGCGCATTACAGCTTAAGCTACCAATGAATAGCAATGGAAATATGTTTATACTGTTTGTGTCTTGTAAAAGTTGTTTATAGTAAAAGAAAAACTCAGTAGGGTCTTGGGAGCTGGCTTAGCCCAGCACCCGTATGGCAGCTCATGACCATCTATAATTCTAGTTCTGTGGGAGCCCATGCCCTCTCTTGGCCTCCAAGGGCACTGCATGCATGTACCTGGAGGTAAACACTCATACACAGAAGACTGGGTATGGTAGCACTTGGCAGGGGTAGAGGAATCTCTGTGAGTTCCAAGCCATTGTGAGTTCCAATCTTAATTTTTTTCTTTAACTTTAATTTCTGTGTTAGTATAAGCCACGGCCTTCCATGCATGTGTGTGCGTGTAGGTCAGAAGGCCTGTGGAAGTTAGTTCTCTCCTTCCATGCATGTGTGTGTAGGTCAGAAGGCCTGTGGAAGTTAGTTCTCTCCTTTTACCATGTGAATCGTAGGGATTTATTTATTTATTTATTTAATGTATATGAGAAGACTGTACCTATGCAGATGGTTATGAGTCATCATGTGGTTGCTGGGAATTGACCTCTGGTCCCTGCTTGCTCTGGCCCAGAGATTTATTTATTATATGTAAGTACACTGTAGCTGTCTTCAGACACACCAGAAGAGAGCATCAGATCTCATTACAGATGGTTGCAGGCCACCATGTGGTTGCTAGGATTTGAACTTAGAACCTTCGGAAGAGGAGTCAGTGCTCTTAACCCCTGAGCCATCTCTCCAGCCCCACTGGCTCTGTCTTATTAAGACAAACAAACAATAACAACAAAACAACTTTGAGACAAGGTCTCATGTGGCCCAGGCTGGTCTTGAACTCAACTATGGAACAGATGATAACCTTCATCTGCTGATCTGACTGCCTCTCCCTTTCCAGAGCTTGAATTACAAGTATGTGCCCAGTTTTATATGGTGCTATGGATTGAACCCAGGGCTTTTCAAATGCTAGGTAAGGATTCCAAAATGAGTCTTATCTCCCAATTGTCTTTTTTTTTTTTTTTGGTTTTTCAAGACAGGGTTTCTCAGTGTAGTTCTGGAACTCACTCTGTAGACCAGGCTGGCCTAGAACTCAGAAATTCGCCTGCCTCTGCCTCCCAAGTGCTGGGATTAAAGGCGTGCACTATCAGTGCCGGGCCTTTTTTTCTTTTTTCTGGAGACAAGAGTTTCTATGTATGGCTCTGGCTGTCTAGAACTCACTCTGTACAACAGGCTGGCCTTGAACTCAGAGACCTGCTTGCCTCTTTCTCCTGAATGCTGGGATCAAGGCACTTGACACCACTGCCCAGCTTTCTTCTTTACACTTGTTAATTTCTTTATTCTTGTATGTGTATCTATGTGGATGTACATGTGCCAGGGTGCATATGTGGAACTCAGAGGACAACTTGCAGGAATTGCTTCTCTCTTTCTTGCAGGTTCTGGGGATCAAACTCAGGTTTATCTGACTTTGTGGCAAGTGCCTTTTCCAGCTTGACCATCTCATTGGCCTTGTCTGTTTATTTGTTTATTTATTTAATATATGTGACTATACTGTAGCTGTCTTCAGACACCCCAGGAGAGGGCATTGGAACCCATTACAGATGGTTGTGAGCCACCATGTGGTTGCTGGGAATTGAACTCAGGACCTTTGGAAGAGTACTCAGTGCTCTTAACCATTGAACTATCTCTCCAGCCCCTGGCCTTGTCTTTTATGTTTATATATTTTTTTTCTAAATGTGTATGAGGAACCCCTTATCTCTTACTATAGATAAAAATCTCCATAATTGACCAAAGAAATAAATGTAAGACCACAAACTCTAAAACTGTTAGAAAAAATGTGTAATATTCAGGACATTCATTTAGGCAACCACTTTTTTTTTTTCTTCTAGACAGGGTTTCTCTGTATAGCCCTGGCTGTCCTGGAACTCACTCTGAAGGCCAGGCTGGCCTTGAACTCAGAAATCTGCCTGCCTCTGCCTCCCAAGTGCTGGAATTAAAGGAGTGCGCCACCACAGCCAGCTTAATGCCAACAAATATGTGAAAAAAAAAACCCAGCTCAATCACATTGCACAAGAAATACAAAGTCAAAGTACAAGGAAATGTCATCACCCTAATTTGAGAGTATTATACAGAAAAGACCAAAAACCAAAAAGTTACAGCCTGTTATTGTGTCATACGCCTTGAATTCCAGCATTTCAGAGGAAGATGCAGGGATATCTCTTGAGTTTGAGGCCAGTCTGGTCTACAGAGTGAGTCCAGGACAGCCAGCTTTATACAGAGAGACTCTGTCTCGAAAATAAATAAATAAACAAATAAATAAACCAACCAACCAAAACAATTACAAATGCTGATAAGCATAGAGGGGAAGGGACTTATTTTGATCACTTTTCTTTTTTCTTTTTTTTTTTTTTTAAGATTTATTTATTACTATACATAAGTACACTGTAGCTGACTTCAGACACTCCAGAAGAGGGCATCAGACCTCGTTACGGGTGGTTGTGAGCCACCATGTGGTTGCTGGGATTTGAACTCAGGACCTTTGGAAGAGCAGTCAGTGCTCTTACCCGCTGAGCCATCTCACCAGCCCCTTGATCACTTTTCTTATTGCTGTGACAAAATACTGGACAAGAGAAAGGATTGACTGTGGCCCACAGTTGGAAAAGATGGAGTTTGTCATGGTAGAGAAAGCATGGCAGCATGAGCAGGAGGCTTTTTGACCAGCCACATTGAACATAGCCAGGTAGCAGAGAGTGATGAGTGCTTATGTATAGTGCCTTTTCTCTGAAGGTGATCTGGGACCTCAGGCAACAGAATGATGAAGCCTATATCTAATGTGGGTTTTCTACTAATCCTATGTTTCTTTTTTTTTTTTTT
>NW_022196905.1:118167307-118183013 GCF_008632895.1 Mastomys coucha | reverse complement strand
GGCTGTCCTGGAACTCACTCTGTAGACCAGGCTGGCCTCAAACTCAGAAATCTGCCTGCCCCTGCCTCTCAAGTGCTGGGATTAAAGGTGTGTGCCACCATTGCCTGGCTAATCTAATGTTTCATACACTGTTGTTGGGAATATAAATTAAGGTAGACAGTATATGAGTCCACATAAGAATGGAGTTACTTCAAAAAAGTACAAACAGTACTATAGCTGATCTTTGCTACTTTGTGGGCCTTCTTTTTCCCACTCTTTATTCCCTGGTTCCACCCCCTATCACTAAATAGGAGAGAAAGAACAATAGAGGGGAGAGAGAGAGGAAGAAAGAGAAAGATCCCTGAACCTAATTTCTTTCCTTTGTTTCTTCTTTGAGCACAACTGCTAACAACAAATACAACATCCATCCCACCCTACCTGTCAGGGCTCTACTATTTATATTTTCTCTGAGAAGTTCCCAGAATTCCAAACATCACACAATTGCAGAAAGTCTCTAGAGTTGGCAAAACCACACCTATGCTAGAGCATGAGAGAAATCATAATCAGCTGCTGTGGACAGTCTGATGGCAGCCCCACATCCCTATACCTGGGATTAAAATAAAAGCACATTCTTATATTTCTGTTTTTTTTTTAATTGGTTTTTCAAGACAGGGTTTCTCTGTGTAGCCCTGACTGTCCTGGAACTTACTCTGTAGCCCAGGGGCAAGCCTCAAATTCAGAAATCCTCCTCTCTGCCTCCCAAGTGCTGGGATTAAAGGCTTGTGCCACCACTGCCCAGCTATTTCTGTGTTTTTTAAAGAAACCAAACTTCCTTATTTCTCAGAAATTGTCAGTACACAGTATCACCCTATCGCCTAGCAACCCATGAGGAAAGAACCAGCAAAGTAACTGAAGTCTGGAGAGATACCTGCACTGGCATGCCTATTAGGGTACTGTTCAGTAAAGCCAAAATGTGGAATTAACCTTTCATCAGTGGATGAATGGACAATGAAAACATGGTGTAGCCAAGTAAGTGCTATCTCAGCCACTTGAGAGGTAGAGGCAGGAAGATCAAGAGTTCAAGATTGGGATGGATTAAGAGCACTTGATGCTCTTCCAGAGGACCCTGGTTCAATTCTCAGCAACCCCATAGCAGCTCACACCTGTCTGTAACTCCAGTTCGAGGGGATCTGACACCACCACACAGATATATATGAAAGTGAAATACCAGTGAACAGAAAACTAATGATATATTTTTAAAAAAAGAGTTCAAGGTCATTCATGGCTACATGGAGTGTTTTAGACCAATCAAGGCTATATTAGACAATATCCACACACACAAAAAAATACTATTCAACCATAAAAGGATTGTACTTATGCCATTTGAAGCAACATAGGAAGAACTGGATAGACATTACTGGAAATGAAAGAACTCTGGAACACATTCTCATTTATACACAAACCAAATAGCTGACCTGGAGAAGTGCAGAGACAGGTTTGATTGTTACTCATTGCAGCTATGTAAGCTGATTTGAGTACGAGGATTCCAAGTTCAAAGCCTACCTGAACTTGAGTTCAATGTTAGCATGGGAAAATTACTGAAACTCTGTCTTTAAATAAAAAGGAGAATCACTTGGCAGGCTGAGGCAGGATAGTTGCAAGTTTGAGGCCAGTCTAGGATACAGAATGAATTCAACAATAACTTGTCAAATCCAGTGAGAATTTGTCTCAAAAAGTAAGAAGAGGGGTACTGAAGAGACCTATGGCTCAGTGGTTAGAATCATATACTGTCTTTCCAGAGGACCTGAGTTTAATTCCTAGTATACTTTTCAGGCATCTCACAATTACCTGTGACTCCAGCTCCAGCTCCTCTTAGCGTACCTGCACTCTTGTAAACATTACTTCTCCCTCAATAAATATAATTAAAAATAATAAATCTTATCTGGGCATGGTAGTACATGCTTTTAATCCCAGAATTTGGGAGGCAGAGAGGTGGACCTCTAGGTTCAAGGCCAGCTTGGCCTACAGAGTAAGTTCCAGGACAGCCAGAACTACAGAGAAAAGCTAGTCTCAAAAATAAAATAAAATAAAAAATAGCCTACAACTATAATACAAATGTAAGCATAGTAAGTCAGAATAACTATTATTGCTATATTGACTTTCCCAATGTTATGGTTTTGTTAACTTGATTAAATTTAGATATACTTGAGAAAAGGGCACTCTCAAACGAGGAACTGCCTCCAATAACCTGACCTATGAGGACAATCTGTGGGGAGTTTTCTCAATTGCTATTGCTGTAGGAGAGCCAGCCCACTGGGGGTCTTGGGCTGTATTATGAGCAAGCAAGCCAGAAGTAGCCCAACTCCACTATAATTCAGTTCCTGATTCCAGACTCCTGCCTTGGCCTGCCTCGATGATGGATTGTAAAATGTAAGATGAAATAAACTGTCATAGCAACAGAAAACCAAACACATGCTCATAATTTGTCTGAAAGACTTCTCACTTTTTTTTGAGGGGGGGGAGAGGATTTCTCTGCATAGTATTATCTGTCCTGGAATTACATCGGTAGACCTAGTTGATGTCAACCCAGGAGATCAACCCACCTCTGAGCGCTGGGATTAAAGGCCTGAGCCACCACACCCAGCTGTGTTTACACACTTGCACTTCACTTGTCAAAACGACTGTGTTCGGTGTACTTTCAGCACAGGGCAAAATAGACGCACAGCCAGTCGGGAGTAGCAATCGTCCAGGAGCGTCTATTTCCTAAGTAACGGCGTCAAACTACATTCTCTGAATGACTTTACAAAAGAGGGACCAAGAAGTTAATTTGTGTTTAGTCTGTTAGGCCGCTTAATAATAACACATGAAAATAAACAAGGGAGAAGCTGCAAAAGAAGCCTTGGTATGTAGCAGTCGTTAATGGAGACCAAGGGTGGGTGCAGGTGTCTGGGCGAGCGTAAAGAAAATAGAATTGCGATCCTCCAGCTCCATTCGGCTGGAGATAAGGATCGTGGACCACCTCGGGAGCTCACGGAGTCAATAAAGTTCAATAAAGCTCAAGGGGGCTTCACAAGCAACAATTATGCTATTTTTTTTTTTAACATGCACAGTAAAGAGTTCGTCATGTGACAGAAACCCCACAAGGACTCGACGGGGTCGTAGCTACCCATTTCCAAGAATCTGAAAATAGCTTTGGGCCTTCTAAGCCGGACTACGACGGCAGGTGTGGGGCGCATGCGCGCACGCTCCCAGGCTGACCTCCTGGTGGCACCCCAAGAGAAGCGGACCTTCTTCCCGACAGCCCGCGGAACACAACCGATAGGGGGTGGTGGTGGGGGGAAACGTTATTCTCGCGAGGTCTCGGCCAGCGGCGGCGGAAGTGGCGGGCACGTGACTGTCCCAGGCCGCCTTTGCCTTGCCCCCTCCCCCTTCTCGGAAACCCGGCCCCCTCACCCTTCGCCCACCCCAGAGCCGCGGTAATGGACCGTTTGGGTCCCGGAATTCCCTTGGATCCCATCTCTGGTACCGGGCTAGCGGGACTCGGCCGAGTCCGGTTTGGGTGGCGAAGGAGGAGGGGGAGGTCAAGATGGGGTGTGTTGGGGGGGGAATCCGCTTCCCTCATCTAAGAAGGAGGCGGGGCGGAGAGGGGACGGGATGAGGGGGGCCGTGCGGGGGAAGTCACGTGGGGCGTGTCGCGGGCTGTGTGCGCGCGGCGCCTGACCCGTCGCCCCGCCCCCTCTTCCTGCGGGGCGGGGGGTCGGGGGGAGGGGCTTCAAGATGGCGGCGGGGAGGTAGGCAGAGCCAGACGCCGCTTCTGCCGCCGCCGCCGCCGCCACCTCCGCCTCCGCTCCTGTCGCCTCCGGCTCCTCACCCGTCCACGGACCGGGAGAAGCTATCCTTTCGTCGGGTCCGGCGGGGAAAGTAAGTCCTTCCCTCAGCCCTTTTCTTCTCTTACGCTCATCCTCCCGGACAGCCTCCCACTCCCACCACGGCTCCTAAGGGTCCGTGTGGGGCCGGCCGTGGGGGTTGGGGGGGAGGCGGCCACTTTATGGCTTGTCCGCGCCTCCCTTGCCCGCCGCTCCGTCTCATTCCACTGTCCGCCCCGTTGGTTCCGGCATTCTCAAGCAGACAGCGCTGGCCCTGACGGGGAGTCCCGCTCTCCCGAGCCGGACAGCAGCTACGAGGCCGGCTCCACCGGGAATCGCCTTCCTCGCCGCCTCTCCGCTCACGGACCCGGGACGTGTGGCGAAGGCGAGGCGGACACCCTATTAGATTCCGCCGGCCGGCCCATTGCTCACGGTTCTAGGAGCGGGAGGGAGGCACCGGTACACCTTTCCTGGACCCGGCTTACCGGCGGGTGGGGTGCGTGGGACACGTGGGGGGACACCTTGACGCCTCGCCGCGGTGGGCTGCTGTTGCATTCCCCGAAGTGAGTGAGTGCACCCTTCAGACTCTGAGCTCAGTCCTTGCAGAGGGCGATGGCGGTTGGGCATTTTTGCTCACCTTAGCAGTGTTGGAGGTAGCGAACACCCAAGTTCCTCTCATGCTGTGTCTGCTGGTGTTTTCCCGGGAGTGGCGTGGGATGGGCTCCACCGCTCCGAAACCTTGGATTTGCCCGACCATCCAAACCGGTGTGATTGTTGCTGTCCTGACCCCGGCATCCAGCTCCTCCCCTTTCCATCCCCGCTTTGTGCCTCTGTTTGGTTAATGTTTGCGGACCACTAACTTGGATGCTCTCGTTTAAAAAAGATCTTTTTATGCTTGCTCTGTTTACTGTGGGAGGCTTTTGTTTAGGGGGAGTCGCTGTTTGAGAATTGTGCGGGGTGGGGTTAGGGGGATTAGGAGATAGAATGAGAGCCCAAGAAAGCATCGTTTTTAGTCCATTGAATAGCTCAGCCAATTGTAGCCGCACCCGGAAGTTTGTGCTGAACACGTGTTGGGGGAAGGTTATAAAAGGTCCCCTTTGACCTTTAAACGTCGATTGTTTGTCGCGTATGTGGAGTAAAATATTCATATTCTCCGGACTTAAGGGTGGAAGAAGGCTTGTAAAGAATCTTCCTGGATGGTCCATCGAACTGTCAAATCCAGGGTGCCCTAGATCTTACTAGCATTTGCATATAGTTCTACCCATGAACAGTCTTAATGCCGCAAAGTCAGGGTTGATTTTCATAAGCATTGGGGAAAGAATCATCATTTATGAAGAATTTCTGGAATGAAATCGCATTTGCAGAGGTGACTTCAGTTGGATAGTAATTTTGATAGCACAGGAATATTGATTTCTATTTTTCTAAGGTTTTTTTTTTTTCCAGATATTTTCTAGTCAGGGAAGAATTCTTTCTCCTGGCTTCTGCATGCAGTTTAACTTCATTCGGTTTAACTTCCTTCATAGTTTTACATCCAACTTGATTTTAATTGTATAAATCCTGTGTTTATTTTTTTGAATGTTATGTTTGCACTTTTGTATGTCTTAAGTTCTTTGATGTTACTACTTAAAAATGGCCAATGTGGAGACTGGTGATTCTTTTTTTGGGGGGGACAGAGGGTGTTTGTATTTGAGGCTGTCAAAAATTTCACTATGTAGCCAGGCTGCCCTCCCACTCAAGATCTTCTTGTCATAGCCTCCCTGATATGAGATTATAGGCCTGCATTGTTGTCATGTGCAGTCTTTTTTGTGCTTTAGAAAGATATGCTTCAAAGAACTCAGTTGTGTGTAGATGTGTTTTTGGTGCTTTTCATAGTTTAAATTGAACTTTGAGTTGAGTCTTGCCACCTGTCAAGGGCAAGAATACACGTCTGCCCTTTCCAACTAGTCTCTAATGAGGTACAGTAGGCCCTGAGCTTTCTTGCTTAAAATTAAAGTTTATCTAAAAAGGCCACTGAGATGGCATAGGTGGCTAAGACACTTGCTACTAAGTCTGACTACCTTAAGTTTGGTCCCTGGGATTCACATGGTGGAAAAGGGCACAAGTTGTCCTCAGACATCTATCTATACAAGGGGGCAATAGCACTGAGGGCCCACCTCCACTGAATGTAATTACAAGGTTTTTTTCCAAGACAGGATTTCACTATGTAGTTCTGGCTGTCCCAGAACTCACTACGTAGACTAAGCTGGCCTCTGCCTCCTGAGTGCTGGAATCAGAGATGTGCACCACTACTGCCCAGCAATGGAGAGTTTCTTGAAGAGTAGGAAGATAAGGTGGTTCAAAACATCAGATAAATTTACTCGTTGGGGTATAACAAATAAATTAGAAAACTATTTTCAGATGTTTTACATTCTAGGCTAAAATGTTTGTGACCTAATGTAGTGAATAAAAGAAAAAAGTCTCATAAAATGTTTGCTCTCTCCACCTGTGTGTTCTGGAATGGTTTTCTGTTCTATACAGAAATATTTAATTATGCTTACCATAAAATACTGTAAGCTACTTTGACAGTGAGTCCCTTGTTAGATTGTCAACCGCAGATGAAAAACAGTCTCTTTTAGGGGATTGGTTCAAGACACAGGAAAATAGCAAAAGTCTACAGGAGTTTAAATTCTTTATATTATAATGTTACATTTACATGTAATGTAGGCCCTTCCTCACTTCATCTCCAGATTGTTCACACAACCTAACAGGAGTTGCTATGTGAAGAGGTAATGGCACTGATCACCCAGTGAACAGTCTACAAGTTCATGTAGTTCTTCTGATGGAACTTTTTTTTTTTTTTTTTTTTTTTTTTTTTTTGAGGCAAGGTCTTATTATGTAGCTTTGGCTGGCCTGAAGTTCCTGTGTAGACCAGCTGGCCTCAGTTTACATGTGTGGGAATCACATACTTCCCCATCTAACTTTGGATGGGGCGCCTGTGGATATGGAGGCCACTTATTGGGGCAAGAAGGTAGAATTGTAGAAGTTTGGCATTGGGCTCCAAGCTTGTGTCCTGTTACCTTGTTACATTCTTCTCTCTGGGCTTTAGCTCCTCCTGTGATAAGGATACTCTTGGGCTGTGCTGAGGGTGGAAAGAAAAGCCTAGTCATAAAGTACTTATGTGCCAGTGTGGCTGTAATCTTAGCACTGGGGTCAGGGTCAGTGATTCAAGGTCACCCTGCCATAATGATACCCTGCCTCAAAAAACTGCTCAACTGAATTTGAGGTAGTGGTGATGAGTTTTTGCTTTCTCTTATTCAATTTTTTTTCCTTAAGTTTTGGAAACGGGGTCTCTATATAGCCTTGGCCTTTGTAGAACTCATTATGTTGACCAGGCTAGCTTGTAACTCAGAGATTTATCTGCCCACCTCTATGTCTCAAGTGCTGGGGTTAAAGGGGTCTCTGTGTGTGTGCATATGTGTGTGTGTGTGTGTGTGTGTGTGTGTGTGTGTGTGTGTGTGTGTGTGTGTTTGAGACAGGTTTCTCTGTAACAGCCTGGCTCTCCTGGAACTACTTTGTAGACCAGGCTGGCCTCGAACTCAAAGCGATCCACTTGCCTCTGCCTGAGTGCTGGGATCAAAGATGTTTTTTCAGGGTCATTCATATACATCAGGTTAGCCATGAACTCCTTACATAGTTAGTTGAATATTACCTTTGACATCTCATCCTTCTACCCCCACTTTGCAAGGGCTGGGGTTGCAGCAGTTTCCTTCAAATTCTTAAATTGAATGTCAATCTTCAGTCTGTTCTGGTGTTGAGTTTTTTTGTTTTGTTTTTTCAAGACAGGCTGTCCTTGAATTCAATCTGTAGATAGCCTAGGCTAGCCTCAAACTCAGATCTGTCTGCCTCTGCTTCCAGAATGTTGGGATTCAAAGGTGTAAGACAAAGATGAGTCTTGGAATTTTATTTTGAAAGAGGCTTTTACTAAATTATGCAGGCTGGCCTGAACCCTGTGTAGTTCAGCCTGGCTTTGAATTTCTGATCTATCTCAGCCTCTTGAGCAGCTAGGGTTCTAGGCCTATGATATTAGGTGGCCCTATGCTACTTAAGAATAAGGGGGAAAAACAAACTACCTGTTTTGTTGTATTTTTGAGACAGGGTTTTTTCATGTAACCCTAGCTATTTTAAAATTCACTTTGTAGACCAGGATGGCCTTGAAGCAATCTTCCTGCCTCTGCCTCTTTTGAGTGTTGGGACTAAAGGCAATCACTGCCCTGCCAGTCCTGTTTTGTTTTTCATTCAGGCAAAAATACTTTCTAAATGATAGCATCTATGCACTTTTGGAAATGACTGCTAGTTGCCTTTACATCTGATTATCTACACAACTTAGGTTTGAGACACTTCACTAGTATTTTATAGAACTATCTTTTTAATTTAATCTATTTTTACTCATCCACTTACATTCCATTCACTGCACCTCCTGATTAATTTTTAAAATATATAAATTTTTTAAATTTTATGTCATGTATATCAGTGTTTGTATGTGTGTGTGTGTACATGTGTATTAACATGCATGCTTGGTGCTCTAGGAGGCAAGAGGTATTTAGGTCCCCTGAACTGCATTTATAGATCGTTGTGAGCTACCATGTGGGTGCTGGGAACCAAATCCATGTTCTCTGGAAGAGCAGTGAGTGCTTTTAATCATGCAGACAGCTCTTCAGCCCCTTATAAAACTATTTGAAAATGAATTATTGGATAGATTGCTGTCACTAAAAGCTTGTATTCTGGGAGTCTTAACAGTATGACAGTTATACAAAAGAAAAGAGATCTTTCTGTATTCTCAGGTTTGTCAAAATAATGGTTAGGGGCCAGGGAGAAGGCTCAGTAAATGCGCTTGCTGAAAAACCTGACCATCTGAAATTGATGTACACTGTACAGGTAACACCTGACTCCAAAAAGTTGTCCTTCCTCATATGCCTTGCTCCCTATCCCGGTTATCACACATAAATACTTTTAATTTGGGGGGGGTGGGCTAGAGAGATGGCTCAGTGGTTAAGAGCACTGACTGCTCTTCTGAAGGTCCTGAGTTCAAATCCCAGCAACCACATGGTGACTCACGACCGTCCCTAGTGAGATCTGATGCCCTCTGGTGTGTCTGAAGACAGCCACAGTGTACTTACATATAATAAATAAATAAATCTTTTTTTTTTTTCCTTCAAGACAGGGTTTCTCTGTAGCTCTGGCTGTCCTTGAATTCACTCTGTAGACCAGGCTGGCCTCGAACTCAGAAATCCGTCCGCCTCTGCCTCCCAAGTGCTGGGATTAAAGGCGTGTACCACCACTGCCCGGCCAGTCTTGGTTTTCTTACTTGTATTACAGCACTAGTAGGTGATGTGCACAGTATTTTTGTTCTGTTTCTGCCTCTGGAGTGCCTCAGCTGCTTCCCGTGCCCTCGACTCACAGATGATATCCTTGTATCTGCTTAGAGCTCTATAGAGCTCTAGGTCTCTGTCTTGTCCATGCTGATAAGGGTCAGTGTTGGTGTCTAGTGGGTGCTCTAACTTCTGCTCTTTTGGGTGACATTGCTTCTCAGGATTCCCTGCCAAAGTAGTCTATAACTTCTACATACTCTCCTTATATCAGCCTCTCTATGAATGCTTTGAAATGTGCTTTACATAGAAGTAGAACTTCTTTTTTTTTTTTTTTTTTGGTTTTTCGAGACAGGGTTTCTCTGTGTAGCCCTGGCTGTCCTGGAACTCACTCTGTAGACCAGGCTGGCCTCGAACTCAGAAATCCACCTGCCTGTGGTTCCCAAGTGCTGGGATTTAAGGCATGTGCCACCACTGCCCGGCATTGTTTTTCAAGATAGGGTTTCTCTGTGTATCCCTGGCAAAAGTGAAGCATTTTGATGTTCATTTGCAATTGACATTTCTGTGGGTTAATTTTTGGGCTTGTTAGATTGCTGCATGGCATATGTCCCTTTGAATTGAGGAGTAAACTCCTTGGAAGTCACAGTGTCAGTTCCCTACATGTAACTGTGGTTTGGATTTATATTGCGAAATGTTTTCCCCCTTGAGATTAAACAGCTTTTATAAAACCAGGAGGTTGGCCTGTGCAACTTTTAAGGGCTTTCTCCATCACTGAAATTCTGTGAGTTTCATATGGGAATGTGATTAATTGCTTAATGCTGTTAGAAAATGCAGTAAGTGTTCTGTCTTGTTCTCTTACTTCCTGCCTAAGAGAATGATTAGGAAAATGTGTGCCCCCCTGCCAGGAAAGCTCCATAGATTGATCCTCTATATGAAAAAGATGTATCAACTGTTCAAATCATACTAAAAATTTCTAGTGAGGTCAGAGAGTCTCACATGTTACTTTGTATTTTGTTGGTTTTTTTTTTTAATTGTTGGGCCTTATTTATGTATGCTAGGCATCATCTCTGAGCTTTATCCTCAATTCTTAATGTTGGCAGGTAAAAGTGTGTTTTTTGGGGAGAAGAGTGGGAGGTTTGAGGCAGGGTTTCTCTATGTAGTCCTGGCTGTCCTGGAACTTATTACTCCATAGACCAGGCTGGTCTCGAACTCAGAGATCCACCTGCCTCTGCCTCCTTAGTGCTGGGACTAAAGCCGTGCATCACCACCACCTGATTCCTATGTTTGTTTTTGATACACACAGAACCTTTGGAATGCCTAAAGAACCTTTACCTCTGAAGTACAGGTTGAGATGTATGTTGATCTAGTGCTTTATGGCTCTCTGGGCATTATGTATTGTATGACTATCAAAACATTCTTCCCTTCCATATTTTTGTGCTTTTAATGTTCATTTTAAAGAAATCATTTGGAGGCCAGAGCATAGTGGCACATGCCTTTGATCCTAGGACTCAGTATCTCTGTTACTTTGAGGCCGGCCTGGTCTATAAAGGGAGTCCAGGACAGCTACTAGGGCTCTGTTACACAGAGAAATAATGTTTTGAAAAACAAAACAAAATAAAACAAACAAACAAAAAAGCACTTAAAAAGTTTAGTGAAGCCGGGCAATGGTGGCACATGCCTTTAATCCCAGCACTTGGTGGACAGAAGCAGGCGGATTCTGACTTCGAGGCCAGCCTGGTCTACAGAGTTCCAGGACAGCCAGGGCTACATTTAGATACCCTGTCTCAAAAAACAAAACAAAAACAAGCAAAAAAACAAAACAAAAAAAGAAAAAAAAAGCTTGGTGAGGTTGGGATGGTAGTTCAGGCCTTTAATCCTAGCCCTATGTGGCTACTGAGAACCAAACCTTGGTCCTCTGCAAGAGCAACAAGTTCTCAACCTCTGGGCTATCTCTGCAGCCCTAGTTACCTCTTATTTTGAGCCAGGTTATGGTTGTACAGGCTATTCTGGCTTGGTCTCCGGCTCACTTTTACCTCAGCTTCCCCTTAAACTGGAATCCTTCTTTCCATTTTAGTCTGAGTGTCTAGCATTTATTCCAAGGCAGAACATTAAAATTTGGTGTCAGTTTCTTTCTCCTAGCTGGAAAGAACACCCGTGTGAGCTTTGGGAATTTGTGCTGTTCTGGAGTCTAATCTCGGACCACTTTGTCTATGTAAACTTGAGCTCTAACTTTGAGGATGCATGACCTGCTGCACAGATTGCTGTGAGCTGAGGTGCTGTGCTGTGTGAAAAGCCTGACTGTGGCAGGTTGGGGCAGTACCCACACTGACTTTAGTTACCTTTCTTTCTTCCTGCCCACGATGATTTTCTGTCTCAGACTTCCTTTCTTTTCTCTGGAATTTTCATAGAAGACTGACTGATCTGTCCTCCATCCTTTTCTACCTGGTTCTGCCTTCAGTTGCAGTCAGGATATCCACCTGATATTCGTGTTTGTTAGAACTGCCATCTAAATGACCCACAGATAGTGTGACTTGGGTAGAGCAGAAGACTTCTCTTGAGTTTCTGTATATTAAGTTGTGTCTGTGGCTCTTTGCTAACTCTTTTTGTGAAATGTCATGGATGCATCATTGCATCACATAGCTAAGGTATATTTTTTATATAGCACAAATGTGTTTCTTGGGAAAAACTGCTCACAATAATGTACATGTAATTTAGAAAAATTTAAATTGGAGATATTTAAAATAATTAAAATTAATTTATGGGTATGGGTTTTGCTTGCATGTATGTTGGTGCCTTGCTCCAGGAAGCCAGTAGAGGGTAGTGGATCCTCTATAATTGAGATACAGATGGTTGGGAACAGTGTTAGGAATTGAACCTAGGGTGTTAGGAACTGAACCTAGGTTCTTTTTTTTCTGTTTGTTTTTTGAGACAGGGTTTCTCTGTATAGCCCTGGCTGTCCTGGAACTCACTCTAGACCAGACTGACCTCGAACTCAGAAATCTGCCTGCCTCTGCCTCCCAAGTGCTGGAATTAAAGGTGTGCACCACCACCTAGGTTCTTTAGAAGAGTAGCAAGTACTCTTAATCCTAGAGCCATCTTTCCAGACCCTAAGTTTTAATTTTAAACCTATAGAGTTTCTTTGCTAAATACCTTGGGAACACATTTGTCTTCTTTCTCCCAACCACTGTACTTTTTTTTAAAGATTCATTTATGTATTTGAGTACACTGTTACTGTCTTGAGACACAACAGAAGAGAGCATCAGGGATTCCATTACAGATGGTTGTGAGCCACCATGTGGTTGTTGGGAATTGAACTCAGGACTTATGGAAGAGCAGCCAGTGCTCTTAACCACTGAGTCATCTCTCCTGGCCCTGCCACTGTAGCACTTATGCCTGTTGCAGTGGAAGTCTTCCTGTGTCTGCTTTACTCCAGCTCCTCTCAGTTTGTTTTTATACTGGTGTCAGTAATCTTTCTAAATCAGAAACTAATACGCCAAGCTGTCCTGTATCTGAAAATCCTGTAGTGGCCTGCATCAGTGTAGAAGCATGAATGAGGCCATAGATCATACATAACTTGTTCACTTATGGCCCCCTGGTGGTCCTATTGGAATGGAGTGTTTAGAAGACACTTGTCTTTCGGGCTACTTCCTCCCCTGAACTCAGTGTTGTCATCTACCTGGGTAGCTGTGCACAGTTCACTTTTGCCTTCTTAGAACTCATAGCGCCCTGGCTGTTCTGGAACTCACTATGTAGACCAGGCGGGCCTCAGACTCACAGATATAAGTCTGCCTCTGCTTAGTAAGTGCTGGGATTAAAGGAATGAGCTACCATGGTCATTCTCATAGTGTTTTGGATATATACTCTTAGTTGTGCTTATGTGTCCTCTCATTTTAATGTGAGTTTTCCACGGTCAAAGACTTTCTCTTTTATTTTTTTCTCACATATAGCAGGTTCTTCATAAGTACTGAATGAACAGCTCTAGTAGAAAATGTTTGATTATTTGTGTTTAGAAGTGAGTTAATAATTTTCACTTTTTTCTAAAGATGGTGGAACCAGGGCAAGATTTACTGCTTGCTGCCTTGAGCGAGAGTGGGATTAGTCCGAATGACCTCTTTGATGTTGACGGTGGAGATGCTAGCCTTACCACCCCTACTCCCCCTTCAGTTCAACAGGTAACAGTTTTTCAAATCTTCCAGAAATTCTTAATTTGCAATTTCCATTGTTATTTATTAGTAACACTAGTAATTTTTTTCTGTTTATGGTGTTGGGAATTGAATGTAGGGACTTGTGCTTGCTAGGCAAGAACTTTACTGCTGCCGGGCGGTGGTGGCGCATGCCTTTAATCCCAGCACTTGGGAGGCAGAGGCAGGTGGATTTCTGAGTAGCCCTGGCTGTCCTGCAACTTACTCTGTAGACCAGGCTGGCCTCGAACTCAGAAATCTGCCAGCCTCTGCCCCCCAAGTGCTGGGATTAAAGGTGTGCGCCACCACTGCCCATCTGCTTTTGGTCTTTATTGAGACCTTTTTTGTGACTTCTATTTACATTTGCTAAAAGCAAATGTTCTGATACTAGTTTAGCTTTGTGGAGATTTTATGCTGACCAAGATTAGTCTGTTATAATAGGTGTAGTGATTGCACATTCTGTTTGACTATATTCTCTCCTCTTCTTCTTCTTCCTCTTCTTTCCCCCCCTTTTTTCCCTCCAGACAGGGTTTCTTTGTATAGCTTTGGCTGACATGGAACTCACTCTGTAGATCAGGCTAGCCTCCAACTCAGAGATCTAGCCTGCTTCTACCTCAAGAGTGCTGGCATTAAAGGAGTGAGCTACTGTGGCCTTCTGTTTGATTGTAAAGCTTGACTTTGTGTATGGTTCTGGGGTCTGAGCAAGGATTCTGCAGACTGTGCAAGTGCTCTACCACTGAAGTAGAACCTAGTACTGCAGTTTTTGGTTTTTAATAAAATAAATGTAACTCTTGTTCTTGAAACAGACTTCATTGCTGTCTGTCCTTTTCTTTGTTACTTTGTCTGCAGTCGGTGCCACTTAGTGCATTAGAACTAGGTTTGGAGACAGAAGCAGCAGTTCCTGTCAAACAAGAACCAGAGACGATGTCTACTCCCGCACTGTTAAATGTGAGGGTAAGAGCCTTAGAGGTTTGCTATTATTCTAAAATAGTTTAGACTGGTAGCAAAAATATAAATATAAGATTCTTAGCCCTGGCTATCCTTGATCTCCCTAATAGCAGAGGATAATAGTGTATTGTAATTAAAAAAAATTTTAAGGTTGAAATAAAGGATGAATGTAAATGTTCATTTTCAATGCCTTGGCTTTTATTGGTGGTTATGCTATAACTTTTATGTGACTAGTTATGCTTTACATGTAGTTCTTTTACTCTTACCTCAAGTATAACCAATATTGACAGAATCCAAGGGATCTAAAATTACTGGTTGCACTGGTTAAAATTTGTCAATTTTTTTTTTAATTTGTCAATTTTTATTGTTAGTTTAAAAATGGTAAATAGCAGTCTAGAATATTTTTAATGAAAGAGTAAGTAAAGGGACAAGGGCTCTAGCTTAGTGCTAGAATACTTCCCTTGGAGGTGGTAGGTTCTTGGATGAGCCCGCCACTGTAAGAACACTTATACCAGTGGTATGCAGAAATGCTCAGTGACCTTAACGCCACAAACTTGCATTTTCAAATTGGCTTCTTTCTTACTTATTTACCCATGCATTTCTTTATTTTGAAATAGGGTCTGTGTAGGATAAGCTGGCCTTGAGCTTAGCTTGTGCTCTTTGTCTCCTTGCCAAGAGTAGCTCACAGTCCTGAGTTACCGTGCTCAGCTTTGCCTTGTCTTTGCTCCTCCCTATTTTCTTTTCACTTGATCTCCTCCCTAACAACACCAAAGGTGCGTGGTTGTCCGAGAGTGTTGATAGTAACCACCTAGTACTTGGAGTTCACCTGGCTACGTTATCCTCGTGATTTTAGGTTCTAAAATTTAATGTAAGCTCTATGATAGCAAACAGCATTGAATAGAAGTGATCCTGGCCATCCTTCTGTTGGTTAGATGTAAAGGCACAGTTGTACTTCAGGATCCAACTTTGACTCCTGGGAGCCATGAGGTAGGAAAGAACTGAACTCCTTAAGATGTCCTCTGATTTCTACACATTTGCCTCCTTAGGAAAATCAATTTGTGGAGAAAATTAAATGCTTTTTTTAATTAAAAAAGAAGTGCAGGGGCTAGAGAGATGGCCCAGCAGTTAAGAACACTGGCTGCTCTTACGGAGGTCCCAAGTTCAATTCTAAGCAACCACATGGTGGTTCACAACCATCTATAATGGGATCTGATGCCCTCTTATGGTGTGTCTGAAGACAGCTACAGTGTACTCACATATATAAAATAAATAAATCTTTAAAAAGAAAAGAAAGAAATACAATGTTAAAACCACAAACCTGTCGAGGCCAGCCTGGTCTACAGAGTGAGTTCCAGGACAGCCAGGGCTACACAGAGAAACCCTGTCT
>NW_022196905.1:118161041-118167272 GCF_008632895.1 Mastomys coucha | reverse complement strand
AAAAAAGAAAGAAAGAAAAAGACAGGGTTTCTCCCTAACTGTCTTGGAACTTGCTCTGTAGACCAGCCTGGCCTCAACCCTGGTCACCTGCCTGTCTCAGCTTTTGGGGTGCTGTGATTACCATTCGGCAGCAATAGAGATCTTTTTTTTTTTTTTTTTTTTTTTTTTTTTTAAAGGATTCGCTAAGCAGTGGTGGCTCACACCTTTAATCCCAGTACTTGGGAGGCAGAGGCAAGCAGATTTCTGAGTTTGAGGCCAGCCTGGTCTACAGAGTGAGTTCCAGGACAGCCAGGGCTACACAGAGAAACCCTTTCTGGAAAAACCAAAGAAGAAAAAAAAAGGACTCAGTAAAATTTAGGTCTTCAGTGGTTTATATAGTATGCTTAGAGTTGTTGTCTAGTTGGCAGTGGAATCTTTTCTTGTTATTAGGCTTATTATAGGAGAGGATAGCTGCCCTTTATAATTCCCTTGGTGGCTGTATAAAATGTTAAATTACTACTATACCTTTTCCTGGGTGTTATGGGTTTTTTTTGTAGACCAGGCTGGCCTCAAACTCAGAAATCTGCCTGCCTCTGCCTCCCGAGTGCTGGGATCAAAGGCGTGCGCCATCACCGCCCGGTTGAGTGTTATGTTTTAACCCGATAATTTATAGCTAATCATTAAGTTAGAAATGAAGTACCCTTACTTAAGTAAGAATAGAATAAAGTTTAGATTGCGTTTGTGTTAACTTTGAGCTTAGACATGCCCCAGCAGGCATGTGGTCAAAGGACAACCTTTAGTGCCCATCCTCACATTTTTAACCTTGTTGGAGACAGGATCTGTGTCTGCCTACCACATAGAAGCACTGGGATTAAAGGTGTGCTTTGACTGCCTGACTTATGCATTCTGGATCCTGGGGACTCAAGCCTTCACCACAGTCAGCTCATCCTTCTGATTGCACCCTCCAGCCTCTAGTTTTAGATTTCTAAATGGCCTGATGTTTATTGATGCAGACTATTAAAGTCAAATTGAGTATGTGAAATGTTTTCTTTTTTAGCAGCAGCCTCCATCTACTACAACATTTGTGCTGAATCAAATAAATCAACTTCCGACCTTGGGATCTACAATTGTAATGACTAAAACACCACCTGCAACAACGAATAGGCAAACCATCACTTTGACAAAGTTCATCCAGACCACTGCAAACACACGCCCTTCAGTTTCAGCACCAGCAGTACGAAATGCCATGCCCCCTGCTCCTTCAAAAGACCAGGTTCAGTTAAAGGATTTACTCAAAAATAATAGTTTAAATGAACTCATGAAACTGAAGCCACCTGCCAATATTGCTCAGCCAGTTGCAACTGCTGCTAGTAAGTCCATTTTCAGCCATTTGAACTTTGTCTTTCCCAAGCAGTTTGGGTTTCTTGTGTGTGTTTTACAAGTGGTTTTGGATGTTGTGTTTAATATTTATGTTTTCTTTGTGTGTGTGTGCCTGAGTGTATTAATGTACACCATATGTATGAAGGTACCCATGGAGGCCAGAAGAGGTTGTCAGAGTCCACTGGAACTGGAGTTAGATTTTGTTTGTTTGTTTGTTTTTTGATTTTTGAGATAGGGTTTCTCTGTATAGCCCTGGCTATACCGGAGTACTTTAATCCCAAGTACTGGGATTGAAGGCATATACTACAACTGCCTGGCTTAGTAGTGGGTGTTACAATCTTTTTTTTTGGGGGGTGTTATAATCTTCGAAACATCTTTTTGTTGCTCATTTAATAAATACCTATGGTGGGTGTGTTGTTCCAGCTCCCTCTGGAGTTGGAGATCCTGTTGAGTAGACAGTTATAACCAGTACCCTCTTAGGAGCTCAGACTGCAGTGTAGAGAGATGGGTAGTGAACAGATTGTATTTCTGAGACAGCCCTAGTGCTATGAAGAGAAGTAAAAGGTGCATTGTAGTGTTTTTGGTACACGTGAGTGCCTGCCTATATCTGCTCTGACCACCAACCTCCAGGTGAGGAATGTTTTCTACATTCCTAAACTGGAACTCATTAGACAGGGTAGGCTAGCCAGTGTGTCCCAGGGAACCTCTTGTTAAGGCCATAACCAGCTGCTTGTTATTATTTGTTTTCATCTTTTTCTTACTTTTTTGTTTTGTTTTTGTTGGTTTTGGATTTATTTGTTTTGAGACAGGTTTTCTCTGTATCCCTGGTTGTATCATCTGTAGACCAGGCTGGCCTGGAACTCAGAGATCTCCTTGCCTCTGCCTCCCAAATGCTGGGATTAAAGGCTTGTAGCCTTTTTATTTTTAAAGACTCCAGCCTTTTTTTTTTTTTTGGTTTTTGAGACAGGGTTTCCCTGTTTATCCCTGGCTGTCCTGGAACTCACTCTGTAGACCTGGATGGCCTCGAACTCAGAAATCCACCTGCCTCTGCCTCCCAAGTGCTGGGATTAAAGGCGTGCGCCACCACTGCCCGGTGACTCCAGCCTTTTTATTTTCAAAGGTTTAATTTTTTTTTTAATGTGCATGAAATGTTTGCCTTTATGTATGTCTGTGTACAATGTGTGCAGTGCTGGTGGAGGCCAGATGTTTGCCTTCATGTATGTCTGTGTGCAGGGCTGGACTTATAGATAGTGTAAACTGTCATGGGGTGCTAGAAATTGGACCTAGTTTCTCTGGAAGAGCAACCAGTACTCTTTAACTTCTGAGCCATCTCTACAGTCCAGCACACAACCTTTTTTTTTTTAAACATGAGGTCTGGGAATGAACATGAAATTCTGGTCCTTTTACAAACTCTTGCTCTAGGAGCAAGTTGGATTTTTATAAAGCATTCAAATTTCCTAGTTACTGTGGTTAAGATAACATTTTAGGAGTAAATTAGGGGTGGTCTGTCCTTTTTTTTTTTTAAGATTTATTGTATTTATATATGAGTACACTGTCACTGTCTTCAGATACACAAGAATAGAGATTGGTGATCCCATTACAGATGGTTGTGAGCCACCATATGGTTGCTGGGAATTGAACTCAGGACCTGTGGAAGAGCAGTCAATGCTCAGCCATCTCTCCAGCCTCCTCCTTCCTTTATTTCAAACTTTAGTATAAATTATTATTTTTTTTTTTAAGAGATTCTTAACCTGAGCCACTGTAAACTCTCAATGACCTTTCTGCCTCAAATCAAGCTTCTGACTATAGGAATTATAGACATGTAGCACCTTGCTTGGCTAAGTGTAATGGTTTTCATAATGTTTTTAATTTCAAAAAATTTTTATGTATAGGGATGTATCTGTGTACCATTTGTGTGCATTGTCCCTGGAACCTAGAAAACAGTCCAGTGTCCCATTCCTTGGAGCTGAAGTAATAGAAGAGTGTCAAAGTTGCATATGCACTCTATTCAGCACTTTACCTTGTTTGTGACACGGTTCCTAACTGAGCCTGGAGCTCAGAAAAATGGCTATTTTGTCTTGTTCACAAACCACAAGCATCCTGTTGTCTCCCTTTTGCTGAGAGTACAGGTGTGTGCTGCAACAGCAAACTTTTTTTTTTTTTTTTGGTTTTTCGAGACAGGGTTTCTCTGTGTAGCCCTGGCTGTCCTGGAACACACTCTGTGGTCCAAGCTGGCCTCAAACTCAGAAATCCGCCTGCCTCTGCCTCCCAAGTGCTGGGATTAAAGGCGTGCGCCACCACAGCCCGGCCAAGCTTTTTGTATAGGTTCTTAGCATGTAGACTTGATCCCTTATGTTTGGGCAGTGAGCACATTGCTGAATCAGCCATCTCCCTAGCTTATTGTGTTGTTGATCTGAATTTTGTAAAAAAAAAGAAAAGAAAAAAAGAAAGAAAGAAAGAAGAAAAAAAAAACATTTTATGAATTTGTGTCGTCTTGCCAAGGGAGCATGCTAATCTTTGTATTGTTCCAGATTTAGTATATGTGTTGCTTAAGGGAGCAACCTGTTTTTTGTTTGTTTTACGTAAACCAGAGAGTTATCTCAAAAGTAATGCTGGTTTTTAGTATTTGTACTACATTATTAAGTAGTTTTGGCTAATGTATCTTGCTTATGAAACTTTTTCACCATTTTAAAATTTCTTATGTACGTTTTTTTCCCTTCTTTTTTGAGACCGTGTCTCACTATGTAGCTCACAATGGCCTGGAAATCCCTATGTGAAACAGCATGGCCTCAGATTTATAAATCTGCCTGCTATGGTTTCCTGAGTGCTGGGATTCAAAGTGTTTTCCATCCAGACAGGCCCATATTCCCCATGTTACTGGTTTGCTTAAGTGTTCTATAAAACCATATAGCTTTGAGTCTCACTGATTAAGTAAGTCCAACTGGGCTTTATTCTCAGCACCCACATCAGGCAGGTCACAATCACTGTAATTCCAATTCCAAGTGGATCTTATGCCTAATTTTAGCCTTTGGAGGCACTGCACATATGTGGTACACAATATATATATATGCATATATGTATATATGTATATGTATATATGCATATATATATATAAATATATATAAAATACTAAGTAAGTCTTCAAAATAACATACAGTAATTTGAATTCTTTCATGGTTATGTTTAATTTAGTGCTATCAATTTTTTGATATTTCTTTGCTTTTTAAAATGAATAAACTGGAATTTTTAAATTAGAGGAAACGAAATTGAGATGTGTAAAATGTAATCTGCTTTTCTTTCTGCAGCTGATGTCAGTAATGGTGCAGTTAAAAAAGAGTCTTCTAATAAAGAAGTAGCAAGGATATGGATAAACGACATGAAGATGAGGAGTTTCTCCCCAACTATGGTGAGTTTTAAATAGTACTATTACTGTTTATTTAAATAGTAATAGTAATATTACTATTTCTGTATAATGTGGAAGTTAGTTATTACTTTAGAAAAATCCCACCGAAGGCAGTCAGATCTCTGAGTTCAATGCTAGCCTGGTCTGCATACTGAGTTCCAGGACAGCCAGGGAGAAACCCTATCTTGGGGGGGAAAAAGAAAAACAGAGAAAGTTAGTTCTCAGGACGCTAGTTGACTGCAAGTAGGTTAATTAATTACAAAATCTTAGTAGGGCTAACATATCTTTCACAGGCAGTAGTGTTTCTTCAGGGCTAACCTTTTTATTCATCTACCTGATGAGGAATAATGCGATCATATTGTTTACCATACTTTTGATAACTTGGTGGAATTCAAATAAATGACTAGTTGGGAGCTGCCAAATCATGTAGTGCTGGGATTGAAGGCGTGTGTCACCAGTGCTCGATGTGGATGGGTTGTTACACAAAGTTTTTTCTTAACTGGCAGTGCTGTGTGCCTCAGGCCAGTGACTATGTATTCACTAGATACATTTCTGAGCGGCACTGTCCCTGCAGGGCCTGCCTCTAAGGACTTTACTTCATGAGTTCCTTTTCAGTAAACATAATATTTAGTGCCAGCTATGTATTTAAGAAAGTATATGAGAAACCTCAAAAGGTGTAATGTAGAGAGAGTGTGGTGGATACTGCTTTACAACTGAGAGAATAAAGGCTCTGAGATAGGAGTAAGGGACACCATGCCTATACCTCTTTAGTCTTTATGAAGTGGGAATGATGGACTTTGACAGGGATTCAGAAGGAAACACAAGCTCTAATAGGCACTGAGGTGCTGTTGGTTCTGCTTTCAGGTCAGTGAGCAAGCCAGGGCATACAGAAGAAATGGCCATGGGACTGTGGTTATAAATATATGCTAGAGGAAGAAGTGCCTAATCATGGTTTAGGGTGGTTATCATGGTTTGAGGAGAATTTACAAACAAAAAGAAAAAAAATGTCAAAAGGGTCATCCTTATTTATATTTGCACATTCTATAAAATCTTGGATTGATAGTTTGTCTTGCCATTCCTCCCCACACTTATTTTTTCAATTCCTAGATTGAAGAGAGAGACTGGGGTTGGAGAGAAATGTGTGAGCCGTGAGGGGCAAAGTCATTCCAGATGGTGGTTGAGGGGCTAGAACCCTGTGGGTGGCCCATTTTTGTGTAGGTTGTCATTGCTGTTTACCTTTGGACAGACAGGAAAGGTCCAACAGACTCTGGGCCTTTGTCTCTGTACTTAAGATTGATTGTACTTTTGTGTTACAGAAGGTTCCTGTTGTTAAAGAGGAAGATGAACCAGAAGAAGAAGATGAGGAAGAAATGGGTCATGCTGAGACCTATGCAGAGTATATGCCAATAAAATGTATGTCTTTTGGATTTGTCAAAATGATGGGCTCAAGTTCCTCTTGAACTTGAACT
>NW_022196905.1:118141585-118161031 GCF_008632895.1 Mastomys coucha | reverse complement strand
AGTCCCCTTGCCTGGGTTACTGGGTGGGATTGCAATCATGTCCCACAATACCTGGTTATGGAGGTTTGGGTTTGGGTTTGGTTTTGGTTTTGGTTTTTCGAGACAGGTTTTCTCTGTGTAGCCCTCCCTGGCTGTTCTGGAACTCACTCTGTAGACCAGGCTGGCCTTGAACTCAGAAATCTACCTGCCTCTACCTCTCAAGTGCTGGGATTAAAGGCGTGCGCCACCACTGCCTGGCCTGGTTATGGTTTAAATGGAATTTACCTTTTGGAAATTTTACTGTTTTTCCGCTTTTAGACAAATTTAGAACCTTGTTTGGGGTTAAAGTCTTTAAAAGCCATGACAGTAAATCCTTGGGTTTATTTATTTTGTTGCTAGCTAGTTTTGTTTATGTAAGTAGTGATTATAAAATTAAGGTTAATTATGGAGATAATAAACATACATTGTGAGTTTACACTAGTTTTCACACCTTATCCAAATCATAGGCACATTGGAGCCTTCTTTTGATTCTTGGTCGTTTTGATGTTTGTTTTTGAGTCAGGTTCTCTGTGTGCTTGGAATTCTCTGCTAGGCTGTCCTCAAAGAGATCTACTATCTGAATGCTTGGAGTGCTGAGTTTAAAGGTGTGAGCTGCCTTGCCTGGGGGCCATACCCTTTTGGCATTACTGAGATAGTCTTTGCTTCAAGCTTTCGTTTGCTTTGATCCTGTGTCAATGCTGTACTGGGATTGCCATAAGAGCCATGGGCGGGACTTCATTGGTTTTTATTAATGCTGTTTTCCTGCCTGCCTTTGTGTAATGTGACTAACTTCTTGGTGGCCATTATATGAGGTTGAAAGTTAAGTTTTAGCTGGGCTGGGTGCCTTTAATCCCAGCACTTGGGAGGCAGAGGCAGGTGGATTTCTGAGTTCAAGGCCAACCTGGTCTACAGAGTGAGTTCCAGTACAGCCAGAGCTATACAGAGAAACCCTGTCTTCAAAAACCAAAAAAAAAAAAAAAAAACCAAAAAGTTTTAGCTTTTGTATGAAAATTTAAACCTTTTTGCTACATTAAGAGTAATAAGAGGGAAAATTGTCTTTTTTTTAACCCTTTGATATCAGGTTTCCTTGTATTCAGTGTGGCCTTCAGCTCAACTGATCCCACCACCTCATCTTTCCTGGTAGATGAGACTGGTGCTGTGCCATACCATATCTAGCTGTGTTGGGTTTGTGGGGCTGGCATGGAACATTGCCTGCCTGTGCTTCCTGAGGAGGTCTGCTTTTTAAGATCTTTTCATCATCTATCTCTGAACTGCGTAGTTAGGTAATTTTTGTGAAATTTGAGAAGTACGTTACAATTATTAATTTTATATAGAAGCTCAAAGTGAGTAGTTAGTGTTTTTTCTGTCATAAGACAAATATTGTACTATCTTGTAATAAGACTGGAAATGCTACTCAAATGACTGAAATGAAATACTTTAAAATCTTTGTTTAGTAAAAATTGGCCTGCGTCACCCCGATGCAGTGGTGGAGACTAGCTCTCTGTCCAGTGTCACTCCTCCTGATGTTTGGTACAAAACCTCCATCTCTGAAGAGACCATTGATAATGGCTGGCTCTCCGCATTGCAGCTTGAAGCAGTCACCTATGCGGCCCAGGTAATTAGTTAAGTTTGATGGTTTATGTTGGTACATAAAGTTAAAATTTTTTTTCACTCCTTCCATTACTTCATTCATTCATTGATTGATTCATTCAAGTCTCCTTGTAGCCTTGGGTCTCCTGGAACTTTCTATGTAGACCAGGCTGGTCTCAAACTCAGAGATTCAGCTGCTACTTCCTCCTAGTACTGAGGTTAAAGGTGTGTACAATACCTGACTCATTTACTTATATATGTGTGTCTCATGAGTGCATTTCAGAGGTGTCAGGTAATGATACAGGCCAGTCGAGGAAGTTGGATCCTTTCCTCTCCAAGCTAGAGTTACAGTCAGTTGTCATTTACTTGGTCTGTGCTGGGAATCAAACTTCAGGTACTCTGGAAGAGTAGCAGGTGCTCTTAGCCACTGAGCCTTCTTTACAAGCCCTATAAAATACAATCTTAATAAAGGTAAATTTTCCTTGCCAGAAAAACTAGGAAATAGAATTTTTCAATAGTTCTGTGTTAGCCGGGTGATGGTGGTACATGCTTTTATTCCTAGCAGAGGCAGGCAAATATCTGAGTTCTAGGCCAGTCTGGTGTAGAGAGTGAGTTTCAAGACAGCCAGGGCTACACAGAAGCCTTGCCTGGGAAAAAATAAAAAGTTCAATACATTAGGAACAGAGAAGGGGCAGCAGCTATTAGAAGAGTGCTTGCTAGTAGAAATAACAAGTCATGACCTCTGATGTTACAGGACTGTTGTTAGTGTGGGGCCTTACATATATCTTTTCTCTAAGATCTAAGACTTATGCTACTGGGGATCTGAGGTATATGATTCCTCTTTTCCCTGCCTAAAGACTTGAGTGCCCATACTGTTGCATAGTTACTAAACTGGCAGTCCTGTGCTGCTCAAGTCTATTGGTAATGTGCCACGGGAATCGTACTCACTTCAGGTATGCTTGAAGAGATTTTGTTTCAACTTCCTTTCTGTAAGATAAGCATTGTGGTAACTAGCTAACTGTCCCCATGATTTATGTATCACGTAGTAGGTGTTTAGAAAGGGGGGGGCACCTCACCCATTTGTTTGCTTTATGTGGCAGGGTAGAAGGAAAAAGTTTAGTTCCTATACATAGAGAATATTCATGATAGGGGTCAGTCTAATATATCAAATTGCATGAAGGAAGAATGACGACCCTTTTTCATGGTTGTTTTTGTTGGGTGGGAGCTTATTTATTAAAGCAGGGCCACCTTATCAGTAGCTACTTTGATGAGAAAAATTTCCCAATTTATCTTCTTTTTAGCAACATGAAACATTCCTCCCTAACGGAGACCGTGCTGGCTTCTTAATAGGCGATGGTGCTGGTGTGGGTAAAGGCCGGACAATAGCAGGGATCATATATGAAAACTATTTGTTGAGTAGAAAAAGAGCATTGTGGTAAGTACAAAGACTGACTGATTAGCATATCAGGATGAATTTAAATGAATACTTCTTTTTATAGTATCAATATCTTTATACCTTAGTTCTATCCAAAAGTAGAATTAAAGTTTAATTTGATTTAACTTTTTCTTTTTTGGACAGGTTTAGTGTATCAAATGACTTAAAATATGATGCTGAAAGAGATTTAAGGGATATTGGAGCAAAAAACATTTTGGTCCATTCGTTAAATAAGGTATGGAAGCTTCCTTGTTCAGTGGGGCTATCAATGAATGCATACTGACTTGTGTTATTCTCATAACAATGAGAGTAAGCTGAGCAGTGGTGGCGCACGCCTTTAATCCCAGCACTTGGGAGGCAAAGGCAGGTGGATTTCTGAGTTCAAGGAGAGCCTGGTCTACAGAGTGAGTTCCAAGACAGCCAAGGCTATACAGAGAAACCCTGTCTCAAAAAACCAAAAAAAAAAAGAATGAGAGTAATTTTCAGGGAGAGTTAGAGAATTGGGTTTGTTACAAGGATTCAGTGAGTTATTCCACAGAACCCATGCCAAGTCATGGATGTTTTAGTGGCAAACAATGAGGGCATGGTCCCTGGTGTAATGACATTGTCATTTTGGTCTCTGGTGTTGTATTGTCTTAGTTTCTAGAGTGCTTTCTTTGCCTGTATATAGAAAAGTAGTGCACCAGTCACCATAGTCAACACATTTGTGCAGCCTAGAAAGAATCGTTCTAATTTGTAAACTCTTTTGTGACCTGTTTGTGTTTGTCTAACAATGGAGTTAAATGACTTTGCTTATGTTAATGTGGTAACAAGAAAATGGGTGTCTATATTTAAAACACATTTTAACATGATTAGAATTTCAATGCTTGGTCTGCAGAGATAGCTCAGTGGTTAAGAGCACTAGCTGCTCTTCTAGAGTTTCTGAGTTCAATTCCCAGCAACCACATGATGGCTTACAGCCATCTGTATGGAATCTAATGCCCTCCTCTGGTGTGTCTGAAGACACCATACAGTATACTCCTATATACATAAAATGAAGAAATAAACCTTAAAAAAAAAAAAGAATTTTAGTACCTATCTAGCATATTCTATTGTTTTGAATGTAGTCTTACTACATATATTAGCCCATGTTGGTTTCTTAATTCACACATGCCTGGCATGAATCTTGTTCTTTTTATTTTTTGAGACGAGGTCTGACAATGTAGCCCTGGCTGTCTTGGAACTCTCGTTGACTGTCCTGAAACTCAATATGTAGACCAGGCTCACCTCAAACTCATAGAGCTCTACCTACCACTGACTCCTGAATGCTGGCTTTATAGGCATGTGCTACCAAGTCTTCCCTTCTGGCATAAATTGTAATATGTACTATGTGCCTTTGTTGGCTAAGAAGTTTCCTACAAATATCTCCCTACTATATATGAAAATCATAGAATGGAAATCTGTTTTTCATATGTTTACATGTGGCCCATTGTTGAGATCCATGTCCCCACTGGCTTCTTTCAGTAGTTCAGTGACTTTTCTGATTAGTTTGTATTTAGTTGAGTAGATCTGCAGTTAATATGCTATGTTTTGAATGACTGCAGTTTAAGCCTAAAACATGTGTCTGACATCTAGGTATGTTTATTTGTGAGCAGTGTAACCAGTGGGCACATTACTCCGAATTGTCTGTTTGGAGGTGCTGGGGATAGAACCCAGGGCATGCTCAGTGCTGTCCTCAACCACTGAGTCACACCCCTTCCCCAAGCCTATTAGCTAAACCGTCTGCTCGTATTTCTCTATTCTTTAGCCCAGTTCGAGTTTTGCTTATAGCCAGTGCTGTACCTCTGTAGGGAAGCTGATTTGATGGGTTTTTGTTTGTTTGGTGGTATGTTGGTGATATGTGTGCATTTTTGTAGAGTAAGGTTCATGCGTTGTCATATATGTATTGATTTTTCAGAGTCTGTCATGAACCTATTATGTTGAGTATTGTAATTTGAGTAGATAATGCTTCAAGGAATGTGTACTAATTAATCTTCTGGTTTTTCTTTTTTTCTTTCTTCTTTTTTTTTAGTTTAAATATGGAAAGATTTCTTCCAAACACAATGGGAGTGTGAAAAAAGGTGTTATTTTTGCTACCTATTCTTCCCTTATTGGTGAAAGCCAGTCTGGTGGTAAATATAAGACCAGGTTGAAACAGCTTCTGCACTGGTGTGGTGACGACTTTGATGGAGTGGTATCCTTTAATAGGAATTGTTGAGTTTGATGGCATGAAAAGTTACATACACTTAGGCCTTTAGAAAAAATAATATTGAGTGAGTTTTTTGGAGGGTGATCAATTTAATAATTACTAGTCCTGGACTCTAGTCCCAGGAAACTGGCAATGCATTGTCATGTGTTGGGGGTGGCTACATCCTCTGTGCACCACCGAGGCTCATGATGCCTGTTCTCGTGATGGGGTGAGTACTTGAGGAAACTGAGGAAGCCTCATTCATTTAGTGTATCCCACCTTATTTGTTTACAGTATAGCTGCTGCTGTCCAGAGAACCCCATGTTCTGAAGTGCTGTTTTAACTTAGTTGCCACTTGTTTATGGTTTCCTGAAATTCTCCCTGTAGACCATAGTTCTTGCCTCAGTGGATCCTTTCCTGCATTTTGTTAAGAAAAAAAATTTGTAGCTGAAATGAATACCACATTGAGCAAGATGCCTCAGAATTTTCAGTATAAGGGAAAGGAATAGAGACAAGTCAGAGATGTCTTCATCTATATATAGAACCTTAAGTCCCCCGTGGGTTCCTATTCTATAGACAACATTCCTGAATAGTTCCTGCCCTTTGATATATTCCTTAGCTCTTCCTTACAGATAGTGTTTGATGAATGTCACAAAGCAAAAAACTTATGTCCTGTTGGTTCTTCAAAGCCAACCAAGACAGGCTTGGCTGTTTTAGAGCTTCAGAACAAATTGCCAAAAGCAAGAGTTGTGTATGCCAGTGCTACTGGTGAGTATATATTTAATCAGAAATATATTTGCATGTTACTTTTACAGCTATAATAGTTTTGGATGTTTACTAGGTGCTTCTGAACCACGCAACATGGCCTATATGAACCGTCTTGGAATATGGGGTGAGGGAACTCCATTCAGAGAATTCAGCGATTTTATCCAAGCCGTGGAACGCAGGTAATGAGGATTGTGGCACTGTTTTTCCAGAACTCTTTCTGTATAGAAGTCCTGCTTTGTGTATTGATGGTTACTGTATGTTTTAATTTTGTTCAGAGGTGTTGGTGCCATGGAAATTGTTGCTATGGATATGAAGCTTAGAGGAATGTACATTGCACGACAGCTCAGCTTTACTGGAGTGACCTTCAAAATTGAGGAAGTTCTTCTTTCTCAAAGCTATGTTAAAATGTATAACAAAGCAGTCAAGCTGGTGAGAAATGTTGTCTGTATTTAATGTGCCTGATAATTGTTTTTAATGAGTATTTTCCGTTGAAAAGTTTCAACATAGAAGAATGTTTTTAGGCTGTAAAACAACAGATGATCACAGTTGCTTATTTGACTATATTTTCTGTATTTTTATTTTCTATGGTAATTCATATTCAGTGCAAATTGAACTCAAAATTACAGTATAATCATATCCTATAATGACAGCTTTAGGAAGTGTACTTTTTGAGACAGTTATGTGGGAGCATCCTGGAAATTGTCCAGGCATTGTCCCAAGTGACTGCAGATTATTTTGGTTGAAGAAGTCATTTTTAGTTTTTGTGAAGATGGGGTCTCCCTGTGTCATTGTGGCTGGTCTGGAACTCCCTTTGCTACGTAGACCAGGCTGACATTGAACTTACAGAGATTCTCATGCTTCCTGAGTGATGGTACTAAAGGCATGGCCAACATGTTTGGTTTAAGGGATCACTTTTAAGTAACAATATTCAAAAACATATGTAAAATGTTTTCTATGTGTTTTCAGTGGGTTATCGCTAGAGAGCGATTTCAACAAGCTGCAGATTTGATTGATGCTGAGCAGAGAATGAAGAAATCTATGTGGGGTCAGTTCTGGTCTGCTCACCAGAGGTTTTTTAAGTACCTGTGTATAGCGTCCAAAGTGAAAAGGGTGGTGCAGCTGGCTCGGGAAGAGATCAAGAATGGGAAGGTAAGTTGGAGGGTAGATATCTGGTATAGTTTGTGCTCAGTTAGTTAGTCTTTGTGGAATGAGGTCTTTTAAGTGGAAAAGTCTTTGGAGATGAGGGGCAGGATTTTTGTGTAGCCCTATTAAAATTCACTCTGTAGACCGGGCTGGCATCAAGCTCAGAGATGCACCTGCCTCTGGTTTCTGCGTGTTGGGATTAAATGTATACACCACTGCTGCTTGGCTAGAGTAGTCTTTATTTGTTTATTTGTTGGTTTTTTGAGACAGGGTCTCATTACATAGCTCTGGCTATCCTGGAACTCAAAATGTATACCAGGCTGGACTCAAACTGAGTTTGTTGGGATTAAAGGCTAAAGGTCTGCATCACTGTGTCCCTCTCTGGAATAGTCTTTTAGATGGATGTTACTAAAAATACTATTGCAGTCAGATTTGTGTTAATAATTTATTTTATTAGCCGGGCAGTGGTGGCACATACCTTTAATCCCAGCACTTGGGAGGCAGAGACAGGTGGATTTCTGAGTTGGAGGCTAGCCTGTGAGTGAGTTCCAGGACAGCCAGGGCTATAAAGAGAAACCCTGTCTGGAAGAACAAACAAAAAACTTTTTTTTATCATTGGTTTACTTTTGAGTTAGTATTGTTCTGTAATAGACTGGTTTGGCATTTGGTGGGTTGTTTAGGCTGAACCTCATGGCAGTCTTCCTGCCTTACAAGTAGTAGGATTGTAGGTATTTCCTACCATAATTTGCCTTGTGTTAAAGAGTTTGAGATAGCCTTAAAAATAAATTCTAGGGGATAGAGAGATAGCTCAGTAGTTAAGAGCACTGACTGCTCTTCTGAAGTTCCTGAGTTCAAATCCTAGCAAGTACATAGTGGCTCACAACCATGTGTAATGGGATCTGATGCGCTCTTCTGGGATGTCTGAGAACAGCTACAGTATTCTTACATAATATCTGTTTTTTTTTTATCTTTTATTTTTAAAGATTTGTTTATTTCATGTATGTGAGTACACTGTAGCTATCTTCACATACACCAGAAAAGGGCATCAGATCCCTGTTACAGATGGTTGTGAGCCACCATGTGGTTGCTGGGAATTGAACTCAGGACCTCTGGAAGAGTAGTCTGTGCTCTTAACTGCTGAGCCATCTCTCCAGCCCATAAATAAATCTTTAAAAAAAGAAAAAATTCTAGAGCTGGGCAGTGGTGGCACATGCTTTTAATCCCAGCTCTTGGGAGGCAGAGGCAGGTGGATTTCTGAGTTCAGGGCCAGGCTGGCTTACAGAGTGAGTTCCAGGATAGCCAGGGCTATACAGAGAAACCCTGTCTCGAAAAACCAAAAATAAATAAATAGATAGATAAATAAATAAATTCTAAACCAGGCAGTGGTACTTCATGCCTTTAATCCCAACACCAGGGAGGTAGACATAGGCAGATCTCTTGAATTTGAGGCCAGCCTGGTCTATAGAGGAGTCAGGGCTAACCGGAGAAAACCTTTCTCGAAAAGCAAACAACAGAAAACCCGAAAAGTGACAGGTTGTGTGAGTGTGTGTGTGTGTGTGTGTGTGTAGTTCAAGCACTTGAGAGACTAGAAGATCTCAAGCTCAGGGCTAGCTGTGGCTATATCAGAGTTCCACGTGTGCTTCAGTGATGACTGTTGAGAAAGTTCAGCTTAGTATAGCAAATATAAATGCTGTGTAGTTTGTTCAGGAGTGTTATTTTCCTGATTAGCTTTAAGTATTACCCTAAGCTTGCTAGCTTTGTTTGATTACGTATCTGGATAAAACACACCAAGGGTTGCCTTGCCAGTGGTGATAAATACCTTTTATTCCCCAAGTTTGGGAGGCAGAGGCAGGGAAATTGAGAGTTTTAAGGACAGCCAGTGCTACAGACATGCACGCATGCACACAAAACACTAAACATTGTGAATTCCATGAGGTCAGGGACGAAATATATTTCCTCTGACTTTGTTTCTGGGGATTAGAGGGAGGCAAGGACTTTACATATCCCTGGCTGTCCTGAAATTCAAGAATTCTGCCTGCCTCTGCCTCCTGACTGCTGGGATTAAAGGCAAGTGCTACCTACCATACCTGGGCATACTTTATCCACTTTTTGACATAGCTCACATAGAATAAATAAAGCCCAAACTAATCTAATGTGTTGGTGTCATTTTTTGAAATTAAAAAAAAAATTTTTTTTTCCTAGATATTCAACATGTGGTTTAGTGAGAAGCCATAATATGTTACTCATAGGTGTGTATTTTGTGTTTCCCAGTGTGTTGTAATTGGTCTGCAGTCTACAGGAGAAGCCAGGACTTTAGAGGCCTTGGAAGAAGGTGGAGGAGAACTAAATGATTTTGTTTCAACTGCCAAGTAATGTTTTTAAATTTCTTTTTGAATATTAATTTAGATGAACCTTTAGCATCTCCTTTCAAAGTTATCTGAGGTTTACGGTTCTGTGCTTTCCTTCTTTATACTAAATCTTCTGGGAAATAACAGGTGGGTGACGCATAGTCCTGAAGTGCTGAGCATTGGAATGCTTTACAGAGAGCATTTAGACTAACAGCGGGATTTTGTTTTATAAATCTTGAAACTAGCTTAACTTCAGATTTAATTGTGTGTGTTTCAAATAACCCTTGCTATTCAATATTGGGGAATGTAAAGATGCCTCAGTGTTTAAGCCCATATTGCTCTCCTATTGGACCTGACTTTAGTTCTGAACCCCTTAGCTCCAGGGTATCTTAGTACCCTCTTCCTATCTCTGAGATCACATGTACAGCATATACCTCATATCCATATACAGACATACATATAATTTCTTTTTAAGATAAAATTTTACAAAGATGAAAAGTGGAAATTGGAATTGCCATTTCAGAAAGTTCTAGATGATAATTGAAGATCAGACATAGTGGCACCTACCTGCCTTGGTTCCTAGGACTAGGGAGTCAGTGGCAACAGGTCTCTGAGAGTCCAAGGCCATTGTAGGCCATAGTGAGTCACTGTCTTAAAATTCTGAAGGAAGCCTGGCAGTGGTGGGGCACGCCTTTAATCCCACCACTTGGGAGGCAGAGGCAGGTGGATTTCTGAGTTTGAGGCCAGCCTGGTCTACAGAGTGAGTTCCAGGACAGCCAGGGCTATACAGAGAAACCTGGTCTCGAAAACAAAAACAACAGCAACAACAACAAAATCCTGAAGAAAAAAATAGTTAATTGAGGGGACTGGAGAGATGGCTTAGAGTTTAAGGCCACTCAGTGCCTGCTCTTAAAGTTGATCTTCTGCCCACATGGTTCCTCTCAACTACAACTCTGTGCCTTTTGAGAGTACTGGGCATACATGTAGTTAACAGACATACATGTAGGCAAAAAATAACCATACACAAATTTAAATTTTTTTTAAACCTTAGAAAATATTAAGTGATAATAAATCAGCATAATAGCTTTGAGGCTGTTCTGTACCCTTTTTGGGAACATGTGCAAGTGCTTTGGGAATTCCTGTCACTGAAAATTGCTTGTGGAATAGCTTTCTGATTTGAATCATTGAGTAACTTCTACTATTCACATTAAGCTACCTGAGCAATTTATAAGTACATTTATGTTGTTGGTGTAGTGTGAAGCACACTAAGTTTCAAAGATATCTTTAAATGTAAATTAAGGTGTATTATAATTGTAAGACATCTTACTGATTATACACTAAAGACTGAAAATTGAAGTAAGTAAATGTACTATTAATGAAATTAGTTTCAGTAACCTCTTTGTTCAGTTTGTTTTATATAAGGGTCTTGCTGTATTTCCCAGGGCAGTCTTGAATTTCTGGGATTAAGATAATCTCCTGCCTAAGTTTCCTTCAATAGTTGTGACTACAGGCAAATATTGTTATGCACTCCTAAAACCCTTTACTCTTAATCTTAATTGCTTTTTGTGTATGGATGGTGTATGTATGTGTACGCACCCACATGTATGTAGTGTATGCTCCTGTGTACACACTTGTAAACAGCAACATGTTGAATATCTTGTGTTGCTCTCTCACTCTCTTGAGGAAGGGTCTCAAAACTGAAGATCTGCCATTTCAAACAAACTGACTAGCTCACATCAGTCAGGATTAGTTTCCCCCTCCTATGCTTGGGTTACAGTCATTCTGTTTTAATTGGTTTGTTGGTGATTTGATCTAAGGTCTTAATTACTGTTCCAGAGCAAGCTCTTACTCACTGAGTCATTTCCTCAGTCTCTGTCCTACTGATTAATGTAAGCAGTACAAAGTATAAGGGATGGGTGTGTGTCTTGCAAAATGGTATTGGACAGGCTTCTCTTAAAATTTACTTTAGCTGAGTTTTGAAAATTGCTTAAGATTGAAGAAATTGTATTAAATATATTTAGTAAGGATTCCACAGGTGCCTCATGAAGTAGTAAGTTTCACTGCTTTTTTTCCTACAGAGGGGTATTGCAGTCACTGATTGAAAAACACTTCCCTGCTCCAGACAGGAAGAAACTTTATAGTTTGCTAGGAATTGATTTGACAGCCCCAAGTAACAACAGTTCACCAAGAGATAGTCCTTGTAAAGAAAATAAAATAAAGAAGCGGAAAGGTGAGTGGTTTTTTTTTTCTTTTTTTCTTTTTGTTTTTCGAGACAGGGTTTCTCTGTGTAACCCTGGCTGTCCTGGAACTCTCTGTAGACCAGGCTGACCTCGAACTCAGAAATCTGCCTGCCTCTGTCTCCCAAGTTCTGGGATTAAAGGTGTGCGCCAACACTGCCCAGCATTTTTCTTTAAGTAGTTGATGCTGACAGTGCTGTTGGTCTTTGTTTAGAATTAGCTGTTGATCCTGACTTACCTGAAGAGAAAGGGTCTGATGCTTTTTCCTGTTGGTTAGTCTTAGGAAATTAGAGGGCTTGTTAGGATTGTTCTAGGTTCACTTAGTCTTGTGTTGTCAGAGCTGCTCTTTGGTAACTCTGTAATGGCTGGCAGTACCCCATCCTCCCACCCCTATTTTTTGGTAGTACTAGGCAGTGCTTGCATTCTTCCTCTTTCAGTTTTTGGAGCAGCTGGAGTTGCAGGAGTTATGTTTGCCTTGCTAACTAGTGCTTTGGTTACTATACTTTTCTTTTTTAAAGATTTATTTATTTATTTATTATATGTAGGTACACTGTAGCTGTCTTCAGACACCCCAGAAGAGGGTATCAGATGTCATTACGGATGGTTGTGAGCCACCATGTGGTTGCTGGGATTTGAACTCAGGACCTTTGGAAGAGCAGTCAGTGCTCTTAATCGCTTAGCCATCTCTCCAGTCCATAACGTACTTCTTAATTATTAGGAATTGTATTCATTCGTGTTTGATAATTAGCTTGGATTATTGTAAAGTAGAATATCTGATTGGGTGCTTTCTGTCATATTTGACTAATGACCTGACACTCTTGTAATGATATCAGATGTGACAAGATACTTCATATTGAAATCTTTTTTATTGCATTCGTTCATGGGTGCCCACGTATCATTGTTAGTGTGGAGGTCAGAGGACAACTTGCAGGAGTTGATCCCCTCTTTTGTCCATGTAGGTTTTGGGGTCCTCCTCAGCTCCTCAGGCTTCGTGACTAGCACTCTGTGCACTGAGCCATTTCAGTGGTTCCTTTATTTGTAATGCACCTGAAGTGAGTGAGTGGCTACTGCCACTGTAGCACACCCACTGTACATTTTAACTGAAGAACACAGGAAGTATTAGTGTCCCATGATCAGTAGTATCTTAGAGAAGCTGACATGTTGTTTCACAAGAAGTTAGGTTTTCTCTGTTCGGTTAGTAAGAAAACTTCATGGAGTTTTGATTTGAGTTTTTGAGCATTCATAATCTCTTTTTTAAATATTAGGTAATTCAAATCAACCACTTAATTATCTTTGAAAATCAGTTTTTATATATCAGGATGTCATCTGTCTGTGTCTCTCTCTACTCCCTTTATCTGTCAAGACATTGTCTCATGCAATCCTAATGTGCCTCGATCTCACTTTGTAGACTAGGCTGGCTTTGAATTCAACAGAGGCAGACTTGTGTTTGCCTCCTAAATTCTGGGATTAGAGACTTGTGCTTGTACACCTGGCTGATTCCTTAATTTTTCTAGGCATTTTATGTTTAGTTTCTGTTACTCTTTTGAAAACTAGTTAGTAGTTAATTGTAAGTGTGACTTTGGTTCTGTTTCAACTTAATCTTGAGTTTTTATTTAATTTTTATGGTTTGAGAATTTTATGCATGCATATTGTGATTTAATCCAGGCCCTCATTTTTTTTCTCATCAGTTTTGAGTTTGTATTTATACATGTAGTTTTTTTGTTGTGTAGCTGACAATACCTGCGTTCTTGTGAACTTGCTTTGTTCTTCACATGTACATTCTTGCTGTCTGCACTTCTCACTAGACTCAACTCACAAACTGAAATACGACACAGCAGGTCTTTAGAAACACTAAATGTACGCCGGGCAGTTGTGGCACACACTTTTAATCCCAAAACTCAGCAGGCAGAGGCAGGTGGAGCTCTCTGAGATTGAGGCCAGCCTGGTTTTATAGAGCAAGTTTTAGAACAGCCAGGGCCACACACACACACACACACACACACACACACACACACACACACACACACACAAAAACATACCTCAAAACAAAGAAAAGCAAAAATATACAATGAATTTCTAGCTGAGTCTTGTTTCTGGCTTTTGAGGATAGGTGAAGAAATTACTCGAGAAGCCAAAAAAGCACGAAAAGTTGGTGGCCTTACTGGAAGCAGTTCTGACGACAGTGGAAGTGAGTCTGATATTTCTGATAATGAAGAAAGTGACTATGAGAGCTCTAAAAACATGAGCTCTGGGGATGATGACGATTTCAATCCCTTCAGAGATGAGTCCAGTGAAGACAACGAGGACGGTGAGTTAGTTCACTAAAGTTTTCCATTTGAACAGTAGACTGAGGTGTTGTGTGGCAGAATGATCTCTGAGTTTTAGGCCAGCCGGGGTTATACCGTGAAACCTTATCTCAAAGACAAATAATGAGAACCTTTTCTAGGAGCTAGAGACATGGCTCAGTGGTCATAGTGGTTTTTTGTTTTTGTTTTTTTGTTTTAAGATTTATTTATTACTGTAAATAAGTACACTGTAGCTGTCTTCAGACATTCCAGAAGAGGGTGTCAGATCTCATGACCAATGATTGTGAGCCACCAAGTGGTTGCTGGGATTTGAACTCAGGACCTCTGGAAGAGGAGTCAGTGCTCTTAACCGCTGAGCCATCTCTCCAGCCTGTCATACTGTTCTTGCAGAGAACCTGGTTGTCTACCAGCACCTAGGACTGAGGGCTTGTTACTTCCTGACTCCAGCTCCAGGAGCATTTGACCTCCAAAAACACCTGCATCAATCTCCATGTAGATGCATACAAATACCTGTGATTAAAAATTAGACAAATCTTTAAAAACATAAATGAAGCTTTTTCATATATTTAGTATTTGTGATCCAACAGATTCTAATCTTTTCTTAGTGTAGAACAAGATTGTCTGTCTACTAGAGGTTTGACCCTAAGATAAAAAGAACCGAGCCCAGCTTTGTACCTTTTCTTTTTTTTTTTTTTTAAGTCGCTAGAGCATCTCACTATGTAGCCCTGGATGATTTAGAACTGTGCGTTCATTTCTTTATATTAAATTTTAGGGATATGACTTTACTCTGGATCCTGTTATTCTCCCTCAGTATTCCTGAGTTCTTTGATCAAGGGATTGCAAGACCAGACCTTCCATGGGCTTACAATTTTTAACTTCAGAATATAGAATGGTAGCTCTCTGTGTGTGAATGAGTGCGCTGGACACTGCTGGTTGGAAATACTTATATAAGTAGTCAGTTAGCAAAACTAAACTTACCTTCTTTAAAGATTCCATAATGTTCTAATAAGTTATTTAATACATATTTGCATGATCTTTTTAGATCCGTGGTTAATTAGGAAAGATCATAAGAAAAGCAAAGATAAAAAAAAGAAGAAAAGTATAGATCCAGATTCCATTCAAAGTGCCTTGTTAGCATCAGGTCTTGGATCAAAGCGACCTAGTTTCTCCTCTGCACCAGTCATCTCACCTGCTTCCAACAGTGCACCAGGTACCACATAGAAACTTCTGCTTTTGAAATGAGCTATTGATGCAATCAGGTATTGAAATTTGACCATGATTAACAAAAGTTCTTTATCAGCCCACAGTAACAGCAACAGTAACAGCAGCCTTATAACAAGTCAAGATGCTGTTGAAAGGGCACAACAGATGAAGAAAGACCTGCTTGATAAACTAGAAAAATTAGCTGAAGACCTTCCTCCAAACACCCTGGATGAACTTATTGATGAACTTGGTGGTCCTGAAAATGTGGCTGAGGTAAATAGATGTGGTTAATACTGTGTTCCCTCTTGATAACTTTTTCTTCACCTTTAAAAGTTTTTTTTTTTTAATTTGTTTCTATATAAATATGAGTGCTCTATTTGCCTCCATGACTGCATGTCAGAAGAGGCTATCAGATCCCAGGACAGATGGTTGTGAGCTACCATGTGTTTGCTGGGATGTGATCTTATAGCCAGTGCTCTTAACCACGGAATCATCTCTCCAGTCCCTTTCTTCACTTTAAATTCTGTGAAATGAATGTACATAGAAGCCTTTTTCTGCTTTATTTCTCATGATAGGACTGCATTGCCCTCATTGTGTGATTGTTTAGTCTACACTTGGGTCCTTACTGTTGTGCATATTTTGTGATTGTGACCATGTACCAGTTTCTCACATTCCTTTGTCCCCAGCGACAACTTGTTGCATATCTGTTTCATGCTCCCAGCCAATTTCCTTAAAACTCTGTTGATGTTTATTTCTTAGATGACTGGCCGCAAGGGTCGGGTCGTGAGCAATGATGATGGAAGCATATCATACGAGTCGAGGTCTGAGCTTGATGTGCCTGTGGAGATTCTAAACATCACGGAGAAGCAGAGGTTCATGGATGGAGACAAGGTATTCTTCACATAAGTGCTTTTCAGTGTTAGCTTCAAGAGGCTCTGTTCTCCATTTCTCCACTCCTACAGCATCGACTGTTTACTTGTTGAATAATCTGTTTTTTATTAGTAATAGTAATGATTATTTTACACATTTGAGTTTTTATGATGGCAGTATAGATTCTGTATGATGCATGAGAACCTTTGAACTTTTGAATTCACAAGCCAAGTGAGGTTGTATATCCCAGAAATGGAGGGAGAGAATTGGGAACTCATTCTTCTTGGCTGCATTAGAGCAGGAGTTATAAACTTGCCTGGACTATATGAGGCTTTGTATGAAAAATTAAATTGAGAGATGTAGGGATATCTTAACGTGAATATAAAAATAGTATGTCATCGTGATTGCTTTAATCTTTCTTTTTTTTTAAAGGTCTTTTATTTTTTTTAAAGATTTATTTTTATTTTACATTGATGAGCTATGATATCTGTGTATATGAATGTTTTGCCTGCATGCTCCTGCCCCTCTCACTCTGGCGTAATACACTGTAGCTGTCTTCAGACGCATCAGAAGAGGGCATCAGATCTCATTACGGGTGGTTGTGAGCCACCATGTGGTTGCTGGGATCCGAACTCAGGACCTTTGGAAGAGCAGTCGGTGCTCTTAACTGCCGAGCCATCTCTCCAGTCCTTATTACTATTCTTATTATTTTGAGGTGGAATCTTACTGTGTAGCCTTAGCTGTCCTGGAACTTGCTGTGTGGACCAGGTTTGCCTCAAATTGATAGAGATTTGCCTGCCTCTGCCTTCTAAGTGTTAGGATTAAAGGAACCACACTTGGACTAAAAAGGAAAATTAGCTGTTAGTCAGCATAATGTAATGATATCTAGTGTCATTTTGGGTCTAGAACAGTAAGAATAGTGCTGGGCAGTGGTGGCATACTCATTTAATCCTAGCTCCCCTAGTAAAGTCAGCTAGATCTCTATGAGTTTGGGGTCAATGTGGCCAAACTGGTCTACAGAGTTCTAGGAAAGTTAGTTCCACAAAGAGAAACCCTGTCTCAAAAAGCAAAAAAAAAAAAAAAAGATTAGAAGGTGAGTGCTACAGCATTACTTTAATCTCAGAGCCAGAGAGAGGCAGTTGAGTTTCTGTGAGTTCAAGGCCAGCTAGAGCTATATATTGAGCCTGTGTCTTGATTAAAAACAAAATAACAACAAAACCTCATGTGTTCAGTTACCAAATGAGGTCATGTACAGCCAGTGATTATCTCAGAAAAAGAAAAACTTTATTTATTTTGTATGTATGAATGTTGTGTTTGCATGTGCTCTTAGAGGCCAGAAGAGAGCATTGAGTCCCCTGGAACCAGTTATAGATGGTGGTGAGCCATTATGTGTGTGCTGAGAATCAAGTCTAGGTTTCCTGCAAGAACAGGTGTTCTGCCGGGCACTGGTGGCGCACGCCTTTAATCCCACCACTTGGGAGGCAGAGGCAGGCGGATTTCTGAGTTCGAGGCCAACCTGGTCTACAGAGTGAGTTCCAGGACAGCCAGGGCTATACAGGGAAACGCTATCTCGAAAAACCAAAAAGGGAAAAAAAAAAAAAAAAAAGAACAGGTGTTCCTAACTGAGTTCTCTCAAGCCTAAAGAAAGAAATTGCTTTCTTAAAAGTTTAATATTTATTTTCTTTGTGTATGAGGATTTTTGTCTTGTTTTGTCTTGTCTCGTTTTTCTCTTTTAAATTTTAAGTATATTAGCACTTTATCTGCGTGCACACTGCATACCAGAAGAAGGCCTCAGATCCCATATAGATGGTTGTGAACCACCTTGTAGTTTCTGGGAATTGAACTCAGGACCTCTGGAAAGAGCAGCCAGTGTTCTTAATGGCTGAACACTCCAGCCATCTCTCTAGCCCCTAGCCCCTTGTCTTTGTTTTTTTGTTTGTTTCTTTTTTGAGACAAGGCTGCTTTTTGTAGCCCTAGCTGTCCTGGAGCTCTGTAGACCAGGATGGCTTACAATTAAGAATTCTACCTGTCTTTGCTGTGATTAAAGGCTGAGGTCACAGTTCCTGACTGTCTCCTCCTCTCCCCTGCCATCGCCTTCCCTCTCCACCCTTGCTCTTCCACAGTTTTCACTGTATAGCCTTTGTTGGCCAGGAGCTGTCCAGACCATTTTGGTCTGGAACTAAAGTTCACCTGCTTCTGCATTTCCTTCCTCCAAGTGTTGGGATTAAAGATTTATGCCACCATGCCCACTTGTGTATGTGTGTTTTGCCTCAGTGTGTATGCATACACCAAGTGTGTTCTGGCTGCTTCTGGGGGCCAGAAAACTATGTCAGGTTTATTTGATTATGTAATGTGATTTGAGATAGAGTTTATTTGATTATGTAATGAACCTAGGCCCAAGTGTTAAAGGAATTTGTCAAAGTCAGTGCATTGCTAAACCTTTTGTTTTTTGGTTTTCGAGACAGGGATTCTCTGTACAGCCTTGGCTGTCCTGGAACTTACTCTGTAGACCAGGCTGGCCTCAAACTCAGAAATCCACCTTCTTCTACTTCCCAAATGCTGGGATTAAAGGCATGTGCCCTCTATTTAATTCCCTGTCTTTAGACTGGAACTTACTCTATCTAGTCTGTCTTCATTTTCTTCAGTTTCTAGTTTCAAGTTATTCTCCTGCTTCAGCCTTTGGAATAGGAAGGACCACCACTATTTTTGTCTTTTTTAGTCTGGGTCTTGCCATGTAGCTCAGGATGGCTTTGAACTCATTTTTCTCTCCTCCTCGGCCTCCTGCATACAATGATTATACTATGCACTGTCATACATATTACATCATGTCTGCACCCTCCCTGTTCTGGCCCTTAAACTGAGGGTCTCATGCTTGTTAGGTTAAGCACTCTCTACTTGTGAGCTGGATCACTATCATTTCCCCCGCTTAAGTCAGGATTGGTGGTTACTGCATGCTGTGCAAGCCCCGGAAGGCTACAGGACACATGGCCTTGTCTTCTTCAGAACTGCTCCTGTGTATTATGTCTCCCACCTATCCATCCCTGACCGCAGCTTGTTTATGTGCTCATACTTAGTAGTAAGGGAGACTGGTTCAGCTAACCTTGACTCTGCACAGCAGATGCCCAGCTGACACTAGGGCATCTTATTACTATGAAAAGAGAGTTGGACCACATACTGGTGGCCATCAATGTCCACTGAAGTTCTCTTTCCCTTTGCTCAGGGGTGATTTTTGTTTCCTTTTTTAATTTTAATACAGAATATTGCTATTATCTCAGAAGCTGCCAGCTCAGGTATTTCATTACAAGCAGATCGGAGAGCTAAA
>NW_022196905.1:118137080-118141434 GCF_008632895.1 Mastomys coucha | reverse complement strand
GAATATTGCTATTATCTCAGAAGCTGCCAGCTCAGGTATTTCATTACAAGCAGATCGGAGAGCTAAAAATCAAAGGCGAAGAGTTCACATGACTTTAGAATTACCCTGGAGTGCTGATAGGGCGATTCAGCAATTTGGTAAGTGTCTCCAGTGGATCCCACTGGGAGGATCGATGAGAGTTTCTGGGAGTCTGTCTATATGAGATACCAGGAGCTTATAGACACTCAGATTCTATACTGGAAGTGTGTTCTTTGTATACTGTGATGTGCAGTGAATGATGAAATCCTTTTTGCCTGTTTTCAAATGGTATTGAGATCTCTGCTAGAGTTGCAAAGGGGTCCTAGCCATCCAGGAAGGGGTTCCTTGGAAGTATCTTAATTGTAGATTTCACTATGTGGTTCTTTCACAGCAGCCCACTATTTCCACAGCCGTTTCAGCTTGTAATAGCTACACGTGGGGTACATTACTCTTCGTGTGACCTGGTGTTCCAAAGTGACATCCAAAGTGGCTATGTAGTGACACTGGCTAACCAAATGGTGGCAGTGTTTTGACAGTTATGTCAGGTTCTGATCCTTGAGTGGATGCCAAGGAGTTTAAACTGCTGTTATGGGGAGCTGGGAAGAGTTGTGTTATCTCTAATTTTCTTTTTGAGGATATTTTTTTGGTGCTAGCTTGGCGAGGTCGATATGTGCAGGTTTTTACTCTTAGCACTTGATTTGTAGACACAGAAGTACCAGGTTATTTAAGGCCTGATGTAAGCTGCATAGTTCATTTGAAGCACCCTGGGTTTGATGAGACCTTGTCTCTACCTATTAAGTGTTAAAGCTACAAATTAGGGTCTCAGAATAGTGTATTTCTATCTAATGAACATGATCGTTGAGCTGTTCACATTTTTGTTACAGGAAGAACACACAGGTCAAACCAAGTGACCGCTCCAGAGTATGTCTTTTTGATTTCGGAACTGGCTGGAGAACAGAGATTTGCGTCTATTGTTGCTAAGAGACTTGAGAGTTTGGTAAGTTTTGAGCTGCAAAACTCAAATGCATCACATGATGCATGATGTGCATCAAATGCACATGATGTTAGATGTGCATCACAGATGATTTGTGTTAGTGGACTTCTGGGAAGGGTTGATAAGGATTTGACCAGAAGTTCTGTGTTTTTTCAGGGGGCACTCACACATGGTGACAGAAGAGCAACAGAATCTAGAGATCTGAGCAGGTTCAACTTTGACAACAAGGTACATTTCAGTGTCTCTAACTATGTGGAACTAACACAAAGTTGTCATTGTTAGGTTTGCTTTCTATATCTTCATGTGAGACAGGATTTGATATACCATAGATTTGTTCACACAGTTTTTTTTATTCCTATTGGAATACACTCCTAGAATAGTTGGAAAAGCATCAAGATGAGTTATTAGAAATAAAAGAAATCAATGTATTGAGTGTCTGCTGTCTGAAAAGGCACAGAATAGGCAGTCCTAAAACATTTTTAGTTCCATGGTTTTTTAATATTTGGTACAGTTACAGTCTATAGCATTTAAGTGGTTAAAAAATTACCTAAATGTTGAATCTATTTAAAAGATCTTTTTTCTTTTTTATAGTATGGAAGAAATGCTTTAGAAATCGTTATGAAATCCATTGTAAACTTGGATTCTCCTATGGTATCACCCCCTCCAGACTACCCTGGAGAATTCTTTAAAGGTAACTTAAAAATCATTACAACTGGGAAGGAAGATATTTGTTTGGTACACTATATTCCTTGCATGTGTGAAGGCCTGGCTTCTATTCCCAGTATCAAACTAGGCATAGTAGTGTATTCCAGTAATCCCAGAAGTCACTGTGGTGAGACAAGAAGATGATGACTTGAGGACCAACCTATAGTGAGTCCCTGTCTATAAAAAAAGGTGAACTCAGGACATAGAGAGATAGCTCAGCAGTTAGGAACATTAGTTGATCTTGGAGAAGACCTGGGTTTGGGTCCCATCACCTACCTAGTTGGTGGCTCACAACCATCAGTAACTCTAGTTCCAGGGTATCTATCATCCAAAGCCATCCCCTGGCCTCTGTGGACACTGCACACGTGTGATGTCAGACATACATGTAGGCAGAACACTCATATAAATAAATAAATCTTGAAAGACTAGCACTGTGACACAGGCCTTTAATCCTAGAGGCAAGTGGATCTCTGAGTTGGAGGCCAGCCTTTTCTACAAGAGTGAGTTCTAGGAGAGTCAGAGTTATATAGTGAGACCCTGTACGTGAAAAAAGTACAGCTGGGCAGTGGTGGCATGCGCCTTTAATCCCAGCACTTGGGAGGCAGAGGCAGGTGGATTTCTGAGTTCGAGGCCAGCCTGGTCTCCAGAGTGAGTTCCAGGACAGCCAGGGCTACACAGAGAAACCCTGTCTCAAAAAAGAAAAAGAAAAAAGTACAATACAAATAACAATAACTTAATCTTCAAAACAAAAATTTAAAGTGAAAGCCAGGTAACAGTTAAGACACATCAAATGGGTGCTGAACACATGGGGTTCATAACATATCTTTCTCCTTTTGTATTTGTTTTGTGGCGCATACTTTTATTCCTACTGGAAAAGTAGAAGCAGGTGGATTTCTGAGTTTGAGGACAGCCTGGTCTACAGGGCTACAGCCAGGACTGTTACACAAAGAAACTCTGTCTCAAAAAACAAAACCAGAACTGGAGAGATGGCTCAGTGGTTAAGCGCACCAACTGTTCTTCCAAAAAGTCCTGAGTTCAAATCCCAGCAACCACATGGTGGCTCACAACCATCAGTAATGGGATCTGATACCATCCTCTGGAGTGTCTGAAGACAGCTACAGTGTACTTAGAAATAATAAATAAAATCTTTAAAAAAAAAAAAAAAGGAAAAAGAAAATGGTTTTGGGTCTACTTAGCCAGATATGTAGCACTCAGGTGTACCACGAGACCTATCTTTTATAAAAATCCCATCATCTTTGTGAGTTCTACAGACCTTGTTACAGGACTGCCAGGGCTACATGACAAGACCGTCTCAGGATGCAAAGGGAGATGTACTGGGTCTCCTGTGGCACGTTGGCTGCTTGTTCAACATTTACAATTTTTCGTGTTTTGCAGTTCTAGGGAAAACCTGAATGAAAACATTAAGATGTATTTATGTAATGAATAGTCAGGTATTATTATCCTACTTGTGCAAAATTGTTGCAGTTCTGTCTGGTGTTCTAAATAAAGGATCTAGAATATATACAGGGTGTTCTTGTTTAAAGATAAGGTTTTTTTGTTTTGTTTTGATTTTTTGAGACAGGGTTTCTCTGTGTAGCCCTGGCTGTCCTGGAACTCACTCTGTAGACCAGGCTGGCCTCGAACTCAGAAATTCAACTGCTTCTGCCTCCCAAGTGCTGGGATTAAAGGCTTGTGCCACCACCGCCCAGCCTGCCTCAATCTCTTAAGTGCTGTTTTGATAAAGGCTAGTGGAAATTTTAGTGATAAGAGCCTGGAGTTCAATCTCCAGGACTTCCAAAAACACCACAAAACAAAGAACCGGGCAGTCAATGTAAAGTTTAGTGGTTCAGGGTTTTGGATTGGATAGAGTTTGGGTACATTGGTTACCATTTCATTTCAGGTGTTTGGAATAAAGCAAGATATATAGGTTAATTCATTTTTATTTCATGTGTATTAGTGTTTTGCCTGAATGTATGTTTGTGTGAAGGTGTTCAGATCCTGAGGTACTGAATTGAGCCCTGCCTGGTCCTTTGGAAGAGTATCCAGTATTCTTGATTGCTGAGCCATCTATCTCTCCAGCTATGTTAAATCTTCATTCTAGATTAACAGCTCATTGAGTTATTTGGATTCTGAAGATTTTTCATAATATTTTTTTCTTACAGATGTTCGGCAAGGACTAATAGGAGTGGGCTTGATTAATGTAGAAGATCGCTCAGGAATTCTTACTCTTGATAAAGGTAATGTCACACTGTATGTGCATGTAACTTGGATTAGTAGAGTCTTCCTTATGCTATTGTACACTAAAGAAGCCTCAGCTCACACTTGGGAGGCAGAGGCAGGTGGATTTCTGAGTTCTAGGCCAGCCTGGTCTCCAGAGTGAGTTCCAGGACAGCCAGGGCTACACAGAGAAACCCTGTCTCGGAAAACCAAAAAAACAAAAAAAAAAGAAGCCTCAACTCATATAGATGACTTTGGGGAAATCTGGTTCTTTCCTTCCACTTTGGTTTTGAGACGGAGTCTGTTTCTATGACTGTACTGGCTACTCTAGGCCCTTGAGGTTCTGGGTGAGTTTCTTTTGTCTGCCCCCTCTCCCACTATAGAATATCTTTTTCTTCTTCTTCTTCTTTTTTTTTTTTT
>NW_022196905.1:118107819-118136820 GCF_008632895.1 Mastomys coucha | reverse complement strand
TGTAGACCAGGCTGGCCTCAAACTCAGAAATCCGCCTGCCTCTGCCTCCCAAGCGCTGGGATTAAAGGAATGTTCCACCACCACCGCTGATTCTGATTCTGATTCTGATTATTATTATTATTATTATTATTATTATTATTATTATTATTATGTATACAGTGTTCTGCCTGTTTGTATGCTTGCAAGCCAGAAGAGGACACCAGATCTTGTTGTAGATGGTTGTGAGCCACCATGTGGTTGCTGGGATTTGAACTCAAGACTTGTGGAAGAGCAGTCAGTGCTCTTAACTTGTGAGCCATCTCTCCAGCCTCCACTATAGAATTTCTTGAATTAAAGATGGGAGCCACTGGATCTGGCTTTTTTTTTTTTTTTTTTTTTTTTTTTTTTTTCTTTTTTACATGGTGGATTTGGTGATTGCACTCAACAGGCTTGGATATCAAGCACCTTGATAAGTTGAGTAGTTGAATCAACTTGTGGTTTTGTATCTAGACTGGCCCTCTTGGTCTCATAGCAGTACTTTTGCCCTAGACACCCTAGTGCTTGAATTAAAGGTAATTCTAGACTGTAACCCAGAGCCTTGTATATACTAGTAAAATCCTATTTGACTGGGTTATCTGAAGGACTCTTTTGTTTTGTTTTGTTTTGCTTTGTTTTCCTGAAACAAGGTTTCTCTGTGTAGCCCTGGCTGTACTGGAATGTACTCTGTAGACCAGGTTTGCCTTAAATTTAGAAATCCACCTTCCTCTGTCTCCTGAAGACTGGGACTGTGTCTGGTTGAAACTTCCTTTTTACTGTTTCTATGCATAGGAATTGTTAAGAATAAGCATCCATAGAAGTGTAACAGGTAAGGGCAGGAAAGGATGGCAGGGAGAAGGAGAAAAGCTCCATGTTCGTCCTGTCCTGGATTTCATGATTACCCACAGACATGTGCTCACAAATTATGGATCATGTCTTTTCAGAAAAAATATTATTCCATCTGGGTCCTTGGTTTTTGTTTTTGTTTTTTGTTTTTTTTTTTTTTTTTTTTTTTTTTTTTTTTTTTTAAAGAAAATCTTAATCTTTCAATTTTACCAATGAAGACTTGGGAGCCAGATGCTGTGGTAAAAGCCTGCTAGCTCAGAGAGGCAGAGAAAACACCCAGTTGACTATCCTCAAAAAAACTTCCAACTGAATGTCCTTCCCTTCTACTCCCTGTTGTCTTTCTCTCTGTTCTCCTGTCTCCACCTTCCTGTTTTTTTTTTTGTTGTTGTTAATAATCATATGTTCACTACCTGTCAAGTGGTTGCTTGCTCCACCAATTGACTTATGATTGACTTTATCCAGTTTATAGTATTCAAGCAGAAACCTCTTGGGATTAAAAGTATGTGCTAAGGCTGCGTTATGCCATAACTAAAAATGTTTTTTTCCAGTAAATAACACAATCTTGGGCTCACAGTGCAACCAGATATCCTACAATAGTTCTGTTTAGGCTGCAGTTTTTTTTCTTACATCCCTAATGGTATTATTACACTTCTATTCACGTGGACCTTAAAATGATTTTTGGCAATGACTTCAATCGTTCTGGCTAGATCTTGAACTGTCTTAAACCTATTGAAACAACTGAAACAACTCATTTGTTTGCTTGCTTGCTTACTTGTGGGTGTTTTGTTTATTGAAACAAAGTATTTCTGTGTCTCCCTGGCTGTTTGCTTTCTTGAGACTCACTATGTAGATCAGGTTGGTCATGGAAATGGAAGACATCCATCTACTTCTGCCCTTGAGTGCTCTCTTTATTTTTGAGACAGAGTCTCATTGCATGAGCCAAGTTCATCCCTTTTTTCCTTTTTTCTTTTTTCTTTTTTTGGTTTTTTCGAAACAGGATTGTTTCTCTGTGTGTGGCCCTGGCTGTCCTGGAACTCACTCTGTAGACCAGGCTGGCCTCAAACTCAGAAATCTGGCTGCCTCTGCCTCCCAAGTGCTGGAATTAAAGGCGTGTGTCACCACCGCCCGGCTGCACCAAGTTCATCTTAACTTACTCTATGTGTAGGCTAGTGTAGTTCTTGAACCAATTGCCTTAATCCCCTACATAACTGGGATAAGTAGCATGCACCTGGACCAGACCTTTATGACTGGCACTGACTACAGTATGATCAACCTTGTCGGGGGGGTTCTTTTGGGGTCTTTTTGACAGGTTATTACTGTGTAGTCTATGCTAGAACTCGCTATGTAACCAAAGTTGCCATTCAATTTACAGCATCCCTCTTGTCTCAGTCTCCCAAATGCTTACATTACAGGAGTAACCTAAGTTACCTTGCCTGGCTGAGGCTTAAAGAAATGCTGAATCCATGGCTAAACATATTGCACTGTAGCTAAGTATTTTAAAAAGTATCTGGAGCATACCTTTAATTCCAGCACTAGTAAGACAGAGGCTGGCAGATTTCTGAGAAATTGAGGTCAACCTGGTTATGCAGAGGGAGTTTCAGGACAACCAGAACTGTTATACAGAACATTGTCTCAAAAAAAAATCAAAAACCAAAACCAAAACCAAAAAAGTACCTGAGTCTGGAAATAATTCAGACATGAGTAGTTTTCCATAGCTCCAGGCATTCCAGTTCTAGGATTGAGAGTCATCCATTTAGTAGTTGAACTTGGAGTTAAAATTTAATGTTGGGGTCTTCTCTCTCTATCCCTCTCCCTCCCTCTCTCCCTATCTCTCCCCCTCTTCTCTCTGTAAGTACCCCTTTCCCTCCCTTCCTCCCTTTTCCCATGGCAACCTCCATGAACTTAGTCCTTGGGGCCAATAAATTCACCCGAGTGCAGCTTCCCAATAAATCTGCCTTTAATTAAAAAAAAAAACAAAAACTAATGTTGGGAAGCTGAGTGTAGTTGTACAAAGTTGTAATCACCATTGGAGAAGTCAAGACAAGATGGAGACTGTGTCTCAAAAGAATTTGGGCTCTCCAAGGTGACTTAGAGAAGATGTGAGCTCAGTGTTCATAACTGAGGTACATGTACCCTCACACACACCATGCTTTTACTCCCACCATTTAGGAGGCAGAGGCAGGTGGGTCTCTGTGAGTTCAAGGCCAGTCTGGTTTGTACTAGAGTGAGTTCTGGGACAAATAGGAATACAAAGAAACTTTATCTTTAAAAAGGTAAATAGGAGTGCTGGAGAGATGGCTCAGCAGTTAAGAGCATGAACTGTTCTGCCGAGAGTCCTGAGTTCAAATCCCAGCAACCACATGGTGGCTCGCAACCATCCTTAATGAAGTCTGCCCTCATCTTCTGGGGTGCCTGAAAATAGCTATAATGTACTTACATATAATAAATAAATAAACCTTGAAAAACAAAAATGTAAATAGGGTTGGAGGAATGGATTAGTGGCTAAGAGCACAGGCTGTTCTTCCAGTCAAAACTTACCCATACGTGGAAAATAAACAACATTAAATTAAGTCTAAAAGACTTGATACTGGTGACCTACTGTCCTTGTTCTAAATTCAAGGAAAAGTAGGAAGCTGGACTGTCCTGTGTGCTTGTGCAACTTTGCTGGTGGCAGGTCACAGTGCCCGCAGTAAGGGCACTGCAGGCTGGGCAGAGGGCTCCACCCACAAGAGAGACATGGAAGGTTTGCTTAGCTGAAGGATACGTTTTTAATATACTAAGGAAATTCATAGAATTTTTCTTCTAATCTTGTTTTTACAGACTATAACAATATAGGAAAATTCTTAAACAGAATTTTGGGCATGGAGGTGCATCAGCAGAACGCATTGTTTCAGTATTTTGCAGACACACTTACTGCAGTTGTTCAGAATGCCAAGAAGAATGGAAGATACGATATGGGAATCCTAGGTGAGTAGGTACACTTAACTATACTCTGTGTTCCTGGTCCAGAGTATTTCCCCATTTACACCCTTCTGTTTCTATCTTTAGATCTGGGTTCTGGAGATGAAAAGGTGAGGAAGAGTGATGTCAAGAAGTTTCTAACTCCAGGGTATTCAACCTCTGGCCATGTAGAGTTATACACAGTAAGTCTACATATGTTTATTTATATATTCCATACTAGTGTTCGCACACATGAGCTGCATTTAAATCTCTGCATGTCTTTCACAGATTAGTGTGGAGAGGGGAATGTCCTGGGAGGAAGCAACCAAGATTTGGGCAGAGCTGACTGGACCGGATGATGGCTTTTACTTATCATTGCAAGTACGAATTGAATTTTCTTCAGTCTTACCAAGAATGCTTTTTCTTTGTTTCATTTTTATGGCTTCAGGTTTTTCCTTTCCTTTCTTTTCCTTTTTGAGACAGATCTCACAATGTATTGCTGGCTGTCCTAGAAAATTTTTGTTGATTAGACTAGCCTTGAATTCACAGTGTTCATTCTGACTCTGCAGCACACCATCATGCCAGGCTCACCTTAGCCATTAAATTTTTTAATTATTCATCTACTATTATGTATATGGGTGTGCATGCCCTGTTGGGCTTAATGTTTCTACGTTTATAGAATGTTTTGTTTTCATGTTTGTCTATATGGACTGTGGGCCTAGTACACACAAAGTCCAGAAAGCCATCAAATCCCCCTTGAACTGGAGCAGTTGTGTTTCTGTATTATGGAAGCATGTAGTAGTTACAGAGTATACTCTGCTTTTGGCCTCTGGACTTATTCCTGTGGATCAGTGTAATCTCTTGTGAACCACCCAGTGTTCCTGAGTGCCTTTTGTTTGCTCTTACTTCTGGTGCTGGTTTTGGAGTAGAGCAGGCCTCAGGAAGGCCTGTGTGAACTTGGCTGCTGTGGAGTTTGTGCCTCTGCTACTTCAGAGATGCTGTTACTCTCTGTAGTGACACCAACAGTGGTATACATTTTATTGAGTACATTTAATGTGTCCCTCAAGTGATGGAACCTGTAGCCATCAACTTAGCTCAGTTCCTCACTGTGTATCAAGTGTGTATCAAATTTAAATCTCATTGGATTTAAATTAAATAAACATCAGACTCTAGAGTGACAGGTTACAGGCATATACTGCCTACCATACCAGGCCAACCTTTTCCAATAGTTTAGCTTTTTGGAATATTTTAGTAATCTCATAATTTGATGTTATTCTATCTAATTTTCTTTTATTATTTAATGGTAGGACTATTTACTTTTGTCCATGTTAAAAATTTTCTTGTTGGGCAGTGCTGATGCACACCTTTGATCCCCGCACTTCAGAGGCAGAAGCAGGTAGATCTCTGAGTTCAAGGACAGCCTGGGGCTACAGAGAAACTGTCTCAAAAAAGTGTTTTTGTTTTTTCTTTTAACTCTTGAGGCTTCTGTGCTATGACTTCATGTACAAGGAACAGCGTGTTAAGTGAACACTTGGGCTTATTCTGACAGTTTCTAGGGTCTCTGGATGAGAAGGGAGTTAAAAAGTCACACCTTGCCAGAAGCTGTTAGTAATTGATGGCTGCAGGAAAGAGGATCAACTGATAAGTTGTGCATACTCCAGTCGATAGTCCATACACATTAGGTTAGCATTGATTGAACATTGGGTATAAAACAACCATAACAAGGCATGGAATTGGTAATGGGGATGTTTTAAATTGGCTCTGGGGGTCTAGGGAAAGATGGGGTAAGTATAATAAAAAACACATACATACATACATACATACATACATACATACGTGAAATTCTCTGTATGAGCCAGGCCAATGGCAGTGGTCAACCCTGAAATCAGAAAAATACAAGTAATATGTTATAGAGTAGGCAGGTTGTGTTTATATTTTTAAGAATGTGTGAGAATGATTTACAAACTAGAGGCCATGGATTTGAGAAAAGTTGGGGCCACATGGGAAGAGACAAGGGAAAGAAAAGAGAAAAAAGATATATTTAATTAAAAAATGTTATACTGGGTGGTTGCTCACACTTTTAATCCCAACACTTGAGAGGCAGAGGCAGATAGATAATCACTGAATTCAAGGCTAGCTAGGATTACACAGAGAAACCTTTTCTCAAAAAAGAAAGAAAAAGAAAGAAAGATGTAAGCTGCCTTACCTTTCCAGTGGAAGTAAGGAGGCAAACAACGAGCTCTTCCCCATGCAGTTTTATTAGGATCCTTGTAATCTTGCTTGTTACTTCTTACTTATTTCTACTTACATTTTATTAGTTACATCTTGCTTCTTACATCTTATTACTATTTCTACTTACTCCTACTCCTATTTTTAGTTCTATTCTTACATCTTACTTCTATCCTTACATACTTACTCCTATCTATCATACTTACTCTTCTATCCCATTACCAGCCCCAATTCTAAATACTTACTTCTAAATCTTACATAACCCATCATCAGCCCTAATTCTACATACTTACTCCTATCCCCACATATTTACTCTCTCTCTCCAGTCTCTCTCCAGCCCCCAGCCCTTGTGCGTTAAATACTTTCCCTGGTCCCAATCAGCATCAGTTACGTGGCAAAGCATAATAGGCTGCAGGAATTTCATACCAGCTTGCATCACAAACTGGAGGCACTCAGCTTCTCCAACTAAGGGCTTGATTACCAATGCTCTCTGCTCTGGCCGGAAACCAGGTGTTCAAAATATATGTATATAGGGTGGCAGCTGCGGCTCCCCACAGAAAGAAAGAAGGAGAGAAAGAAAAGAAAAAAGTAAGGAAGGGGAAAAGGTTGTCAATAAATAAATAAATGGATGTACAAGTAGGATACAAGCTGTGTGGATATGGATACAAGCAAAGGAACTTACATCGGTGGTTGAGGTAGGAATACCCTGAGTTCAAGGCTAGCAGGGACTATAGTGAGGTCCACCTTTGGTGGAAGTTCTCAAAAAAAACAGAAGCCAATGCTGTTAGGACCCTTGGTCAGACTTAACAAAGAAGCCTCTCCTGAGGCGTGTGGTTGCAGACTACAGACCTAGCTGGTGGATCTCCTGTACTGAATTTGCTGAAGTGATAGTGGTTTTAGTTATCAAGTTCTTATGTTTTCTGTTATTCTTTTAATAGATAAGAAACAACAAAAAAACTGCAATCTTAGTTAAAGAAGTAAACCCTAAGAAGAAACTATTTTTAATTTATCGACCAAACACTGGGAAGCAACTCAAATTAGAAGTTCATGCTGATCTGAAAAAGAAATATAAGAAGGTACTTCCTCATTTATATATTGTACTATGTCAGTGCTTGCTCCATGACAGGAAGCCCTATCTCTTCACAGTCTCTGAGTTCAAGGATGATGATTCTTGTATAAGCAAGTGGGATTTTTTGGTGTTTTAAAGACTTATTTATTTTATTTATACAAGTATACTGTAGCTGTCTTCAGACACACCAGAAGAGGGAATCAGATCCCATTACAGATGGTTGTGAGCCACCATGTGGTTGCTGGGAATTGAACTCAGGACCTTTATAAAAGCAAGGAGCCAGTGCTCTTAACCTCCGAGCTATCTCTCCAGCTCTAGCATGTTTTTTTACACACTGCTGTTGCAGTTTTAAGGTTACTTACTGCCCATGTGATCTTCAATACCCAGGACCTGCAACAGTCCTTCCAACCAGCTTTTGATTTGCCATGAGTATGCTGCATGTTTTCATCCTGTAAATTTCCAGAAAATAGTTAGTGGTTTTCCCAGCATTACTATCTTCTGAGAAGTATTGTCTTAACTTTCTGGGCACTGTGATTTGGAAATAACTATTCAACTAGCTCTCTGCAAAGCTCATCCCACGAGGGGCTTTGGTTACCTTTCTTAGTGGTATTTCCATCCAGCTACACATGAGGGGCTGGGCTTCTTGGTCGTGGTGGTGGTGGTGGTGGTGGTGGTGGTGAGGATGATGAGGATAATGAGGATAATGATGATGATGATTATGTCATTGCTGTTGACTGCCTCTGGTGTTAGTGACTAGCTTAGCTATTCAGTTGTTGCGATTTGGTTTTCCTTTGTCTTTGCAGGTAGTCTCTGATGATGCCCTGGTACACTGGCTGGATCAGTATAACTCCTCTGCAGACACCTGTACTCATGCATACTGGTTAGTGCTTGTTGTTTGTTGCCTCACTCACGTCTTTAAATGTAATTAAGATTTTTTTTTCCTTTGGGGAGCTGCGGGGTGAGGGTGCTGAGTCTCCTTGTGATTCTGTTGCTTCTACCTCCCAAATTCAAGAACGGTAGAGCCACAATGCTTGGCTAAACACATTTTCATTCTTTATGAATATGTGATTGTGAGTAAATAAACATGTTGCTTATTGGTAGGCACAGTTTACTTCATCAGAATTATATGTAGAGACTTACCATTGTAGTCAGTGCGTACAGTCCCACACTTAGACCATTCCAGATCATTGTAATCTACACAGCGAGTAGAGTCCAGCCTAGGCTACATTGAAACCCTGACTTAGGACCTTAATTGCTATCCCTCTGGTAAAACTTGCATCCCCTCCTTTTCTCTCCCTCATTCTCCTCCTCATTTCCAGAGTGTGTGTGTGTGTGTGTGTGTCTGTGTCTGTGTGTCTGTGTGTGTCTGTATTTGTGTCTGTGTCTGTGTTTTGGGGTCTTTAATCCATGCTAATCATGAAACTTTGTAGTTCAGGCCTTAAATTTGGCACACTCCTACCTTAATCATCTGAGTATTGGGATTGTTCATGCTTGCATCTGTATCCTTTTTGCTTTCTCTTTGGCTTTAAAAAACAAACAAAAAACCTTACTGCTTGGGCCTGATGGCTCATGTTTACAGCCTCATCACTCAGGAAAATTCAGATCTGAGGCTAGAGTGTGCAAGGCCAGGCCTCAAAACCAACAAGTGAACAAGAAAGGAGCTGGAGAGCTGGGCATGCAGGTGATCTGAGTTCCAGGACAGCTGGGAAAACCCTGTCTTAAACAAACTAAAATGCCGGGTGGGAGCTGAAGAGATGGTTCAGTGGTTAGGAGTGTTTTCTGTTCCTTTAGGAAACCCAGGTTCAATTCCTAGCATTCCATTGTTAAGTGACTCAGCTACCCATTACTTAGACTAGCTCTAGTGGACCTCATGCCTTCTACTGACATGACCCACATGAATGAGTCACTGACACAATGCAGGTATAATATCCATATATATAAACATAAAAGTAAGAAGAATCTCATAAGGCACACGCCACATGGTACATGGGTGAGCATTCTTTGATGATAATGTTTTGTCTGTTAGCATCCAAGTTATGTAGATCCCAGGAGTCAAGATAGGTCATTGGGCAGCTACTTCATATTCTTGAAGAGCCACCTACACACCTGGTTTGTTTTCTTGTATTAAATTTATGTTGCTTTGGTGGTGACTCAGATATGTGTCAATGAATTGGCAAACATTTGACTAGTACTGTGACCTTTTGTTTCTCAGTTTACGTTTCTCTATGGTTTGTTTGCTCCAGTTATCCAGCATTTTCCACTAGTCATACTTGGAGCTGGCCATAGTGGTTCAGTGATACAGCATCATCTGGTGGGTGATTTTCACAGCAAGCACTACCACAGTGAAGAAACAGGGTATTGAAGTGTCAAAAGTGAATAGATAGTACCACCAGTAACCCAGTGTACAAGTAGGCCGTCCCCACGCACAGCTGAGCTTGCAGAAGTAATGGGGCATCTTAGATTTGGGAAGAATAACCCAGGAAGCTCAAAGGATTTTCTAGAAAAAAGTCAAATAAAAATTTACTTCTTGGCCTGGCAGTGGAGGCACACACCTTTAATCCCAGTACTTGGGAGGCAGAGGCAGGCAGATTTCTGAGTTCGAGGCTAGCCTGGTCTATAGAGTGAGTTCCAGGACAGCCAAGGTTACACAGAGAAACCCTATCTTGAAAAACCAAAAAGAAAGAAAACCAAAAACAAAAAAACCCAAAAAATTTAGTTCTTGAAATATGGCTAGGCTGTATAGATTATTCATGTATGTTGCATGTTTCTATATATATTTTTCTCTTCAATGTTTTCTAGGCGTGGCAATTGCAAAAAAGCAAGTTTAGGATTGGTATGTGAGATTGGTCTCCGCTGCCGTACGTATTATGTACTATGTGGCTCAGTACTGAGCGTCTGGACAAAAGTGGAGGGTGTTCTTGCCTCTGTCAGCGGCACAAATGTGAAAATGCAGATAGTGCGGCTAAGGACCGAAGATGGGCAGCGCATCGTAGGTAAGCTTCGCTTTTGTTTTGGTGGTGGAGAAAGAATCGCATCCTATCCAATACCTTTTTTCACTTCTAACATCAGAGATTGTCTCACATGTGTTCTAGTAGTGAGCACAGAACATGCTACTCATTCTACAAGATTTAGAGCAGGCAAGCCTGGATTTTGGCTTCAGACTTATTTATCTGAGTTATCTAGCTGCCTCTCTTCAAGGAGATGGGATTACAAGCAGGCACCATGGTAGCCAGTTGTACTTGTAGTGTGGACATTGTGATATGATAGTAATTACCCTATGAATGTCTCTGGGGCTGCTCTCAACTCCTCATGCTTATTACCCAATGCCCCTCTCTGTTCTCCAGATAACCTATTCCTTTCCCAGGCTGAGCGTTTTCAGGTTTTGAGTCCTGCAGATGCTAGGACAGCAGGCTAACTCAGACTAGTTTGTGGTCAGCTCCAGATAATTTACAGCTCTAGCTAGTTGCTATACTGTTCCTGTGTATCAACTACAATCTCCCTGATAACCTGTAGTAGAGAGACCAGTAGACCTCCTTGCCAATTAGTGACCTTTATTTGAACTCAGGTTGTAGTTGTAAAAGATTCATATAAATGAGTTTCTAGCTGCTGGCTTTTAAAAAAAGAAAAAAGGGGCACTCACTTCATTGCTACCTGAACTGAAGTTCTATAACTGGGACCTGGGACCTGGACCTCCAATTGCCCTTACCGTCTGTGTGTCCGTCCCTACCGTTTATGTTGACTAAAATATTCTCATCCTTCATCTTAGAGTCAATTTGCATCTTACTGAGTGGCAGAAGGGGTGATGTCTGTGAGGTTTATGAAGCTGATGCATGTAGATGGGAAAGTGCTGTACTGCACACTGAATTCCTTCATCAGGAGATGCTGTTACACTGGGTGCGTGCGTGCCCCAAGGCATCTGGGAGCCTCCTAGGAACAACTTGAGTCTAGTGCTTGCTGCCTATCTGGTTTCTGGGGGAACTTGGCTTACAGTTCTCTGTGAAGGTATAATGTCTTTACTGGACAACTCTAACTCATAGATTTTGTGTTTGGTTTTTTGTTTGTTTTGCTAATTACAGGTTTGATCATTCCAGCAAATTGTGTGTCTCCTCTTGTAAATCTCCTGTCAACTTCAGACCAGTCTCAGCAGCTCGCAGTCCAACAAAAACAGCTGTGGCAACAGCATCACCCACAGAGCATCACCAACTTGAGCAACATGTAAAGAGCAGCAGAGCGCGCGGTGCTGAGTGCTGTGAGAGCATACCACTTGCATAAAAATCAGGGACAGTTTCCAAAGAATCCTTTTCTTTTTTAACTTCAGTTGTGCTCTCTAGTTAACTTGGGGGGGGGGGAATTAAGGACAAAAGTGGAAATAGGCAGCAAAGCTGACAGTGAACTGAGCAGAGGGGACACATGTCTTTCCTCCTGCTTCTTTCGGTCTGTCTGTGCGCTTTTACTTTGGGTGAACAGAGCGGATGTGTGTGTGTGTGGATGTGTATGTGTGCGTATGTGTCAGTCTGTCTGAGAGTTTGTTAAATGCTACAAGGCCACAGTTGGTTGAAAAGGCTTGGAACTTCCCAAACTGGCTTTACTTTTCCTTTCTACAGTGCTCAGGGTTAACACAGTACATCCTTGTCATTACTGTGGGAGTTCCCCGAATGCATGTGTTTCAAGTCTCTAAATACTGAATATATATATTGGTTTCTTTTCCAACTTAAACTGTTTCCTACAGCATGAAGTGAAGGGTTGCGTGTCATGCATTCAGGTTCATTTGTAGCTTTTGTTGACGGTGCATGTCTTTGAAAGCATGTGTAATCAAGATTACCACAGAAGTCACATATGGAGAGAAACATTGGAGATGTACAGCATTGGGTACTGCATTTCTAGTGTTGATACCTGGATGTTGCTTCTAACCCTCAGCCTGCCCACCCCTCCCTGTCCTAAGGTTCTTGTTAAGGTAGCAAGTACATACTTTTTTTTTTGTGAGAAAACTCTTTAAAAGTTTGTTTTAATATGTTAATAGTATTCCTAATTTGTGCTGCAAAAATGGCTATGAGCCTTATCATATAAGTTACATTTTCCTTAACTTAAGCATAGTTTTAGGAAGAAGTATGATTGGCTTCTGTCTTGCACACAATCTTTTTTACTTCTTTATCTGAATCTGCTTTGTCATTCAAACCGGAAACCGTACTTGAGTTGTAAACTAGACAGTGAGAAAACACTTGGCTTCTGCTGTGTGTTGTTGTTGTCTTTGCCCAGTAACTTGAATATTGTTTAATGTGCTGTAAGACATTGTAGAGATTATCTCCAGCTGTTTAAATGGTAATGTACAAATGTGAATAGACACTTATCTATAACATGGGTAAGTTTTGTGTCGCCTATAATAGATGTTTATAAAAATTCAGTGAGGGGACAATTGGTTTTTTTGGTTTTTTTCTCCCAACCTCCCCTTCCCCATTTTTTTCTATCTTTTTTTTTTCTTTTGCTTGCACAGGTTGCACTATTGAAAAATTGAGATTGTATAAATCTGGTTTAAAACTACAAGATAACAAAATCTTGTAGATGTTGAATAAAAAAAAGTTATTATACTAACGAAGTGGACTCTTGTTTAGGCCCTCTCTGGGGACTCCAGGCATTAGGATAGCAGGGCTCTGTAGAACTTGGCGTGGCCTTAGCCTTCTGGGTAGCCTTAGAGTCTGACTGAGCCCCTTCCTGAAGTTTGAGGTGATCTTAGGGATGGGGTAAATGATGGTACTTTTGAATGTTTTTCAAGTTGAATTGTTTTCTTTGTAGCTTTTTAATCTTCTCAAAGCGTTGGGTGAGGTGTGTTTAGTAACAGAGACCTGATAGAGTTGCTTGGGGCTCTCATTCTCTCCAGTTTCTAGGATTAAGTTTACTGTAATGTTGCATTGGATTTATTTATTCTTAGTGCCTCAAAGAACAAATGGTGAATGGTTTCTGTTCTTGGGCACATTTTGCCCAGTGGATGCAACTTTTGTCCTCATTCCATGTATCTCAGGCAATGATCTCATGAACATCCAGCAGTACCCCTTTGTGGCCTAGATCCAAGTGGCCACTGAGAGTAGAATTGGGTCCTCCTTTACATAACCTCTCAGCTTTTGTGTTTGAAGTGGCACGGACCATTCAGCTTCCTTTTGCATGTTAAAATAAAAGCCTGAGAAAGAGCTGTGTATCTTAACTTACTTTCTCCTGGAGACCAAATCACACAGGATGAGAAATGAGAAGGATTCTGTGTCCTAAGCTTCCAGCCTTCTTGCTTTGTGTGTGGATATCTGTTTATGTAGGTCCTGGTTTATCTGGTGCTTTAAAAGCAGCACTGCAGGATTTCTCTAGTCTGTACTTAGTGAACACCTCATGTTGATGACGCTGTGACACTTGCTCCTAGAGCAAACGAGTATCTGTGTGTGTCAAAGAGCGTTTCCTTGTGTCTTTATTGCTTAGTAAGGAAAAGTCCACAGACACTAGGCATCTGAAAGCCTTTTCAAAGCAGACTTCAAAAGGCAAGTGGTGTGGCAGAACAGACAGAAGCTGGTTAGCCTTTACCCACTGTAGTGTGTGTGTGACACCTGGGATTGGTGCCCACCCTCTCTGTGCTTTGCCCATACTAAAGTTACAAGGCAAGCTTCTACATTCAAGAGTTTCTTGTGTCCAAATCCAAGTCTTTTCAGCCACTGTCATATAAAGTAGGTTCAGTCTCCTGCGTGGTCTGCATGCCACATGCACAACCAGAGCCTCACTTATCTCTGTCCACCACAAGGCTGCTAGCCTCTGAGACACCTTCTCCCTCTGAGCAGCAGACCTGAGTGTTAGTCCCATCAATGTTTTCAGAGTTTTCAGTAGTAGTTTGTGCTCAAAATCACTCCTAGGTCCATGTTGCTCAGGTATGCTTGCCAGGGAGGCCATGGCCCTCCCCTAGCAACCTCTGTGCCACAGGCTTGCCCTCTCGTTCCAGTCAGATAGTTGTTGGTGCAGTCAGAAAGGCAGTGAAAGTATTTCTGTAAATGCAAGTTGGTGAGGAAGCTAGGCAGGTTAAGCAGTTTTCTCTCTTTACTACTAAATTGCAGGTCTGCTTTCAGTGTCGTCTTTTTGTCGGTGTGTATAGCCTGGCAGGAACTTGTATCCAAAGCACTGTAGATGCTGTAGGTGTGTACATATGTGTATTTATTCTTACTCAGCACTTAAGAAACCTTTTGAGTTGCAACAATAAATCTTGTAATTTGCTCTCTTGTAGAGAGAAGTTCTAAACTACCAAACTCCAGAGGAATTAAGCATTTTAGAGCCTCCGTTTTGGCTGTAGCCTTTTTATTTGATGGTTTCTGTGCTATGTCATTAGAACGACTTCTGAGAAAGCAGAGAAGGAGTAGGAGGAGCTACCCTTTACTGTTTTGTCCTGGGAGGGAGCCTCATCCTGTCCTGTTCCATATTAGCACGAGGGCCACTGTGATTCACTTTAAAAAGCAGGTCTTACCCTGTTAGACCTTACCTAGGGATCTTGGTCTTAAAGAAGGACCTTTGTGGGCTCTTGCACTCCTAGGAGTGGAGTTTCAGAAAAGCTGCTATTAAGCCAGGATCCACATACCGAATGTTTAGTTTGTAGGGGCATCCTATGGCAAAAGAAACTGCTGTGATGGTTTGTTTGTTTGTTAAGAGTCCGTCCTGTAGGTCTGGGCTCTGGTGAACAACACACACAGCACAGGTACTTTGGCCCTCTAGTGCTGAAATGAACCAAGCATTCCACGCCATGGCTGCAGCTGAGTAGACAGGAATTATTTGCAAGAAAATCCCTCACTAGGCTAGCTGTCTAAATCCAATGAGTCCTATAGGGGAAAGAAACAGGGAGATGCAAGGAAGTGGCAGTCTTCTGAGTGCCCATCCTCTTCATGCTGTCCTTACACATGTACATAGTGAGTGTGTAGATAAGTGTGAGCTCTTCTACATTTCAAGTGGAAATCTTGTAAATCAGGATCTTGTTCACTTGGCTTTTTAGCTCCCTCTCTTCCTGTCCCTCCTATTTATTCTTTTCAGATTCCCACCTGGGACATCTTAGTACTTTTATTTTAACTTAGGAAACTGTGGAAAACCTTCTTAGCTGAGTCAGTAGCTTTGTATTTAAGAGTTTGTCTTTGCCTCACAGCTGTGGGGGTCTTGTTACCCACATCTCCAGCACACACACACTGCTGTGCTGTCTTGGGATGCATCTGAGTACCACCCCTGATCCGGTCACCGGAATCAGGGGTTATGCTCATTTTTGTTCTCTGGAAGCTGTAGTGAGCCTGATGCTTTTATATTTGAAAAGAGAAGGGAAGGAAGGAAGGATTAAAGAGAAGAAAAGAAAATGCCATGCCTCCCTGAACGTCCCTTAAGCTCCTCTAGTATCTTCAGTTAGCCAGATGCAGCCCCTCAGAAGCCTGACTCATTCTTGCTTTCATTTGAGGCCTGCTACAGTCCCTCTGCTCCTGCTGTCTGCCTGATGGGAAAGCCTTGCAGATAGACAGTACCTCATAGCCTGGCTGAACACTGTGGTGTGTATAAGACATTGGACTGCTTTGACCCCACAGATGACAATCAGAGTTTTTTTACTTTACAACAAACATCAGTAATCTGTTTTTTATACTGTTGGTCAAAAACATTTATAGGAGAGCAGGAGATGAATTTATAGTACATGACAGGAGACCTTAGAGAACAATTATCATCCAAGGGATGAGAGACGAGTCCTCCTGTGGAAGCTATCACAAGCACACAAGGCAGATTCAGTGTTGGGGGCTCATTTCTGGCTGGATAAGCTCTAAGCAGAGATGCTGAGCTCTGGGGAATTGGTGTTGCTGCTGAAGGCCCAATAGGGCAGTGGAGATGGTGCCTCACCCAGGGCACAGGAGTGGGGTTTATTCACAGGCCATTACACCCTCAGTAAATATGTCCTCTAATTCTCAGGAAAGATTTCAATGAACATTCAGCGTAGTAGTCTTGATGACACGTTGAAAATTGTCTACATTTGGCCAAGTCTTTGGAAGTTAGTTGTCAGGAATGAGGGAAGGTCTGTCACAGACTGATTGCTCCAGCAGAAATTCCCTCCTCACCCCAACTCCCTTCCTCTGGTCTCTGAGATATAGTTAACCTATGGCCTGCAACAGCAGCCAACTATCTACAGGGATGTAACTAAGCACAGTGAGGCCAGGAGACCTACAGTAAACAGTTAACTATGATGTACACCCAGTTAGTGCAGAGCAAGAGAAGATGGAATGGAGGCTTCCTCAGGGCCGAGTCAGCATGCCAGTCTCCCGGGGAGAGTTAGTATGACCTTTCGGATTCTGGCCCTCGAACCCAGACCCCACTCTTGTAGGTTTTGTAGGAGCTTGCTGCTGTTGCAATGACTGTGGCACTGAAGAGGGTAAAGAAGCTTGAGCCAGTCCTGGCTCTACTTTGCGGGACTGGGGGTCCTTTTCCTTTTCTTTTTTAACATAGCACAGTACAGCCTCACCACTAAACTAGTCACCCTTTTCATAGTTTTACTGAATTTGCAAACTACTCTTACTTCTCATAACCACTTTTATCAACAACCACGAGGGGTGGAAGAGGTGCACCGTGTCTCTGCAATAAACTTGTGCCGGGTTCTACCTCCTTGTGCAAAGGGTATTTTATACGTGGGCGCTGGGCTTCCTTCTTGATCTGACATGGTGCATCTGGAGACTTCTGAAGGAGTCCAAAGACCTTTTGAAACAAAGTCAGATGTAAACTCTCTGGTGGCTTCTGTTTTCTTCAGTTCCCTTTTGTACTGCTGCGCTGCATAGGACTGTCCATCTCAATGAAGAGTACACACTGTTCCCATGATGCCACGCTGCTGCCTTCAGCCTCTCCTGGGAACCTGTTCCCAAGTGTCCAGAACTCAGTGCTGCCATCATTTTGATATGTAACTTTCAAATTCAGTCTCATGCAATACAAGTGTGTCAGCTTCACTGAGCAGGCTTCATTTGCCCTCAAGTAGAAATGCTCGATCCTCACACAGAAAGTACTCTGTATTTAGGGGTTTTTTGTGGTTTTGTTTTTTAATTTTTGTTTGGATTTTGTTTCTGTTTTTGTAAAATTCTTAAATAAAGTTAAACAAATACACTTTGGGTTGTGGTTTTGTGGTCTAGATTTGGAACACCTGCTGCCCTGTGTCATTAACCTTGCTCACCTTAAGAGTTCCTTGGCAAGGGGTGAAGTTGCTATGTTGGCACTTTCCTTAAAATAGGTTCTGGAGGGTTAGGTAGGTGTAGCCTGGTGATGGAACACTTACCTAGCATGTGCATGGAACACACTATAGGATGGGTGGATGTCTCCCACAGATTGTCTTTTGACCTCTGCACATGTAGTAAATACAGTAATAGCGAAATCATTGTGAATTAAAAAAAGGGAGCGAGTTGAATTGCCTATGTGCCAGCATTGGTTGGTTCTGCAGGCTGGGCTGTGTCTTGACATTGTCTGCCATTGACAAGGCAGGCAGCAGCCATAAGAGTTTGGGGGCTAGCCAGGCAGTGGTGGCGCACGCCTTTAATCACAGCACTTGGGAAGCAGAGGCAGGTGGGTTTCTGAGTTCGAGGCCAGCCTGGTCTACAGAGTGAGTTCCAGGACAGCCAGGGCTACACAGAGAAACCCTGTCTCGAAAAAGAGTTTGGGGCTTCAGATGTCCATGGCTAGAATGCAGAGCCCTCAGTCTGAGTCTGAACCAGGAAAGTGGACAGTGAAGTGCCATGAACACGGAACTGGTAATGGCAGTGGCTTCTATACTGTTCATTTGGTCCACAATCTTAAAAAAATCAAGGGTGCTGTTACTGGCTCTGATGGTTCTTAGTGCTGGTAGCTCAGCTTGAGATTAGTAGGATGTTTGATGGCATGCCTGGCCTGTTCTCGCCATATCCCAGCCGTGACGAGATTCTTCAGCTCCAGTTGTGAAAGCCGAGAATATCTGTAGACACTGCTGTATGTGTCCTGTGCGAGACAAGACCATAATTGATTGAGAACCACTCCTGAGGACAGGTTAACCACAAAGAAACAAAAGTGTGTTTTTGAGGTGTGTCTGCAAGCCCTTGTGGGTATGCATTTAGGAGGACAAGACTCCTGAACAAAAGACACCACCCCTGAGAGACGAAATAAAAACCAGTGCTATTCTGCTGAGAGTTTGGAATATGTACAATACAATTTCCATAAGTATGAATATTTATCAGCTAGTCATTTGAGAGCATGATGTAAAGAAGCCATCTGTGGAGGCCTTTATGGAGAGAGAGAAGCTAAAAGAAATGTGCAAAATACTTATTTTTGGAGTCCAGTTCTCTGAAAGCTGCCCACTCTGGATGGTGAGTGCTCTCTGGGTTAGGAGAGACAAGAGCCCATAGTTGGCCCCAGAATGGCTACTAAGTAAGAGAATGGTGGTAAATACCATACCAGCATAAGATGGCTAGGCAGGTCTTCAGCTAGTCTTGATTACTGAACTTAATTTTTGATTGGTTGGAAAAGAGGGGGAGACAGAGACAGACACTATTTGTGTGGGTCTGCAGTGTGACAGGTTGTTACATGGAAGTCAGAAGTTGACAATGGGTGTCACTCTCCTTTGCTTTCCACCTTAAGTATGGAGGTGGGGTCCCTCACTGACAGGGACCCTTTTTTAAAGATTTATTTATTTCATGTGTGTGTATACACTGTTGCTCTCTTCAGACACACCAGAAGAGGGCGTTAGATCTCGTGACAGATGGTTGTGAGCCACCATGTAGTTGCTAGGAATTGAACTTAGGATCTTTTGGAAGAACAGTTGGTGCTCTTAACCGCTGAACCATCTCTCCAGCCCCAATTTTGTGGATTCTAGGGATCCAAATACTGGCCTCCAGCCTATCAGACAAGTGCTTCCCTATGGAGCTGTCCTCCAGCCCTTAATCATGATGGAAGACGAGAGCACATGGGAAGTGGCTTCTTTTTATGCTCCTAATGCCAAACCCTTGTCCCCCGATCATGGTGACATTCCACTAGGGGATCTTCAGAGGGTAGATTTCACTGTAACACAAAAAAACTCTACCTGATACCCATTCTTCTTTGGGTCCAGGTAAGATTGGAGTTCACAAAAGTTGTTAAGTCACCAGAGAAGCTTTCTTTCGGTATGGTAATTAGTTGTGAGAAATCCCATTTTCGAACACTCAGTCACAAATGACTGCTTGAGTGGAGAGACAGCCCCAGGTTGACTGCCCTTCCAGAAGACCTGAGTTGGGTTCCTATCACCCATATCTGGTAGCTCACAGCTGCCTTTTAACTGGCTTCTGGGCAGCGAATGCCTCTGGCCTGAGGAGCTGTAGTAGTGTACACATACACATATCATACACTTAACTAATTAAAAATGTTAAGTCTAAGAAGAGAGGAAGAAGCCAGTCTGCAGTTACCTTTGGGGATGTGCCTGTCCAATCAATGATCCCAGAGACCTTGAAGTAGGTTGTACTTCTTAAGGGTACCTTTGTTACCCCTTGCTCATATGAGTCTCCTTTTATTCCCTATGCTAGGTCAATGCCATGGAGCTGACTGCCCCAGGACGGATTGTCTGCTGGATCCAACTATATGATTCCAAACTATAGTAGGGCCTTTCTGAACTGTTTTTAAGTCTTTAATAATGTATATATGTGGCTGGCTATGTGCATCTAAGTGCAGTACCCACTAAGGTCAGAGCGGGCATCCTCTTCCCTAGGGCTGGAACTACAGATAGAATGCTTTCGGAGCTTGGGTACTGGGAACTAAACTCAGGTCCTTTCAAAGAGCAGGAGGTACTCTTATTCACTGAGCCATCCCTCCAGTTCAAAGGCTGAAGTTGTCAAAAAAAAAAAAAAGCAGATCCCTAGGTGCTGGAGTGGTAAGGGGTACCCAGAGTAAAAGGAGCAGCCTGGGCTCCATATGGACCATTTCGTTTCTCTAACCACACTGTAAAATAAAGAGACATACCAACCTTTTTATTTTCTTTCTTTTTCTTTTCAAGACAGGGTTGCTCTGTGTAGCTCTGGCTGGCCTGGGACTCTTTCTGTAGACCAGGCTGACTCTTGCCTCTGCCTTCCTAGAGCTGGGTTTAAAGGCTACCTGGCTAAGCCATAACTTTAAGAAAGAGCTCTGACTTAGTTAGGGTTTTACTGTGCTGTGAGCAGACACCATGACCAAGGCAACTCTTACAAATGACTGGGGCTGCCCTACAGGTTCAGAGGTTCAGGCCATTATCATCAAGGCAGGAACATGGCAGCATCCAGGCAGCCGTGGTGCTATCAGAGCTGAGCGTTTTATCTTCACCTGAGGCTGCTTGTGGAAGACTTCCAGACCGCTAGGATGAGAGTGTTAAGTCCCCACCCACAATGACACACCCACTCCAACAAGGCCACACCTCCTAATAGTGCCACTCCCTGAGCCATGCATATATGAACCATCACAAGCCCTACCTTGTAAGAGCAGTAATGGTTCATTGGGGCTTGCCACCAAACTGGAGTATCTGAGTTCACTTCTGGAGGTTGACCCCTGTAAGTTGTCCTGTGATCTCCAATGTACCCCTGACAAAGACACAATAAAATAGGGCTGGAGAGATGGCTGGGTGGTTAAGAGCACTGGCTGCACTTGCAGAGGTCCTGAATTCAATTCCCAGCAACCACATGGTGGCTCACAACCATCTAGAACAGGATGTGATGCCCTCTTCCATCTGATGCTGTCTTCTGTCGTGCAGGCATACATGCAAATAGAGAGATCATACACATAAATAAAAAACACACAATAATGCTGGACAGTGGTGGCACATGCCTTTAATACAAGCACTAGAGAGGCAGAGGTGGGCCTATTTCTGAGTTCGAGGCCAGCCTGGTTTACCGAGTAAGTTCCAGAATAGCCAGGGCTATACAGAGAAATACTGTTGCAGAAAAAAAAAAAAAGACAATAAATAAACAAGACCAACACCTGGAGCTGGGCAGTGGTGGCTTATGCCCAGCACTTGAGAGGCAGAGACAGGTAGATTTCTGAGTTCCAGGCCAGCCTGGTCTACAGAGTGAGTTCCAGGACAGCCAGGGCTCCACAGAGAAACCCTGTCTCAAAAAACCAAACCAAAAACAAACAAACAAAACTACATACTTCCTTTAATATGAGTTAAAGTTAGCCTGGTCTATATATCTGAATAGTGAGTTCAAGGTCAGCTACGACTACATAGTAACTGACTAATTAAAAAGGAAAGCCACCAGGCAGTGGTAGCACACCACTTGTTCCTGGTGTCCACTTCTGCTCTCATTCCACTCCACTCCCCTAGCCAACTCTAGAATCCTCACTGAGATACCCATTAAACTCAGAGAAACATTCCATTCAGAATGCACAACAGGTCTACTTGAGCCAGGTGTGGTAGTTCACGCCTACAGCCCCAAAGCTCATATACATATACACATACACACACACACACACACACACACACACACACACATATACATGTGCCAGTCTTCACCCACCAGCCTTTAGATGAAGATGTAGAACTCTCAGCTCCTCCAGCATCACACCTGCCTGGATGCTGCCATGCTCCCGCCATGATGATAAAGGACTGAATCTCTGAACCTGCAAGCCAGCCCCAAGTAAATGGTGTCCTTATAAGAGTTGCCTTGGTCATGGTGTCTTTTCACAGCAGTAAAGCCCTAAGACATACATATTTTCTGTTTTCTCTCTTTCTCCTTTAAGACAGGGTCACACTAAGTAAGAACATACTATGTAACTGGCCTAGAACTCACTATGTAGACCAGGCTGGATCTCACAAGAGATCTGCCTGCTTCTGCTTCATGATTGCTGATTAAAGGTATATGCCACCACTCCTGAGACTCACATTTCATTTGTTAGTGGTAGAAAACGAAGCCAGGGCCTTAACATACGATGACTTACTGGCTTCTGCCACTGTGACCTTAGTTTAAGAAGTAGAACTTCACATACGTAATTAAGGATCTGAATATGGCATCCTCCAGGGCTAGAGTGGGCCCCAAATTCAATGGGAAATGTTTCTATGGGAAGAGGGAAGATGAAACTTGAGATCAGGTGGCATGCTACAAGCCCAGAACATCTGGGAGCAACCAAAAGTTGAAGTAGGCAGAGGTTCTCCCCAGAAGCCTAAGTGAAAGGCCTGGCCTGCCAATCCCTAGATCAGAGGTCCAAAGCTGTGAGATAATACTAATTGCCAAGTCAGAAGAAATGATAGGACAGGCTAATAAAGCAGCACATGTGAAATGGAAGCAAGATGAGAGGGACTGGAAAGGTCCCTCAGTAGTCAAAAGCATGTTCTGTTCGATTCCCAGTATCCACCGTAAGGTAGTGTACAACTTACCTGTAATTCGAGTTCCAGAGGATCTGATGCCTCTGGTCTCAGTAGGCATCTGTACCCAGACCTACACACAGATAGGCACAAATCATTTTAAAAATTAAAAAAGATAGAGGGAACTGGAGACTCCCACAGAGGTATTCTGGTCAAACTTGATCTAGTAGCACGTTGGAGGCCATTTATGGGATATGTTGTACCTGATACACTCAGCATGTATGGATGGATATCCCATAGAGAAGCCTACTTCATAAGCTGAATCCCAAAAAAACTAACATTGGCTTAGCTGGTAAAGGCACCTGTCATCCAGGCTGACAACTTAGTTCAGTCCCTAGAACCTGAATAAACTAGGTGGTGGCTCCAGTTCATAACCCTAGTCTTCCTGGACTGGGAGGCAGAAACAGGAGAATTGTGTGAAGCTCGTGGGCATAGGCTGGCGTATGCAACCCTGAGAGAGCAGGAGAGACGGTTACCAAAGTGGAAGGGGCGCCAGCCTTGCTGACGTAGGACAGTAGCTGGAAAGGCCTTTGGGGCCAACTTATGACTTTGATCTCTAGGCCCCACCTGGTAGGAGAAGAGAACCAATTCCTATAAATTGTCCTCGGACCTCCATATAAGTATGGTGGCACGCATACACACACGCCCCTCCATAAATAAAAATAAAAAAGGCATGCTGGGCGGTGGTGGTGCATGCCTTTAATCCCAGCACTTGGGAGGCGGAGGCAGGCAGATTTCTGAGTTCGAGGCCAGCCTCGAACGTAAAAATAAATAAATAAATTTAATTAATTAAAAAAAAAAAGAAAATTGGTTGTATTTTTGTTTGTTTGTTTGTTTGTTTGTATATAGTTTCTCTGTATAGCCCTGGCTGTCCTGGAACTCACTTCTGTAGACCAGGCTGGCCTTGAACTCAGAAATCCATCTGCCTCTGCCTCCCAAGTGCTGGGATTAAAGGCGTGTGCCACCACTGCCCGGCAAATTGGTTGTATTTCTATGCACTAGATGTGAACATTGCATGATAGGCAAGATGGCCCCTGGGGATAAAGCAGGTTCTACATGAAGACTGGGCTAGTGTAAAGTCCCACTAATTACTGTTATATATCGTTTGGTTCAGTACCTAGAATCCACATGAAGGGCGAGAGCACTGAGCCAGTCTGGGAAGTTGTCCTCTACCCTCTGGGCTTGGAATCCACATGAAGGGCGACAGCACTGAGTCTGGGAAGTTGTCCCCTACCCTCTGGGCCTGGGCTTTGGGATATTTGTTGCTCATACCTATGACAGTAATGTTTTTAGAAATTCAAACATAAGCCGGACAGTGATGTCAGTACTACTCACAGACATGCTTGTAATTAAAAAAATAAAAGTGTTTCTCCCTGCTGGGCAGTGGTGGCACCACATGCCTTTAATCCCAGCACTTGAGAGGCAGAGGCAGGCGGATTTCTGAGTTCGAGGCCAGCCTGGTCTACAGAGTGAGTTCCAGGACAGCCAGGGCTGCACAGAGAAACCCTGTCTCGAAAAAAAAAACAAAAAACAAAAAAAAAAGAACACTGACTGTTCTTCCAAAAGGTCCTGATTTCAAATCCCAGCAACAACATGGTGGCTCACAACCATCCGTCATGAGATCTAATGCCCTCTTCTGGAGTGTCTGAAGACAGCTACAGTGGTGCACTTAATTATAATAAATAAATAAATCTTTTTAAAAAAAACACAAAAGCCGGGTGGTGGTGGCACACACCTTTAATCCTGGCACTTAGGAGGCAGAGGCAGGTGGATTTCTGAGTTCGAGACCAGCCTGGTCTACAGAGTGAGTTCTAGGACAGCCAGGGCTACACAGAGAAACCCTGTCTCGAAAAAACAAACAAACAAACAAACAAAAAAGAACCCAAGAAATGACTTAAACAGAGCTAAACAGAATTCTCAACAGAGAAATCTATAATGGCTGAGAAGCACTTAAAAGAAATGTCTAACATTCTAGTCATCAGGGGATCGCAAATAAAATGACTCTGAGATTCCACCTTACACCCCACACTTCTCCATTGCTGCTGGGAGTTAAAAAAAAAAAAAAACCACAAAAACAAACAGCCAGGCAGTGGTGGCACATCCCTTTAATCCCATCACTTGGGAGGCAGAGGTGGGTGGATTTCTGAGTTCAAGTCTAGCCTGGTCTACAGAGTGCGTTCCAGGACAGCCAGGGCTATACAGAGAAACCCTGTCTCAAAAAACAAACAAACAAACAAAGGGGAGGTTGAAGAGATGCTCAGTGTCTAAGTGCACATAGTGCTGTGCCTGAGGACTGCAGTTTTGTCTCCAGCACCTACACCAGTAGTTCAGGAAGACCTGTTAACCCCAGCACTGAGGAACCCAATGCTCCCTTCCAGGCCCCAGGAACACCTGTGCATGTGTGCACACACAAACACAAATCTTCAAGAGAAAATGGTTCCACTTACAATATCGAAGAGGAAATGCTAGGCAGGTATGGTTGCTGGGTGTCCTGCCCAAATGAATAAAAACACACAGTGCCTGGAGTGGTGGCTCTGTGGTTAAAGGCACTTCTGCTCTTTCAGAGCACTGGAGTTTGGGTCCCAGGAGCCATGGCTCAGCACTGTCTGTAACTCCAGCTCAAATGGTCCAACCCCTCTGATTTCCATGCCATCTTTACTTATGTATACACATCCAGATATGCACTACACACAACACACACACACACACACACACACAGAGTTAAACATTTAAAAACAATATAAACCTTTAGAAATAAATTCAAACTCATTGAGATGAAAAGAATTAAAGTTGAAATAGCTAGAAAGCCATCTTTACCAGATGTGGCTTATATTTATAATCCAGCACTCAGGAGGCTGAGCCAGGAGGATTATGAATTTGAGGCCAGCCTGGTCTATATAGAGAATTCCAAGACAGCTTGTACTAAAACAAAATCTATGCAAATAAATAAATATGTTTTTCATAATAAAATGAAGTAGAAAATAAAATAAAAAAGTAGAAAAATGAAAGCAAGTGAGCTAAGGGCTGCAATTTCAGCAGTCAGGAGACAGAAGCAGGGGACTGACCCAGGTTCAAAGTCAGCCTGTGACATGTAATGAGGCTGTCTCAAAAAGGAAAAAGAGTTGGACAGTGGCCCATGCCTTTAATCCAAGCACTGGTGTGGAGGTTGGGAACAGAGATAGGTAGATCTCCGAGTTCAAGTTCAGCCTGGTCTACAGAGTGAGTTCCAGGACAGCCAGAGCTACACAAAGAAAACCTGTCTCCAATCCCCATCCCCATCCCTTAAAAGCGAGTAAAAGATGAAAAAAAAAATTACACGTCCTATATTCATGGTTTGAAAGAGGTGCTATTGCTGTTAAGGAGCTGAAGGTGTTGTCTAGCAGTGTGTGTGTGCATGTGGCCATGTGTGCAAGTTGCACACACACAAGCTACAAGTAAGAGAGCAAGAAAGTGGGGGTGGGGACCCCAGACCTGGAGGTGTCCTTTTGTGGAATAGAGCTTGCCTGGCTTTCCAGGACCCTGAGCTATCTATCTGTCCTGCTGCATTAAACAAACAGCTCGATTGCTTTCGTTTTTTGCAGAAATGCACGGGTAGCTCCTAAAGCAGAGACAAAGGCAAGGAACAGGCAACAGAGGAGGCCTGGTGGGAAAGAACAAACTTGGGCTTGTGGCTCAGGTTACAGCATTCTCGCCCAGCAGGCAGGTGGCCCTGGCTTGGATCCCTAGCACTGCTTGGATTGGGTAGGATAGTATGTATCTGTAATCCAGCACTTGAAGGGTACAAGCAGGGGCATCAACAGCTCAAGGTTATGTTACATAGTGAGTTTAAGAGCAGAGTGGACTCTGCCTCACAAAGAACCCTGGAAGCCCACCCCCACCCTTTTTTTTGAAACAAGGATTTTTTTTTTTTTCTAAGTAGTCTTGTCCTAGAATTTATGTAGATGGAGCTGGTCTCAAAGTCACAGAGATCCGCTTGCCTCTGCTTTTATTTAAAGGCAGGTGCCACCCTCAACATTTTTTCTTTTATTAAAAGAAAAGTTGGGCTGGCAAGATGGCTCAGCAGGTAAGAGCACTGACTGTTCTTCTGAAGGTGCTGAGTTCAAATCCCAGCAACCACATGGTGGCTCACAACTACCAGTTATGAAATCTGACGCCCTCTTCTGGTGTGTCTGAAGACAGCTACAGTGTACTTATGTATAATAATAAATAAATCTTAGAAAAAACAAAGAAAGGAAGAAAAGTTTATTAACTGGGTATGCTTGAGGCCATCCTGGTCTATATAGCAAGTTCCAGGGCAGTGGGGGATACATAGTGAGACCTTGTCTTACTATAACAAACAAACAGGACTTGAGAGAGAGCTCAGGGGTAGGGAGCACTGGCTGTTTTTCCAGAGGGCCTGGGTTCAGTTCCCAGCACCCACATGGCAGCTGTCTGTAACTCCAGTTCCAGGGGATCTAATACCTCCCCACAGACACATATATTCAAGTAAAACACTAATGCACATAAAATTAAAAATAAATAACAACCCCTAAGTATTTATTTCTGTGTACTATGTGCCTGTAGATCCCTTTGGAGGCTACGAGATCTCCTGGAATTAGAGGTACAAGAGCTGTGATCTGGGTGGCCTAGGTGCTGGGAACCAAACTCAGACCCTCTGGAAGAGCAGAGTACCCGTAATTCATAAGCCATCTCTCCAGTCCTCAGATTCACACTGGCTGACTCACCAGATAGCTGGCTAGTCTGCCTATTGTAAAAGTGAGCTCAATGAGAGACTGTTAATAAGGTAGACGTTGATGTAGCATAGTCCCACCGTCCTCTGCTGGTCTTTGTGGGTATGTGCACAGGCAGGCACATGTGTGCATAAGTGTACATCACACATACACTCAGGAGAATGCATGGGTCCAAGGGGCAGGAGAGTGCTTGTCTAACATGCAGGATGCCCAGAGTTCTATCCCCAGAACCATGTGGTGGTACACATCTGTAATCCATCCCAGCACTCAGGAGATGTTTATAGAAGGATCAAAAGTTCAGTGTTATTTTCTGCTACACAATTGGGCTTGATCCCATCCTGGGATAGATCACATTGTGTCTCAAAATTAAAAAACAAAACAAAACAAAACAATCAAACAGACTGACAGCAAAACCAAGGTTAAGGGTTGTGTAATTCAGTGTAGGAGCTCATGCTAAGCTCATGTTCAATCCCCAACACCACAAAAGACAAGACATTTTTAAAAATGTACTTTTTTTGTGTATGTGGATTACAGGACATGACACTAGGAACCTGAGGAGAATGGCTGAGGCAGGAGGATTGCTTCAAGTTCCAGGCAAACGAGCCAAAAGTCAAAAACTAAAACCTAAGCAAGCAAGCAAGCAAGCAAACAAACAAACAAACAAAAAACAACAGGCAAATGATATTTGGTACTTTGGTGCATGCTCGTAGTTTTAACAAGTTGGGAGTTTGAAACAGGAGGACCACCAGAGCTTAGACAGATAAAGCTAGCCCAGGCACCATAACAAACAAAAAAACCTAATCAAACAACAAACCAGGTAGGTAGTGTGGCACATGCCTTTAATGCCAGGACTACAGAGGCAGAGGCAGGTAAATCTTTGTGAATATAAGGCCAGCATAGTTTACACTGCAAGCTAGCCAGGGATAAATAAGTGAGACCCTGTTTTTTTTTTTTAAAAAGGAGAGTCGAGGATCTTATTGATGAATTTCTGTGAATTCATTCATTATGAATTTAAATTGTCCTGTTTTTGATCGGATTGTGTTAAATACACTATTAGAATTAATCGTATGCGACATTCTGCTTTCAAAAATTGATTAGTGAAACATTTAAGATTATGTATGTGGCTTGCTTTATATTTTTATCAGCCATTGTAGAATGGGTAGCATTCGTTTCTTTATAAGATAAAAATGTCACCAAGAAGCATTTGCCAGAGGAAGCCTAAGGCTGATGGCAGGGGTGCTGGTGGAGCGGGGGCGGGTGATGGAAGAGGAGAAGGTCCCCTCCTCTGTACCTTTAGTCCCAAAGAAGGGGGGATAAGACCCCGGTGGTGGCCCCCCTTTTATTCTCTACGGAAAGGCTGACGCCGTTGTCACCAGATCCACAGATGATGTCTAAATATGACTAATTAAAAAAAAAAACCTGCAAACCATGGCGATTAAAAACAACAGAAAAGGGTGGGCGTTTTATGTAATTTGATGAGCATTACTATTCAGGCAGAACTCCAAAATATAGTACCTTCGGAAGGTTATTCATCAGATCCCAAATACGTTTGGTGATGACGTTTCAGTCAGTTTTGAGATGGGCGGGGGCGTGTATGGGGCGGGCTGGGGTGGGGAGGGGAAGAGGGGGGTCCAAAAAAATGGAGTGCAAACTCCGGGGAGTCGAAACTTTGCCAAGTTCCCTCTTGCTTCCTTAGCATATTAAAACCGTGTCTGGCACACAGTAGGTGCTCCGTGGAAATATTCCAAAGAGTTCGTGTGACAAACGTCATGGATGCAAGGAAGAATTTTCTGGAGGAGGTGTCTCTCCATCCAGCTTTTGTCAGTCTCAAA
>NW_022196905.1:118103130-118107809 GCF_008632895.1 Mastomys coucha | reverse complement strand
GGGATAGAGCCAGACGTGGGCATCTGGAATGATTTCGGTGCATTCAAACCAAAAACCAAACCAAACCAAACCACCCCAATCGCCACCATTTTCTCCAGGTAATTTTCCATCCCTGCCCCCACAGTCAAGAGACACAGGGTGGGGAAAAAAAAAAAAAGTACTTCTTCCATTCTCCCTGGTTGTTTAAGAAAGAGGAAGGCGCGGGCCAATGAGCGGCGCGCGGGAGGACGGGGCGCGGCGGGGGCGCCGCGGGGACCGCAGCCCCCCAAACTTTGGCAAGTTGCGGGCGGCGGCGCAGCGCGGGGCGCGGCCGCGGGAGGAGCCGCCCCTCGACGCCCGCCGCCCCCTCCCGGTCCGGGCCGGGCCCAGCACCGGCTGGGCTCAAAGTTTGCGGCCGCCCCTGCGCCGCGCGCCCGATGTATGGGTGATATACTGCGGCGGCGGCGGCGGCGGCAGGGTGAGGGACGGCCATATTTGCCGGCGCGGCCCGAGCCGGCGACAACAAAAAGTGCGCGGGCTCCCGGCAGGCGCTCGGACGGGTGCGGGGACCTGGGGCCGCCCGGCCCGGGGCTCGGCCTCGGCGTCGCCGCCGCGCTCGCGGCCTGGCCCGGCTCTGCCCGGCGCGCCCGCCGCCCGCGGGGATGTCGTACAAGCCGAACTTGACCGCGCACATGCCCGCCGCCGCCCTCAACGCCGGTGAGTGAGCGCGGGCCGCGCGCTCCGCGCTGTGCCGCGCCGCAAGTGCCGCCAAGTTCGGGGCTCGCGCTCCGGGCCGCGGCCCGGGGCTCCCAGAGGCGCGCGGTGCCTCGGGGCGGCGAGCTAGCCGAGGACGGTGGGGGTTCCGGGGGGAGGTGTCCCGGGCCGGGGCAGCGGGGACGCCTCGGCCGCCTCAGCCGCGCCGCCGCCGCCATGATTCCGCCGGCTCAGCCGCGCTGCCAAAGTTCGCGGTGCGCCCGGAGCTCGGCGGGGCAGCGGCCCGGGGCCGGGGTGTGAGCGGCGGAGCGGCCGGGGATGGCGGGGAAGCGAGGGCGCGGGCGGCCGGGCGAGGAAGGCTTTTTTTCCCCAGCTGCCCCCCTTTTTTCTTTTCCCCCTTCCCTTAGGCTTTTTGGGCGGCTCGGCGAGGGCCCCTGCCGGCGGGAGGCGGGCGGCGCAGGGGGCAAGGCGCTGGGCTCCGGGGGTCGGCGGAGCGGAGCGGGACAGGCCGGGGCCGGGCGGCGTGCGGGGCGCGGGGCGGCGCGAGGGGGCCGGGCTGCCGCGGGGCGGAGAGGGAGCCTGGCCGGGGTCCCGGGCGGCGGGCAGGGTGGGCAGGGGCCGTGGCCTGGGTGTGCGAGCGACTCCCGGTTTCCTTCTCCCGGCCCTCGGGAGGACCCTTGGAAGAAGTTGAAGTGTCGGGGCCTCGTGGGCCCTGCGGGCGGCGTGCTGCGGCTCGCGGGTCCCGGGGATCTCCCACGTGGGTACGTCCCCAGAGGGCCGCGGTCGCGGGAGCCAAGGGGACCCGGGGTCTCTTCCCCTCCGGGCCTTGGCGCCCGCTGGGAAACTCTTGCAAAGTTCCCAGGTAGCTTTGGGCTGTGGCTTAGGGGCTAGCCCCGGACCCCGAGGGAACCCGGAGTAGGAGTGTGAAACTGACTTCCAGAGGTGACCGGCTTTGTGTCCAGTTCCAGTACCCTCTCCTCCCAGACATTTGGCTGTGAACACCCTCCCCCCCCCAAACAGATGCGAAGTAGTGTGGGGACCGGGAGGGACAAGGCCTTTCGGGGAGAGGGGGGGAGTTGGGGATCGAAGCTGGTTATGATAGCTGTGTGTTAAAAAATCCCACCCACGTTGGCACTTCCTAGTTGGAGGTCTTGTGCCCGAATGTTGATTTCAGAACTCCAGAAACCCTCTCCAAGGGACCTGGGAAAGCTCTGGACGTGTGTTTTAAACTTCTTCTCTGCTCTTTGGGGTTTGGAAAAGGTTGAGATTTAGGGTGCCGGCCTGGGAGAGTTGAAACGCTAGCACGTGGGCAGAGAGGACCCCCACCCCCAGCATGCAGCCACTGTATCATTTCAAATGGTTTCACCCCATTTGGGTGACAGGATTTTTGTCTCCCAGCCTTCTTGGTCAGTGTCTAGGATGGAAGGGCAGTAGGTTGCGTTGCCAGCCTGAGGCAGGCCAGAAATGTAGGCTTCATCTGGGCTAGTTCCCCGTGGGTCTCACACTGGGGACCTTTTGGGGTGTGGGTCACCGTGGCAAGCCGCCCCTGAGACTCTGAAGCCCTCTTCTAGGCTTGCTAGCACCTGTATTCAGCTCTAGCTATTTTTCCAATGGGGGAATGCCAGGATGGGTGCCGGGGTCTCCAGGTGTCCGGCATTTTGGTGGGGGCCCGCCTGCTTGCCGGTATTACTTTGCAGAAAGCCCTTCTCTCCCCTGCCATCTGCATCCAAGATGGACTCTCACAGTGGCTCCTCCGCCTTCCCTGTCATCATCTCTCACGCCCTCCAGGCCTGCCTCCTGCTCACTGAGTTGCCAAGCTGCGGCCTGGCCGGCAGTGGCAGTGGCGGAGTTAGACAAAGCCCCCGCCTTCCCCGCCCGAGAGCCCCCCCCCCAGGGCGCCCCAAGTGGCGGGAAGGCCGCCAGCTCCCCAGGCCCAGGCCGCTCTTTGTCTGGCGTGGGGGCGGGGAGCTGAGCCTGGCCCCAGGAGCTTCCTGGCCTCTGCCAAGCCCTCTCAGCTCTCAGCACACTGCGCTCATTGTCTGAGATGCTCCACACTGGCTGAGCTGACGGAACCGCCTCCCTGGCCTCCTGCAGCCCAGGTGCCGGGTGTCTTCCGGAAGGAAAGGGCTTGATTGACGGAGGAGCTCCCTTCCACCTTGACTCCCCAGGGGGACAGACACCTTCCCTAATACTGAGTATGATGCTGGCTTTAACACAAAGTCAGGCTCACATCTCCACTCCTCCTGGGTGATGGAAAAGAGGCTTGAGGTACTACACCAGTATGGGGGTACATCTCACTCCTTCTGTACCCCACTCCCTAAGGGCATTTCCAATGCCTTTAAACGTTCCATTGGGGAGCATGACCTCAAACAAGTGGAGAAACTGAGGCCTGGAAGAACCTTGACAGGTCCCACAGCCAGGAGTGGCACTGCTGGGACAGACCCCAAAGTCCTGGAGAAAAGATGTGACAGGGAGGTGAGAATTCGTGAAAAGCTGGGGGGAGCACAGAAGGTGCCTCTGGGGAGTCAAAGGATGCTAGGCTACTTTCTACATGATACTGGAATCATCTAAAGTCTTCAAGTCCTGGCACCCCACACCTTCAGCACTTAGCCCCTAGCCTGAGTCTAGGAAGGGCTTGCCAACTGAAATGGGCAGGATTGGAACCCACCCCCAGGCCTGCAAGGAGCTATCTCTGACGGGTGGCAGTACTGGAGAAGCTAGGGTTGCTCAAGTTGGGTTGGCGGGTCCTTAGTATGCTCTGCTCAGGAGCCAACCACATCCATACCCGGTGCCTAAGCCTGGGCACACTCTATGCCTTTCAGTGCCGTCTCCACTCGTGGACAGAGAAAGGTGTTGGGGTTGCCAGCTTGCTGCTTAGCCACTTCTATGCAGCAGTGTGGCTCACTCTGCAGCCAGGCCGGGGGATTTATAGCTCCTCCCAGCTCCAGCAAGCCCTGCTCCTGAACTTACTTCCTCCTGCCCCTCCCCTCGCCCACACCAAGTGAGCAGCTGGTGACTTGGCCAGCCTGGTACCAGCTGTCCATCCCTGGGGCCAAGTCTGCAGAGCCGCTGTGCGCATGAGAGACAGTTTGGCTCTGGGGGCGGTGGTCAGCCAGCTGCCGAGGAAGACTAGGTAAATTCTCCATGGTTACTGCTGTTTGTAATTCGAAGGACATCCTCTACCCGCCTAATGGCCACTTGGTTACCATTATGGGTCAGCATGCTGCAGCCAGGGGCCTCCTCATTGCATATCTAGGATGTGACATTTTGTGCTGGGCTCTGGGCCCTGGCTTTGTTCTGACTGCTGCACCTGGCTGGTGTCCTCAAGTGCTATGGTCCATCCGTGGGGTCTTAAACCCCTCTTTTTGGAGTGTAGAGCTGCTGCACGTTTGAGTGTGTGTGTTGGATAGTCGGGGGTTCTGTCTGTCTTTGGAGGGGGTGAGAAGCCCAGAGAGGTTGAGGGGTTGTAGAAGGCACAGAGGCTGTTCTCTGGAGCCGTGCTTTGTGCATGCATCACACCTGTCACTCTTAGGGTTCTGTGCCTTCATGCCTTTGTGGGGTTTCCTTGATGTATTTTTCCAGCAGAGGCAGATGCATAGGAGTACAAAGGTGGCTCTGTGTAAGAAATTCTAGCCCAGGTTAGACCAACCTTGGTAGTTCCCAGTCACAGATGTAGCTTTGGGTCTCAGCCTCAAGTGAGTATGAGCTAGGATGGGGTCAGCAAGAATTAGTCTGGACACAGCTACCAGTTTCAGTTCTGGTAGTGATCTCTCTTGGAGTTCTGTGGGTGGGCTAGGGTGGGTTGTCTTCTGAGATAGTGTGTGTGTGGAGTGGCTGCTCTTTCTGCCCACGTTTGCATTCATCTAGATTAGTGTTTGGCCATACCCATTAGAGGTTGTCCTGAGGTCTCTCTGCTGTAAAACAGAAGTTCACAGGTGGGGCCTGGGTAGGGGCGGGCGTGTGTGTGTGTGTGTGTGTGTGTGTGT
>NW_022196905.1:118099450-118103107 GCF_008632895.1 Mastomys coucha | reverse complement strand
ACCTTTTGTAGTTCTCCGGTGCCCGTTGGTACAGATACCCAAGTCTGGGGACCTCTAACTTCTCCCTTTTCCTTGCTGCAGGCAGTGTCCACTCACCGTCTACTAGCATGGCGACATCCTCCCAATATCGTCAGCTGCTGAGTGACTATGGGCCTCCATCGCTAGGCTATACCCAGGTATGCTAGTGCCGGTGATGGGAGGGCCACGTGGGCAGCTGGAACACCAAGGGTATAGATAAAGACCACTGCTGGTGAAGAGATTAAAGGACAAAGGCTCTCCTGTGTTTCCCTAGCCGTGGCTGAGGCTTTCTTCACTTGAGGGATTACAATGCAGGCAGCTGGGACTGTTTCAGGGGGACGTGAGGGTTGGGGCTATAGGAGAGGGCCAGTGATCGCTGAACTGCTTGAGTCACCAGCTCCATGTCTGTCGTTGCTTTGCGTGTTTCCTGGACAAGAAAGGTCCAAGTCAGAGCCATTGGGGACAGTGTATTTGGAGCTGGTAGCTATGAGTGTAGTTCCAAGTCAGCTGCTTGATTCATTACTGGTTCTGTCCGTTATGAGACCATGACCCTCTCTTAGAGACCCAGATCTCTCGCTAGTCCATTTCCTTGAACCCAAGTTCATGGTCAGGAAGCAGCTGGCTGCTACTGTAGCTTTGGGTGGGATCTGCAGGGGACATGCTATACCTGAAAAGGTTTCTTGTAACCCTGGTTGCCAACAGGAAGATTCTGTGAGCCAAACCCCAGCCAGTGTTCTGGGGTTGCCATGGAGGTCTTTCTTTGTAAAGAGGCTATGCACAACTACCAGCCATGCCTCGTCAGCCTATCCTATCCCAGGAGGAGAAGGAGGCACGGGCCCGGGAGCGGGATAGGCTGAAGAAGAGGAGGCGGCGGGAGGATGGGCTGAGGCGCAGCTTGGAGCGGCAGCGCAATGCCCTGGCCATGAGGCGCCGGCGCTGGGAAAAGAGAGAGGCCAGGAGGCGGATATGCCAGGAGGCTGAGCTCCAAGGCCTGGCCTGTAGGCCTGGTGGCGAGGCTTGGGAGTGGAGGCAGCAGAGGCGAGAGGAGCAGGCCAAAGCCCTGGACAGGGAGCTGGCCACCATGGTCCAGCTCCGGCAGGAGGAGGAGAGGCTGGAGCCAGGACCCTCGATGATCTGGGTGCTTGCCTAGAGATGAAGGTTGTGGGGAGGATGTGTTGAGTTTGATAAAAGTTCTAGGCCCATCCTGGATCCTTAGGGATTGTTGAGTTCCTCCAGAGTTGACTTCCGTCTACATTCGCTGTGGACACTTGGCTCCCAGGAAGCACCCCCTCTTCGTCTCGTGGAGCTAGGTGCTTCCTGTGACTTGTCACTTTGATAGTCAGATCTTTTTTCCTGTGTGGATGGTAAAGTGTTTTTTCTGGATGGACTCTGGCATGAGGACCTTTTACCCTACTCTGGAGTTGTCTATGGGAGGGACACGCTTCAGCTGGGACAGCCTTGGGAGCCTAAATCTAGGTCACTTTCCCTCTTACCCATGGGTGGCTACTGTGGTAGGTCAGTCTATACTAACCCTTGTCTTCTGATCCTAGGGAACTGGAAATAGCCAGGTGCCTCAGAGTAAATATGCAGAGCTGCTGGCCATCATTGAAGAGTTGGGGAAAGAGATCAGACCCACGTATGCAGGGAGCAAGAGTGCCATGGAGAGGCTAAAACGAGGTAAACTGGTAAAATACCTGAAGTCTTAGGTATTTGGGAAGCTGAGGCAGGAGGATGCTTGAGCCCAGGCAATAAAGGTTAAGAGGTTTCCTAGGGGAAACACTAGTTAGTTGGTCAGGGAAAGATCACTTGATCCATGGGTTGATACTTCAGAAATGTGTGCTGTTGTAGTTGCTAGGGCAACCCTAGATTCAGTGGGTGGTTATGGTGGGGGATGGGGCTCACGGGGTTTCTGAGAAGGGCGTGGTAATGAGCCATCCTCACTCCTGTCCCTCACCACAGCAGAGGCCCCTGAGCAGCTATGGCTGCAGAGACTACTGGATGGTCTTGGCCTTCCTTGGTGTCTGTACTGCCCACTGCTGTCATGTCTTTGGTGCAGCCTGTCCTCTGATCTGAGTAGGGGAGCATTTTGAGTTTTGGGGGTTTTTTTGTTTTTTTTTTTCTAGACAGGGTTTCTCTGTATTGCCCAGGCTGTCCTGGAACTCACTCTGTAGACCAGGCTGGCCTCGAACTCAGAAATCCACCTATCTCTGCTTCCCAAGTGCTGGGATTAAAGGCGTGCGCTACCATTGCAATTGTGGCAAAATATATATGAATTGAAGTGCGCTGGGCAGTGATGGCACACACTTTTAATCCCAGCACTTGGGAGGCAGAGGCAGGTGGATTTCTGAGTTTGAGGCTAGCCTGGTCTACATACAGAGTGAGTTCCAGGACAGCCAGGGCTATATGCAGAGGAAACCCTGTCTCGAAAGAATTGAAGTTCATTCTTATTATATAACCATCACACTATTTGTATCTAGAACCTTTTATCTTACAAAATTAAACTCTTGTGTTCATTAATTCAAACTGTTCCCTCCGCCTTGAGATTCTTGAGTGATTTAAAAGGGAGGATGATGTCACAGAAAGCAAGGGATCCAGGGTGTGAGGTGTGAAGGGTGCTGAGCAGTATGTCGCCTCATGACAAAGCTGTTGAGGGGAAGTAGTTCTATTTCAGAAATTGTCACAGGAGCCCTGAAGGGCTCTAGGTTCATTCATGTCCAGGAGGGACTTGCTTGATTTAAAAAACATCACGGAATGAACAGAGACTGGAGATGGCCTAGATCATGGGTCCCTGATCTGTGGTAGAAGGCTGTACTGAAGTCAGATTCCCAGCCATAGCCAGGCCAGCTGAGGGACAGGCTGGAGCTGAGAGCCAGTCTTTGCATGAGTCCTCTGTGGAGAAAGTGACTGAAACTAGACTGGGTACAAATGGGGACAGAACTGGAGATGGCAAGTGGCAGAGAGAGGTGAGTTCCCTGGTAGCATCAATACTGCTGCTTCCATGGCAGAAGGAAGCGAGATAGCTCTGGGAACTGCATAGAAATTCTCAGGAAGATGCTAGCCTTCCTGTGCTAACCTATGAAGTCTTAAGCAAATTTCCATCCACCTTAAAAGCCAGCGGATTGAATTATATATATATATATATATATATATGGATGTACCATATAGCCATCGCAGGATACATTCTGGGGGAGCTGCTGGCCCTCCAAGAATGTCACCCCAGCCATCTGCTGAGCCCATACAGTCACATGTCACACTATTGTGAAAAATTTTGAGGCTATCCTCAAACTCAAAACTCCTGATTGTCTTGAGTACTAGGATTGCAGGGGTGAGCCTCTGTGCCTGGGCACTGTATTCGACTCTCTAAAGAGGGGATAGCTGTGTTGCTGACTTGGACTTCTTAGGTTCAGATGGTCTTTCCCCATCACAGCCTCCTGAACAGCCTGGCCTTTCTAGGTGTTTGGATGTAGACTTTCCATTCCCCTCCAGAACTGGGACTTCAGGACTGGGGTTTTGCCAGCAGCTCTTCTTCCTGCTCTGTGAATGGGCTCACGCCAGTCTCTGCTTCTCTTGCAGGCATCATTCATGCCCGAAGCCTGGTTCGGGAGTGCCTGGCTGAAACGGAACGTAATGCTAGGTCCT
>NW_022196905.1:118065021-118099112 GCF_008632895.1 Mastomys coucha | reverse complement strand
TTAAGCGTTTGCATGACTGAGTGCTTTGAAGTCAATCTTTAAAATGCACAGGTTATATATACAGAAGAAAGAGCAAGCTACCCAACCTACCAAGCTCCCTGCCAATGTCCCTCCTGAGACTGTAGATCTCAGTTCCATGTTTACTGTGAGCCTATCACAACGTCTGGAAGAAAATGACGGGAACTGTCGCATCTTTGTATTTATTACTTGGTGTAATAAAGCTTATTTTCATTAACACTTTGCATTAAGATATGGAATCTTAGGGCTCTTAAGTGCTTGTTTTTCTTTGGGGAAGGTCAGAGTCTTGCTAATTATAGTGACTCTGGCTTTGAACTCACAATCTCTGTCTTGGGTTCCTGAGTGTTGTGGTCACCACTGGAGCTCCTGAAGTGAGACATGTGAGGGACGTGTCTGCTAAGGGATTTCAAGTCTGGTCCAGAGGCACCTATGTGATGATACCACTAGCACAGCTGGTTCCGAAATGTGCTTATATCTCAAGGATGACAGATCCGCACTGGGAGATTTAAGTGTGGTCTGGTGAACTGCTGCTGCTCCCTGCCATCACAGGTAGGTAGTACTCCAAAGGATTTCCTTTTGCTGGGTATTGTGGCTTACTCCCAGAACTTGGAAGGCAGAGCCAGGAAGATCACATCCTTGGTGCCACACCAGGACTACAGAGTGACGCATTGCTACGTATTTTAAAAAATGAGTATGTTTTCATAATGTGATCTGCTCTAGGAAGCAAGCTGTGCTTGAATTATTGTGGCTGTCTGGTCTCCACATAGTTTTTGCGAGTGAAAACTGACCCTGCACTGGGTTCTGTATTAGTTATGCAGTCAGTGTTACAGGCAAGAAGCAGAGTCCAGTCACAGAGTTCAAAGGCTGGCTGGAGGCCATGGTCTTCTCTGCATCTCCATGGCAGAAAAACCAGTGTATCAAAGGAGACAAACTGCTGCTCTTGGCTACAGTTCCAATCTTGCTATCCTGTGGGTTTCTTCCGCCCCTTTCCATAACTGTCTGCTCAAGGGAGGCTGATATAGGAAGGACCTAGGTGCTCCAACAAAGGAAGCCCTGCTTGGAGTATCTCAGGCCTTACCTCACAGTATTTTCTCTTACCTATAGGTCCCTAATCCCATCTCGAGATAGGGTCTCACTATGTAGTTCTGGCTGTCCTTGAACTCACAAGAGATAAGGTCTGCTTTTGCCTCCCAACAGCTGGGATTAAAGGCATATGTTACCTGTGGAGTTCTAACAGACAAAGCTATTTACTGTGGTTTAAACAAGTGGAAAACCATCTGTAGCTTTGGGTGGTGGTGGTCAGTGATCCTTGAAACTGGGGAGGCCGAGACTGGAAGATCTCAGGGTTAGCCTGGGCTATCTCCAAAACCAAAGACTAAGGTCCAGTGAGTGATGATGGAAATCAGGTTCTGGGACCTTATCTCAAGTCTGCTTGCTCATAAACAAGGAATGATGAACTTTTAACATACTCAACAAGTTCCGCTTGCATTTCTGTTGCTATGATAAAATACCATGGAAGAAAGCAACTTAAGGAAGAAAGTTCATTTATTTAGCTTACAGTTTTAAGTCATAATTCATCATTTTGGGGGGAGTCAAGGCAGGAACTCAACACATTCACAGTCAAAAGCAGAGAGTATAAAAGCATTGTTGCTTGTTCTTTCTTGTTTTTGCTTTTGTTTTTTCGAGACAGGGTTTCTCTGTGTAGCCCTGGCTGTCCTAGAACTCACTCTGTAGACCAGGCTGGCCTCGAACTCAGAAATTTGCCTGCCTCTGCCTCCCAAGTGCTGGGATTAAAGGTGTGTGCCACCACCGCCAGCACTTGTTCTTTCTCAGTGGTCTCATAGTAGTCAGGATTCCTGCTAAGGGAAGAATGCTGCATACGGTGGGCTGGCCTTGCTTCAGTTTACAAGACAATTTCCATGGCATACCTACAAGGCAGCCTAGATAAATTCTCCTTAACTCTTCCCCGGTGACTCTAGGTTGTCTGTGTGACTGTAACAATCCACTGTCATTTTCCCTTTACCAGAAACTAAGGATAAATGATCCTTAAGACAGCTCAGCAGTGGCCTGGGAGTTGAAAGCTCAGTGCTATTTGACTCAGCTTGCCATAAAAAGGGGCTTACTTTAACAATTTTTAAAAATTTAAACAATTTTAAAAGTTGTTTTTAATCTTAGCCTTTTACTTGCTCACTTTTTATGTTTGATGAGTGTGGGCATATGGTCACAGTGATGTCAGTGGACAACTCTGCTGAGTCAGTTCTGACCTGTTACCCATCCGTGGATTTTGAGGATCAGAACGCAGAAGTGCCTCTGGCTGCTGAGTCACATCAGCCCTATTTCCTACCTTTTTAGAATAACATTGTACTACTAGGTCAGAGCTACATTCAATCCTAACATTTGAGATGATCAGGCAGGGGGATTCCCTACAAATCCACAGGAAGACAGTCTGGGTTATAGTAGACTCTCTTTTAAAACAAAACAAAACAAAACAAAAAACCCAGACCTGTTACATAAGCCTGTATAATCCTAGAATATGGGAGGGAAGCAGGAAGATTAGGAATTCAAGATGATCCTTGATTCCATAGTGAATTCAAGGCCAGCTTGGACATATGAGATTCTGTCTCAAAACCAAAGAAGCATAAAAGGGGATATTTTTGTAACCACTGCCAAAATCAAGGAACTCTGCCACCTGCCCATGAAACAATGGCAACCCACAAACTGGATACTGTGCTCCTACTGTAATGGCTTTGCACCCACATGGCAGTTCACAACTCCAGAACTGCAGTTTCAGGGGATCTGACATTCATACATATAAGCAGGCAGAACAACAATGTACATAAAGTTAAATCATTAAAAAGAAATTGATGGTGGGGCCTGAAGAGATGGCTCAGCATTCAAAGTGCATACTGTTGTTTTAGAGGACTAGGGTCTATTCCCAGCCCCAGGGCTGAGCAGCTAACTATCTCCTGTAACTCCAGCTCCAGGAGGACCCAATTCCTCTGGCCTTAGTGTGTACCTGCACTCCTGTGCACATGCCCACACTCCATAAGTTAGTTAAAAATAAAAATCTAAGGGCTGGAGAGATGGTTCAGTGGTTAAGAGCACTGACTGTTCTTCTAGAGGTCCTGAGTTCAGTTTCTAGGAACTACATGGTGGCTCACACCATCTATAATCTGATTCCCTTTTCTGCCATGCATGTGAACATGCAGATAAAAAGTTAAGTCCACCAGAATGATATTTTTAAAAGGTTCTTAAAATGATGTATGTATGAGAGTGTATGTTATCCTGTGGAGGCCAGAAGGTGGCACTGGATCTCCTAGAGCTGCAGTTACAGGCAGTAGGTTGTGAGCAGTCTCATGAGAAGTACCGAGTCTTCTCCTAGAGCAGCAAGCTCTCCTAACTGCTAAGTTGACTCTCCAGCTCCTACTTACGCATTTTGAGACAGTCTCACAGGTAGGGAAGGCTGCTGCAGAACTGGCTATGTAGGTGAGCTTGTTCTGAACCTTGCAGCAATCCTCCTGCCTTAGCTCTCCCAAGTGCCGAGACTGCAGGTATACACCACTCTGCCCAGTTCCAGAATGTTCTCTTTAGATGTTATAATTAATGCTGGAGCCAGGAAGCCTTATTCCTGGGTACCATCAGCATCGGCCTTTTTCTTGGTAATGTTCTGACTTGCTTCCCACAGTTCTTTCAATAACTTCTTCTTTTCTAGAGTCTCCTTTGCTCTTTTCTTCCTCTCTTGCTTTCTCCTCTCAGCCTCGAGCTTCTCTTTGTGAACAGGGCTGTTTTCACCATTGTAGAAAATATCCACTTTCTCCTGGAGGACTTTCCGAGCTATCTTTCTGTTTTGATCCACAGATCGTGTTTGGTGGCACTGCAAGAGTTTAAGGGCAGGGATGTAAAAGTCATGGGCGTCAGGGGAATGACAGGAATTCCTAGTCCCTCAATCCACCCTTTCCTGTCACATTAGGGAGAGGCCAAGAGCCCCTGAGTCAGCAACAGTGAAGGCCACAGCCTTCCTGCATGTGTCTCATGGTCTCAGCAGCACACACTAGTTGTATTGTGGGACTCCCACTTGAATAATTATGAATGGGTTTTTTTTGGGCCAGGCGTGGAAGGAGAGACAGTGGATCTTTGAGTTTGAGGGCAGCCTGGTTTATATAGCAATACCCTGTCTTTAGAAAATAAAAGGTTTTATATTTAGAAGCAAAAATAGCTTAAAATATTAGTGTATTTTATGTGTATGAGTGTTTAGCTTCCATGTATATCTGTGTAACATGTTCATGCTTTGTGCCCATGGAGGCCAGAAGAAGTCAGATCCCCTGGGTCTAGAATTACAGCCAGTCGTGAGTCATGGGAATGAAACCCAGGTCTTCTGGAAGAGCAGCCAATGTTTGTAACCACTGAACCATCTCTCCAGCCCCAACAATTACTTTCAAACTGATTTAAGCCCTTCCCAAGTAATCATGGAAACTAGACTAGAGTCTAGTTTGTCTGGGACCAACTGTGCAAAATTCACATGCCATTCACAAGTGGAGCCGACACTGGGACACACCAACACTGGGACGCACCTTCACTGACAGCTTCCTACCACACTCAGTATGTGAAACAGATGGTGGCAAGGACCCCAGCAAAGCTTATGGGCAAAGGAAATGCCGTAGCTTGGGGGAAGAGAAGGCCAAAGGAAAATGAAGCTGGTGGCAGGGTCAACAAACTTTTCTTATGAATGAGCTTCTCAAGGAGGGAAAAACCAACTGAGGATTTTAACTCACATCTTGGCTCAAGAAGCTGGCCAGAAGCAGCTTCCAAAGGACTGATTGAGTTTCTTGTCTGCCTCAGGCAATGAGCACAAGCTTACAGGACTCAGTTAACCAGGGATAGAATGGCTTGGAACATGTTGCCCCTAGTGGTGGAGTACCCATTGTTGGGTTTGGCTGTACCAGGGAAAATCTGTCCTTGGCTTTCCTGCTTCCTAAAAGGCTGCTTGTGCTACTTGGGGGCTTCTGTGACGTGTAGGTGGCAGTGGCAGTGACTGTGTAGCAGCTCCCCTGGCCTGGATTATATTTCAGAGGCAGTGGATCTGGGCTAAAAAATCACTTGGCATTACCTGTGCATTTAGTTGGGGGCTGGTGCCACCCTTGACTAGAGACTGCCTTTAAGGAAGAGTCACACTGGCAGCTTTGCAGAGCACTTTGCCTTCACAGAAGAGCATGTGTTAGAGACATTAGCTGCACAGGGCAGAGGGTTGTGGAGGAGATGACCCACCGGCTGAGGACTAAGATCTCCTGCTAGCAGCAAGGCTTATTAGTCTTATGCTGGAGACCAGGGTGGGTGTGAGAGTAGCAGACTACAAGGAGACCTGCCTTAGCCATAGCTCCACTTCTGCTGATCCAGAGAGCTACATTCAGGAACAGCAGCAAATCCCTAGCTCCACAAGACCCCAGTACCAGGCCCTGGAGACTGGGCAGGAGGTTCATCTACAGAGGAACAGCTCAGGGCTTAGGTACATCTGCAGTGCTCTGATTATCCTGGGTTGGCAGTGTCCCAGTGCCAGGATGGGCATGTCCGTTGGCTGAAACCTGCTGTGGCCGTAGACCTGGACTCCCCTCATCTACCTGGCACTCCCTAGCCCGTCTCTACCTTGACCACAATGCCGGAGGGCACATGCTTGAGCACTACACAGTTGCTGGTTTTGTTGGTGGCCTGGCCCCCTGGACCATGTCCTTTCACGAACTGTTCTTCCAGCTCACTCTCCTTCAGGGGAAGCAGAGCAGGATAATCCTTCCTGCCTGCCACCTGGACCGCACTGGCAGCCATTCCTGGGAAGAGCAGTGTTGGCTTCTCTTGAAGCCTGAGCCCCCACTTCCCAGAGCATATCCTGATCAGTGGTGCAGGGAGACGGAGCAAAGCCCAGGTGCTGGTGGAAGACATGGCTTAGTGGTGCAGGACCTGGGTGGAGAAAGAATCGAGACTGTCTTTTTACTTTGCTCTCAAGATGACACCCTAGTTTCAAACACAGGTTTTTATACAATCCCGGGGTGGTCCTTCATGCCTAAGGCCCACTGCACTCAGTATTCCCATCCAAGTACTCAACAGGCCCAACTGCTCAGCTTCCAGGATCACATGAGAACTGGGCACGTTCAGGGTGGCGTGGCCATAGAGTACAGTTTCTCTTAAAACACCAAAAATACTTTCAGCGTACCAAGAGGTGCTAGCTCCTCAGGAAAGGTGTTGAGTGTGTCTCTTAGAGGAGCAGAGAGGGGCTGTGGTCTGATAAAGACATAAAGAGCACATCAAGGAAGAATTAGGACCCCAGTCAAGGATAATATTTAAATGTGGAACTTGCATTTGTACGAGGATGTCAGTGTGAGTCTGCTTTATAGCCGAGTTAAAGCCTGACACAGGAAACTTCACCATCCATCAGTTTCCCAACTGCTGTGTTTTAAAGCTGGCACTTTCACGGGTTTGAATGGGAACATCTGTTCCCTGGGATGCACTGCCAACAATGGGATCCAACTGGTCTCCTTGTTAGCAAGTCAAGCAGCTTCTACTAAGGTGCCTGTTAGGCTTAAACACAACTGATGCGTGAGTGGTGTCAAGATGAAGGAGCTGGACTTGCGTGCTAGCCAGAGAGATAGAGCTGCACCCTGCATGAGCCATCCATTCTTAACAGGTTACACCCCCAGGTACAGGAAGTCTTTTGTTTTTAAACAATGAAAGACTTAAATAACCACCAAGGTTATAAGATCCTATCTAAAAGTCTAAAAGGTTTAACTAATGATACAGCATAACCAGCCAGGACTACACAGAGCAATACTGTATTGAAAAAAAAAAAAAAAAAGCCGGGCAGTGGTGGTGCATGCCTTTAATCCCAGCACTTGGGAGGCAGAAGCAGGCAGATTTTTGAGTTCGAGGCCAGCCTGGTCTACACAGAGAAACCCTGTTTTGAAACAAAACAAAACAAAACAAAAAACAAAAAAAAAAACCCCACCAAACCCAGCCAAACAAAAAATATATGTTAAAATCACTTAGTTGACAAATGAATTGGACAGGGAATAGTAACTATCAGGACATGGCCAATCACATATAGGCCTTTGAGGTTTTCAAGGGATCAAAGGTAAAATAGTTCTCCTTGTGAAAGGGTGAACCACAAGCCAGGTCCAAACCATCAACTGGAAAATTGGTGAATTTTCCCCACTCACCTCACACAGGATAGGAAAGATCAAAGGAAAAAGTCTTCTGGGGATAGCCTCTGCTAATGGCTTCCAGGGCTCTGGACTACATCTTAGTAAAGGGCTCAGGAGTCAGGCAATCTCAGCACGGCTTCCTGTGGATCACACCTCTGCTGAGGTGTACAGGCGCCAAGCATGGGGTGCCATTTTCATACTGTGCCGAAGGCTCTCTACAGCAGCCAAAACCTGGTGTCATAGGTTCCTGGCATTAGGAACCTATGGGTTCCTGGCCTGCTCCATGCGGAGGGGCTAGATGACTAGAGCTCCAGGACAGAACTCCCTGGGTTTGCTTTCAGCTTGCTTAGTCCCTCTAACTCACTGTCATCCATGGACTGCGGATAACTGTGACGTCTACCCTGGTGAGCACTGGGGAGAACCCTTGAGGACGCAATGTTAGCTAGAGGTACTTTCAGGCGCTTTCTCATTTTGTTAATTTTTTTATGTCTGCCTGTCTACCTGTCGACAGGGTGTCTGTTATGTAGCTCCGGCTAACTTACTCTGTAAAACAGACTGGCCTCAAACTCTTAAGAGCTCAGTCTGCTTCCTCTCCTGCTTGCTGGGATTAAACGCATATGCCACCACACCTGGCAATTTTCTAAATTTTCCATATTTAGTGTTTTGCCCTCGTTTATGTATGTACGTGCATTATTATGCATGCCTGGTGCCTACAGAGGCAAAAAGAGAGTGTTGGATCCCTTGATATTGGAATGACAGATAATTGTGAGCCACCATATGTGTGTTGGGAACTGACCCCAGGTCTTCTGTAAGAGCAGAAAATGCTCTTAACAAATGAGTCATCTCTCTAGGCCCTATTTGTTTGTTTGTTTGTTTGTTTCAATTCTGAGAGAGAATCTGAGGTTGGGCTTGACTTTCTCATCATCCTGTGTCCACCTCCTGAGTTCTGGGATTCTAGGTGTACCATCATGCCTTGCTCCTCCTCCTTACTTCCTTGATGCCTTCCTTCCTTCCCCCTTCTCCCCACAACCCCTTTATTTTTCAGCAGGTTTTTATGATGCAGCCCTGGCTGGCCGGGAACTCTTATGTAGACCTAGGATTAAAGGTGTAAGTCATGGTGCCCCACTTTCCTGAAGCCTTAAGTGCAAGCTTCTGAGTAGACAAAGAGCTGGCACTGGGGGTTTCAGAACCCTCTGTATATGGAATTGAATACGATGAACTGTAACAGTCTTCTCCAGCCTTATGCTACTGCCCCTTTTCAATTCTGTGACTGGCAGTATAGTCTAAGCCCATGGCTTCTTTTTCTGACAGTAAATGTGTCCTGTCACTACCAATGGGTGTTTTTTAAGACAATAGTATAAGGTGTTCCTGTGGAGGGGTGTATTATCAAAATCCAGAGCAATGAAAAAGCATGCTTTAATGTGTGTGCCTTTAATCCCAGCACTCAGGAGTCAGAAGCAGGTGGATTTCTGAGTTTGAGGCCAGCCTGGTCTACAGAGGGAGTTCTATGACAGCCAGGGCAACAAAGAGAAACCTTGTCTTGAAAAAAAAAATCACCCCCCCTAAAAGAACCCCAACAACTGTTCTTGCAGGGGAGGTGGCTGGAGAAATGTCTCAGTGTTAAGACTGCATGTTGCTTTTGCAAAGGACATGAGTTCAGTTCCCAGCACCCACAATGGCCTGCTTCTTAGAATTCCAGTTCCAAGAAATCTGGTGGGCTCTTCTGGCCTTTGATGGCACTGTACACACACACACACACACACACACACACACACACACACGCGCGCACACATACACACACTGGGTGTGAAGTATATTACAATTATCCTTATGGAAACCTAAGTGCTAAACAAGCTGTGGTGGCCCCATGCCTGCAATCCCAGATCTTGGGAGCAGAGGCAGAAGGACCTAGCGTTTGAGGCCAGCCTGGGAATCATAATATTCTGCCTCAAAACAACATTAAAAACAGGCAAGACAGCTCAGTGGATAAAGATGCTGCCACCAAAGGTAATGACCTGAGTTCAGTCCCAGCAACTCATAAGATGGAGGAGAATCAGCTCCTAAAACTTGTACTGTGACCTCCAGATATGTTATGGCATGCCCCTCTTCCTTGACAAAATAATAAAATGGAATCAAAACAAAAACAACCCCAAGTACACAAAGACGAAAATATACCCAGACACTATGATCAGTGACAGGGCTACGTTAATGTCCCAAATGGCTCTTTTTTGCTTTCTATGTACAGAACAAAATTCTTTGTGTAACAGAAAGCTTCAAGTCCATGGACTGACCATGGAATGTGAGCCTAGGGTCTCTTTGGGTTTCTCTTCCACGGCTAGTCAACTAGCCAAGCAGAGGACAGCAGTGACACAGAGCGCTGTGACAAAGACAGGAAGCAAGTCTGGGACGGGCCAGACTCCAGACAAAGGACAGCAGGGAGAGTGCTTGCATTGGCAGCTGTCATAGCCACTGGCTCAGTCTCTGCCCTTCTGTCCTGGTTCAGAGCTGACAGACACCCTGGAAGCTCTCCCACCCAACCAAGTTCAAGAAGGTCCCCAGTGTTCAGTGACTGGCTGCTTTGTTCAATGGTGAATTCCAGCAGCCAATCAGACAATGCTAGACACGTCTAGCATCTCCTGGCGCTTTGGATCTACTCCAGTGACTGCTAAAAATGACAAAACACACCCATGGCTCTGCTTCCCCACAGCCCAGAGAATACAGACTGGATTTCAGGTTTTGTGATACAACATCGCAACCTGAAGTCTTTGGGGACAATAAAAGAAGCTCAAATTATAGCTCATTGTAACATTACAAAACCACAAAAGGACAAAAAGAAGCACTAGTAAGGGGAGACCAGGAGCTGGCGGCTCTGTTCTGATTCCTTCCTGGGAGTGTAGGCTTAAATTTAGGGCTGGCTCTGTACCCAGACTTCCCTGGCCCTCCTTTCATTTGATCATGGCTTCAGCTATTTATGAGCTAGTGAAGTTTGGGCTGATAAGTCTCTCACCATCCAAGTCCCAAACTCAGTCAGGTGTAGACAGAATAGGTCTACTATACCTCCCAAAAGAGAACATGAATTTGGTGAAAAATTTCATGATCTACTAGGCATCAAGCATAGGCCTCAAGGAGCACAAATCCACAAATCACATCAAAGAGACATGAAGACATCTATAAGTACAATAGCTGTGATAGCCCAGGCTATACCACAGATAGGCCCCAGATTTCTTACAGGGCTCTTGTCAGAATTTGGAACTTGCAGTTAATTTATGCCCAGTATCAACAGTTCTGGCTCACAAAACATTCCTTCCTTCAGTTTCCTAAATAAACCCTAACCTGGAAGGTTACAGCTGATAGGATGCCCCCACCCCCAACTCTGCAGCAAGGCCTAAGACAGAACAATCCCAGGCTCAAGTGAGACAGAAGAGGAGGTCATGCTGTTTTCAACAGCCCTAGACCTGTGGATGGGGGCAGAGGATTATTCTTACATCTCTGAGAAACAGAGTTGGCTGGGTGCATGGGTATGGTGGCACAGGCCTCTAATCCCAGCACTCAGGAGGCAGAGGCAGGTGGATCTGAGTTCGAGGCCAACCTAGTCTACAGAGTGAGTCCCTGGATGGTCAGGCCTACAAAACCCTGTCTAAACACTCTGCTCCTCAGTGTTGGCTGGGAGCTTGCTTAGTAGTAGAGAACGTGCTTACTTAGCCTAGCCTTGAGTTTTATTTCCTAGCACTGCAATAAGTAAGTAAGAGGCAGATAATTACAGCCAACGATAGGACTAGTGATATGGCTCAACAAGTAAAGGAGCTTGCCACCATGTCTGAAAACCTGTGTTCAAGTCCCAGAACCCACATGACAGAAAGAACCAATTTTTTTTTTTTCGAGACAGGGTTTCTCTGTGTAGACCTGGCTGTCCTGCAACTCAGAAATCCACCTGCCTCTGCCTCCCAAGTGCTGGGATTAAAGGCGTGCGCCACCACTGCCCGGCAAGAACCGATTCTTATGAGCTGTGTTCTCTTTCTCCTTCCACACACTCATGTAATTAAAACAACCCTTAAAGGATATTGTTGTTTATCTGAAGACAAGGTGGTCCTGAATTTTGCACTTCCTGTGTTAGACTCTTGAGTTCTAGGATTACTGCCACTACACCTACATCCAGCAAGGTAATTTGAGTTTAATTTCATTTTAGGAAAGCCCATGGGTGGGTTTCAATCTCTGGAATGGCTGCTTATTTAGACATTTACTCCTTTGGCGTTTCTTTAGAAAGGTAAGGTACTGAGTAGAGTTCTCCCTAGCCACCACCTTCACGGTGTATCAACCCTGCAGAAACTTCATTAAAACCTAACAGAAAGAGCTCATGGTGAGAACTCCATAGGGCACTTGAGGAGAGATGCTCTCAGCAGTCTGCCCACTCCTCAGTGAGCACATGGCACACCTGGGAGTCTTTTTGTTTGTTTGTTTGGTTTTGGTTTTTCGAGCACCTGGGAGTCTTACTAAATCTGGGCAGGCAGAGACTCACACCCTGTGTTTCTGACGCTCTGTCTTCTGCTATTGTTTGAGACAGAGCCTCACTATTTTAAGTCCCAGTTAGCCTGGAACCTCACTGTGTAGCCTAGGCTGGCCTTGAACTCAAAGGATTCTACCTGCCTCTGGCTCCTCAGTGCTGGTATTTGAAGATGTATGCCACCATGCCTGGCCGACTTTGTTTTCTCTAACTAGCTCCCAGGTAAGACTGATACTATTAAATAGTTCAGGGATGACACTTGGAACAGGAATATTGCCTTCATCCTGACAGTCAGGATGGCAAGACCGTTTGATGAGAGGCTTGGGATCATGATGGCAAGGATGGAGAAGGTCGTGAGTTCAAATCCCAGCAACCACATGGTGGCTCACAACCACCCATAATGAAATCTGATACCCTCTTCTGTGTACTCATTTATAACAATAAATAAATCTTAAAAGAAAAAAAGAACGGACTGAATATAGATTTGAGCTATTGAAGGTGACATGGCAACAAGGATATTGAGAATCTGCACCATCTGAAGAAAGAATGCCAAAAGGCGCCTGCTCTGGTACAGAGCTCCAGCAGAAGTATTCTGTTAGGCACTTGGGAGACTCTCGATGTAGTCAGAGGGATTGGGGATGTGCACTTAGGGAGCAGTGTTTGCCCAGCATGCATGAGGCTCTAGGGTCTATCTCCAGCAGAGCATAAACCAGGCATGGTGGTACATGCTGATAATAACTACATTAGAGAAGTGGAAGGGAGGATGCTCAGTTCAGTTTTAGAGTAAGTTTGAGGCCAGCCTGGGATACACGATCATGCTTTGATTTGGGGAACAGTGGCAAAGGAGAGCACTCTGGGTCTGGTCTGAATTAGGCTTGCTGCTACCTAGGTCAAGAGACAAGTAGTGAAATACATGGACCAGTAGCTAGTTCACACAAGACCAACATCCTAGTCCTCTTTTTAAAGAACATTTCAATGCACTGAGAATTACGCCTGTCCTATTTGTGGCATCTCACAGGAAGTTTCTAATTTATCAACCACACTATGAGATCGAAATGGGAACATTAAGAAAGCAGAACTCACAACATACCCTTTTATCTTAAAACTCTTAAAGCCATTAATGGTGTTTAATATGGCCGGGTGGTGGTGGGGCACGCCTTTAATCCCAGCACTTGGGAGGCAGAGGCAGGTGGATTTCTGAGTTCGAGGCCAGCCTGGTCTACACAGTGAGTTCCAGGACAGCCAGGGCTACACAGAGAAACCCTGTCTCGAAAAAAAAAAATGGTGTTTAATATGTTTGATAATCAGATGTCTTCACAAAACCCTTCATAGATAGCACTTGAGCTGGCCCTGCTAATGCAAGCCTGTAATTTCAGCACCTTGGAGATAGAGGCAGGAGAATTTCAAGTTTGAGGTTAGCCTGTGCTAGACAGACCCATTTCCTAAAAACAAAAAAGCCAAACCAAAAATGATAATATAAAGAAAATAAGGAAGTGTGGATTCTCTTAATTTGCTTACTGTGGACAATCATTAGTTTTTTGTTGTTGTTGTTTTTTTGTTTTTTTTTTTTAAAGCCAGGGTATCATATAGCTGAGGACGGCTTCAGGCTCACTACAGAGCCTCAGATGATCCTGAAGTTCTCATAGTCCTACTGAGTGGGAGTATAGGCCAGTTATTTTCAATGTTTTTATTTGAGTCAGGGTCTCATTATCAAGCCCTGGCAGGCCTGGAACTTGTTATGTAGACTAGGTCAGGCTGGCCTCCAATATGCAGAGATCACCTGCCTTTGTATCTTGAGTGCTGGAATTAATTTTAAAGGTGTGTACCACCATGCCTGACTTTTTTTTTTTAGACCAGGTTGGCCTGTTCAAGGCCAACAGTGATCTGTCTGCCTCCCTCGCTGGGACTAAAGTTATATACCACCACACCCTGGCCATGCTTGACTTTTTAAAAAAACTATATTATCTTTTTCCCCAGCGTGTTTCATAACACCTCCAATCTGTTCTTCCCTTCTAGTTCTTTTAAAAAAAAAGTTAGATCACTTTGCTTAACTTTCACTGCAGAGAGGCTCTACTGCAGAACAGAATAGACTTTGTTTTTCTTTTCCCTTTCCATTTTCTTTTGTGGGTGTGTGAATATGCACACACCCAGGACCGAGGTCTATGCTGGGAATTCTCCTCCATTGCTCTCCACCTTACTGAGTCAGGACTTCAATCAGACCCAGAGCTCTCTGATATGGTTACCCTCTCTGGGCAGCTTGCTCTGGGGACTCCTGCCTCTGTCTTCCCAGGCTGGAATTACAAGCAGGTCACCAAGCTCATAGGGCATTTTAGGTGAGTTCTGGGATCCAAACTCTGGTCCTCACACTTGAGCGTCAAGTGCTTCAACCAAGGAGCCACTTTAAGACAGCTTCCTGTGTAACCCAGGGAGCCTTAATCCCTTGATACTGTTGTTCCAGCATCCCAAATTAAGGGATTACAGGCCTGTGCTACCATCAAGGATGAGTGTGAACTCTGCAGTACTCATGTGTAGAGCTGTGATTTACTTCTCAACCATGGTCACACCTCCTTATGTGTCAGATGAAGATCATACCATGGAGGGTGAAGACACAAACAAGTATGTCACCACAGACATGAAGCTTTTAGTGCGTGTTAGATGGTATCACACTAGCCTCTAAACTGCACAACTGAGGAGTCGTTGACTCACAAGCCACTTAAGCTACGGTCTGATGGCATAAGCCCAGCCTGCAAAGCAAGTACTTCCTGGGCTTTTGAAAGCTGAAAGAGAAAAGGCATCTAGAAGAGTGACCTGAAGATTATATTGCTTGGTTTGGTCCAGTTTAAGAAGTACCTGGAAACCATGAAAATGCCAGAGCGGAGCTATCTGCTCTGATCATAGTTCTGGTCTATGAAATCAGGTGCCCAGGAGATCATTATGATGTCAACATTACGGCTGGTCTTGTCAGTAGGCTCACACTGACAGACTGAAGTGTCCTCGTCAAACCAAGCTCTGGTTAAACACAACTCACTTTAGGAAATAGAGCAGAAAACTCATAAAAAGCAGAAAGTTCAAATGCAGGGTTAAGAATGTAGCTTCATCAGCCGGGCGTTGTGGCGCACGCCTTTAATCCCAGCACTTGGGAGGCAGAGGCAGGTGGATTTCTGAGTTCGAGGCCAGCCTGGTCTACAGAGTGAGCTCCAGGACAGCCAGGGCTATACAGAGAAACCCTGTCTCAAAAAACCAAAAAAAAAAAAAAAGAACGTAGCCTTACAGGGGCTAGCAAGATGGCTCTTCTGGTAAGAACACTGACTGCTCTTCCAAAGGTCCTGAGTTCAAATCCCAGCAACCACATGGTGGCTTACAACCACCTGTAATGAGATCTGACGCCCTCTTCTGGTGCGTTAGGAGCCAGCTACAGTACACTTATGTATAATAATAAATAAATCTTTGGGGAAAAAAAAAAGAAACGTAGATGTGGGTTTTCAGCACCACAAAATGAAACAAAACCCAAATAAAAACCTGGTCATTTTCCATGCGTACTAGGTAAGCTACAGATTTAGTTTTATTGCTCCCTCCCAAGACAATTGTAATAAAAAGAAAAATCAATGACACAAAGTAATACCATGAAGCAAGTCACACAAGGAAACAGGAGGGAGAGCTAATGCCAACATTGGGGTGGCAGGAGGATTGACGGAGGTTCTAAGCCAGCAAAAGAATGAATGAAGGAAGGAAACCTTATCAAAAAGCTATATGCAAGGTAAGAAACACATATCTATGTCAGTTAACAAACCAGTCTAATAACAATGCTAGCTCTGAGTATCTGACTCAACACACGAACAGATTAAAAAGGAATTATCTAAAAATGACCTAAAAAGGATATATTGAAGCTGTCTATGGTGGTGCACACTGGTTGGCCAACCAGCATTTGTGAGATAGAGGCAGGAAGATCAAGAGTACAAAGCTAGCCTTGGTTACATACCAAGTTTCAGGCCAGCCTGCGAAATAAGGGAGGCCCTCTCTCAAAAACCAACCCAACACTCAGTAAGAATGCAGTTACTCGGGGCTGGAGAGATGGCTCAGTGGTTAAGAGCACTGACTGTTCTTCCAAAGGTCCTGAGTTCAAATCCCAGCAACCACATGGTGACTCACAACCATCTGTAATGAAATCTGATGCCCTCTTCTGGTGTATCTGAAGACAGCTACAGTGTGCTTATGTATAATAATAAATAAATTAAAAAAAAAGAATGCAGTTACTCAAAATCATACTATGGAAAGAAAAACTAAAGCCCTCCAAAGTTTACAAAGCATTTTTGGTTTTGTGGACATACCTTCTCTATAGTTAGGACCTAGTAAGAGATGCCTTTGGATTTCATATTCGCCTGTAGGAGGGACACACCTTTCTCTGACTGGAGTTGTCTGAGGAATTCACAGTACTCACTAATTTGAATGCAGGATTCTAGTGTCTCTAACTACTAGAGTCTAATAGATTTATTGCTAGGTTATTAAAATAATAGGTCTATTAAAGAGATTTAAGGGCCAACTGAAATAAGTGATAAGACATTTTGAAATATGAGGTTTGCGCTTTAAAAAATTGATTTTGGTTGGTGTACAGTCATTATATTGATTGATACGTGGATGAATCAGTGGAGGCCTTAGATCTGGTATAGGCCTCTGAGTTTGGGATGGCTACTTCAGTTTCGCTCCTTACGTTTTTTCACTGTTCAAAAGTATCTGCCTAACCAGGCTTGAAAGCACAGGCCTTTAATCCCAGCACTTGGGAAACAGAAGCAAGAGGATCTCCAGTGAGTTCAAAGCATCCTGGTCCGAGTTCCAGGACAGCCAAGGCTATACAGTGAGACTGTCTAAAGTAGTAATATTATTACCCTAAGTGGTGGGTATTTTAAGGGGAGGATGAGATGGGATGTTTCTTTTGTGGCAAAAAGCTCTCCTGCTTCCGCAGGACACGACAGAGCCCAAGCACTTGATTAGGCCAGGACACCATGGGCTACCCCTACTCTAGTGCTGCACTTGCAGGGAGACACGTTCCATCGGACACATAGATGAGTATTGACCCGTTTCTTCTTGGGCCTCTGTGGAACTATCTTGTCCAGAACGTCGAACGCTCCTCCTCTCCTCGCGCCAAGGGCCTGGAGAGACACACTACCGATCTCCTTAAATTTCGGGTAAAGTGAGTCCAGACAACTTAGCTCAGGGGGGTCAGGCTGGAAAAGACCTTATGTAAGTTAGGTGACAGAAGTCGGTCTGCAGTTCCAGCTTCAATGTCTCATTCCAGAAAGTAGTAACTAGCCCTAGTCCGAGCTTGGCTTTGCAGATGCTTACCTGTTTCAGCACCGGCCTCCGGCCGGAAGCATTCAGCGAGACCATAAACCACGGTGGACCCAGGCTGGGAAAATCCGAGGTTTCCAGGTCTGCGCATGCGTTCTACTCCGCCCACGGCCTGCTCCTACCAAGAGGCTTGTTCTTCCTGACTGCGCACGCGAGAAACCAAGGCGTCTTTCCCGCAGTTTCTAGAGAGCCAATCAGCAGAGGTCCTGGCCTTAAGCCCCACCCTCCCACGCCTCCGGCGTCGCCTTGCCCTCTCTGGCGCGAGCGGCGCGTCAGGGAAACTAGGGGAGGTGCGCGCGCTGTGCTCGCGGGCTCGGCCCTCTTCCGAGCAGCCAATCGCGGGGGAGACGCCGGGGCGCGCGCACGCTCCTTGGAATTTAACGGTCGCGCGGAGGCCCATCTCCCGATACCGACCTAGGCAGAGGCGAGGAGGCCAAGGTAAGCGGTCGCGGCTTGTTGGGGAGCTGCGTGCCGCGGGGGGCTGAGTCCTTAGGCGACTCCGTCCGAATGGAACCCCCTGGGTGAGGGTTGATGGCTACCGCAGAGTTAGCTGGAGCCCACTGGCCAGTGCAGCGCTGCGGGTGCATGCGCTTTTTCTAGACTCGTGCCCTTGAGTGACATCAGTGAGGTCCAATCGGATTGCTGCCTTTGCCAGGGGCGTGAGTGTCCTGTCATTTCCCCCCTCCCATCCCCTCTCCGGTAGTGGTACTCTGACTCCCTTTGGAAATCTCAGTGATAGTGAGTGGGTTCTCTCTCCATCATCCCTATGTCTTTTTCGCCTCCGGCCTTGAATCAGCGTTTGCCGTCAGCGACTAGCGTCTGCCTTCATCACCCTGAAACTATCTCATGGCGGGTCCTTTCAGCCTCTCCGCAAAGAGGAAGCAAAGTGAACTTTAAATTTATTAACCCAACTCCATCACTTTCTGCCTCCAACCCCACAGGTTGTAGGGTGAGGGACAGAAGCATCTCCCCCCCCCCGGGCAATTATTATTTATATAAGAATGCCTGTTCCTATATTCCTACTCTGTCAAGTTTGTCTCGGATTCCCCTTTTCTTTTCTCCTCGACCTTCCCGGTGCCTCGAGAGGCGTCATCGAGTTTCTAGTGGTGTTTATCTGAATCTCCTGCATCCGGATTACTTCAGCGGAGGTGGGGTCGGGGAGAAGAGATGGGACTGTTTGTTGATCCACCTCTCTGGAGGACTTGTCATTTGAATCCAAGTATTTTCGGTGCCAGTTGGAAGAGGCAGTCCCTGGCTTTTTCAATACCCCATTTGTCACTGGTGATAGGCTTGGCACTGGGGCGGTGAGGTGGGGGAATAGAAGCAAAGCCTATTTACTTAGGTCTGGTTACCCTTGGCCTCTGTGCCTCTCCTGTGCCTGGGGGGATGCATCTTTAACTTGTGTCAACTGATTGTGTCCTCTTAAGTCCTGGAGAGTGAGAGTTGAGTGGAATAGGAGAGTGAGAGAGTTTTTCTGATGCAGCCTTTAAACTTCCTATTTTGTAAACAGCATGGAACTTTTTTTTTCTCCACCCCCCCTTTTTCTTTTCCCCCATCTTTTTAAATGAACAGATTCCGGAAGGAGGAGGTATATGGTTGGGCTTAGAGCAGCAAATTTATCTCTATCTTTAGTAAGAGTGTAGTTAACTTGTCAGGTAATAGTCTATCTTTCAAGAAGTTAATACATAGGCAGAGAATACAAGGGCTCTGTATTGAGAAGTGTACATCCCACTGTTTTTTTTTTTTTTTTTATCAGTTAAATAGCTCTTCTCCAGACCCCCAAGACAGGGCTTCTCTGTGTAGCTCTGGCTGTCCTGGAACTCAGACCAGGCTCGCCTTGAACTCAGAGATCTGCCTACCTCTGGGTCCTGAGTGCTAGGATGAAGGTGCACGCCATCACAGCCCTGCCAGTGGCTTCTTAAGTCAAAAGACAGTCTGCAATGTAGGATTTATTAAAGAAGTGAAGCAGACTCGGAAGCACTCCCATTTATTACATAATAGAGTGCATTTAGAACCTTGATTATTAAATACAAAAATTCTGAAAGATTTTCTCTAGGAGATAACGGACTCCTACAGATTATCTTTTAAAAAAAAGTATGGTTTCCATGTATAAGACCCATCCTTTTAAAAGTATATTATTTAGAGGATTTAGGGAAAAAAAGCTATTCCAGAACTTTTCATCACCCTAAGCAGAAATGTGACTATACTGTCCCTAAGCAGAAATGTGACTATACTGTCCCTAAGCAGAAATGTGACTATACTGTCCCTAAGCTGAAATGTGACTATACTGTCCCCTAAGCTGAAATGTGACTATACTGTCCCTAAGCAGAAATGTGACTATACTGTCCCTAAGCTGAAATGCGACTCTACTATAGTGACTCCCTCTCTTCCCTTCTCACTGCTTCAGACATAATCTCCTTCCTGCCCTGTGAATTTGTCATACAAGTGGGATCATATAGTAGTTCTTTTTTTTTTTTTAAATTATTTATTTATTTTTTTTTTTTTGCTTTTTGAGACAGGGTTTTTCTGTATAGCCCTGGCTGTCCTGGACTCACTCTGTAGACCAGGCTGGCCTTGAACTCAGAAATCCACCTGCCTCTGCCTCCCAAGTGCTGGGATTAAAGGCATTTGCCACCACTGCCTGGCTTAATGATTTTTTTAAAAAAGATTTATTTTATGTATATGAGTACACTATAGGTGTCAGACACACCAGGAGAGGGCATCGGAGCCCATTATAGATGGTTGTGAGTCATCATGTGGTTGCTGGGAATTGAACTCAGGACCTCTGAAAGAGCAGTCAGTGCTTTTACTTAACCTCTGAGCCATCTCTCTAGCCCTTATGATTGTTTTTTAAACTTAGCCTGGTGTTTTCTGTGCTTCTCCTTGTGGTGACAACATCTAATTGCTACGTCCCTTCTTTGGACCAGTAATAGTCCATCATATGGATGCACCATATTGCTTTTTCCCTTCATCTGCAGAGGGGCACTGGGGCTTCTACTCTTTGGTCATTATATATAATATTGCTGTTCTTTTACAATTGTGTCTCTCTTTGTGTATTCATATATGCCACATGGAGAACAGGAGTCAGTTCTCAGCTTCCACAGTGCATTCTGAGTCTTGAGCTATTCAGGCTTGCTTGGCAAGTGTTCTTAGCTAATGAGCCCTAACTAGTATTGCTGTTCTTATTGTAGATGGATTTGAGAGGGTTTCAAAGTCATGAGAAGATAGTGGATAAACTTAGTGGTCGTTTACTGCAGTTCTCCCCCATTCATTTTCAGACTCTTTGGAACTAATAGCCAGTTTCACAGTTCTGAATGTCAGCCGCTGAGGATGCCGGTAGAAGATGAAGCCGCTGAAGAGGACTCCGAAGCAATCTCCTCCCAAAGGAGAAGCAACAGAATTTCTAAATGACAGAGCTTAACAATTTTTGTACGCTATGGAGGATTTTGACTTGGTGGAAACTTTACAAAAAACATCACCTTCTGTAGAATCTGATATCAAAAGTGCTCCCCATTCCCTTGGGTTGAGCTTACATGCTAATAGGTAAGAGTTGGTTTGATACTGTTTTTATGTGTCAACAAATCAAAATAATGTTGTTTGCAGAGCCAACCAGTTAATCTAACCAGTGGCATAGTTGCTGGTTTGCCTTAAAGAACAGAACAAGCAGTGGTGGTGCACGCCTTTAATCCCAGCACTTGGGAGGCAGAGGCAGGTGGATTTCTGAGTTCAAGGCCAGCCTGGTCTACAGAGTGAGTTCTAGGACAGCCAGGGCTATACAGAGAAACCCTGTCTCAAAAACCAAAAAAAAAAAAAAAAAAAAAAAAAAAAAAAAAGAAAAAGAAAAAGAAAAAAGAAAAACAAACAAACAAACAAACAAGTATAAAGAACAGAACAAGCCATCTCTGATAAACTGTTGCGGTCCAGTCTTCAGGCGAGCCCAGTATCCGTCTGTCTCTGTGCCACACTTTTCATTTCTTGCAGAGAAGTGAGCTAGGAGAACACTGTGGAAAAGAACTTAGTAGCTATGTAGCAAGTTCCAGGCCAGCCGGGGCTACATTGTAAGACAGTGGTCTCACAAAAGCAAAAGCCCCAAATTTATTTTGTTCTTTGTACTATACATTATGCTTTTCCTACTTGGCAACTTATAAGGAAATCTTTAAAATTTGGTAACCTAAATACATACATACTTAAACTTATTTATTTATTTATTTATTTATTTATTTATTTATTTTGAAGTTAGAGTCTCTTGTAGCTTAGGCTAGCCTGACTCATAATATAATCTTGAACTTTTGAAAGTTTCCTGATTATTTCTCCTTTTTTTTTTTTTTTAAAAGAGACAGCCTCATTGTGTAGCTCACTTAGCCTCAGACTCAAGGCAGTCCTTCTTCCTAATACTGGGATTACAAATGTGAGCTATCATACCCAGCTTATTACTACATTTGAAATTAATAATATAATGCTTTATACTGCAGAAGGATCATACCAATCTCAGGAAGTAGCAATGGAAAATGCGTGTTAGTGGGGCTGGAGAGATGGCTCAGTGGTTAAGAGCACTGGCTGCTCTTCCAAAGAACCCAGGTTCAATTCTGAGCATGCACATGGCAGCTCACAGTTGTCATAACTGTAGTCCCAGGGGACCTGACACCCTCACACAGACGTAACAAGACAGAACACCACTGTACATAAAATAAAAAATAATTAAAAAAGAAAATGTGTTAGTAACTAAACAAACATCAATAATAACAATAACAAAACAGATTATGGATTGATAAAATAGCCAACCAAATGCTTTATGTACTTAGTTATTTTATGATTGAGAGTCCCTCTGTCCCTGCCTGCCTGCCTGCCCTGAAGCTCACTCTGTAGACCAGACTGGCCTGGAACCTCTTGATGCTACCTCTCTCAGTCTGGGCACTGTGCCTTGGCTTTGGACAACCACACACACATACATTTGCCTGCAGTTCCTTTCTTTTTTTCTTTTTTTCTTTCTTTTTTTTCTTTTGTTGAGACAGGGTCTCTCTTTATAGCTTTACCTGTCCTGGAACTCACTCTGTAGATCACACTGGCCTTTAACTCACAGAAATCCACCTGCCTCTGCCTCTTAAGTGTGCAGGGATTACAATACTTGGCAGAGGGTCAAATAGCTTTAAGTATAAAGATTTTGAAGAAACTATCATGAATAAACTATTTTAAAATTGTTGATTCTTTGTCTTCCGTGTGGGAAGCTTGAAGTAGCTCTAAGATTGTATAATACGACTTGGCATAAGGGAGTCTGAGAGGAGAATGTTGACCATGAGAAATGATCCAGAAGGAGTGTCTGCTGCGGTGGTCTGCCCCGAAAGCTGAGTGCTGGCCCACATTTTACCTCCTGTCTCATTTGATGACCCCTCTGAAATCTACTTCTGGAAGAAACTCCCATTCAAATGTAGTACTTGAATTATCTGGAGGAACCTAAATGTTTTTTTTATAAAATTATGTCATTGAATTTGTATCCCTTTTCCTTGTGACTGACAGTTAAATCCACCATGCTGAAACTACATAATTACAACTCTATAAAGTTCTTATGGACATATATTTTAAAGAGTTTCTTGCTTTTGAATTCTTATTTTTTTTCTAGTCCTAATTTTTATTATTTTAGTATCTTCATTTTGGGGTGTGTGTGTGTGTGTGTGTGTGTGTGTGTGTGTGTGTGTAGCAAAGCTCAGGGTCTGGGAATGTAGCTCTGTTGGTTGAGTGCTTGTCTGGCATGCAGGAAGCTGTGGGTTCTGTTCCTAGCACAGCAAAGATCAGGCTCATGACAGTAATTTCTGCACTTGAGTGGAAAAGGCAGAGAGAACAAAAGTCCAGGGTCATCTCCTATATAGTGAGTAAGGCCAGCCTAGCCTATATACAGCTGAAAAACAAAACAAAATATAAATTCGGAGAGAAATGGCTCAGTAGTTAAGAGCACAGGCTGCTCTTCCAGGGGACCTGGGTTCATTTCCCAGCATCCATATTGAAGCTCACAAGTATCTGTAACTCTAGTTTCAGGAGATCCAACACCCTCATACTGGTATACATGCAGGTAAAACACCAACACACATAAAATAAAAAAATAACCCATAAAAAAGGTTTCATTACAACAACAACAACAAACACCCAATAAAAATAAAAATGCCCCTTCAGCTACTAGACAAATTTTAATGTCCTGAATTGTGCTTGGGGTATTTTAAACAAATCTGCAATCAACCCACATTTGGAAAAGAAGTCTTCTGGAAACTGGAAAGAGTTGGTGTTCTATTACACACCACACAGGCCCAATAAGTCCTGAATATTGACTGCTAATTGGCTTAGCAGAACTTTCATTCACAGGTAGCCCAGTGATAAGCTTATCAGACCAAATCAGGGTCCGGTTACTAAGACTTGACTGCTCTGGGCAGTGGAGAGAGAATCCTTAGTACACAATGAAGGGCTGTTTAAAGTGGGCCAGATGATCCTCTGGAATAATTCAGAGAAGCTAGGACGGTTCCCTGTAGATTCCGCTGGGCTTTGGGGCATTCCCTCAGTGCTGGAGAAGGGCTTCCTGTGGCGCTCGTAAAGAAGTGAGTCTGTCCTGTTGTCCTGTGCTGACTGGCCTTTGTGGTCAGATTTTTAAAGGAGGTGCCATTCTAATGGACGATTAGGTATCAGTGGTTGTGTTCTGCTCTGCTAAATCTTGAACTGCTGAATTATTCAACACTTCAGTCGAATGAGGAAAACCATCTGAATTATTTATGTTTCAACAGAAGTAGTCCCCACCTTAGTACAAATGGGGTATCCTCTTTCTCAGGGAAGACTGGGCCACCTGTCATTCAAGGGACAGTGGAAGTCCTCACTGCTTTAAGACAAGACCTACAGAACAGTGGCCGGACTGACTCAGAGCTTTGGAAGAGCTGCGAGGTATCTCATTTTGTTTTATTTTGGGGGTCTTGAAAAGATTTCTATTTCGGTGGGGCTCTACTGAATTGTTAGAAGTTTGTGTCTACAAAACCATGATACTTAACCTTAGGGCTAAAGTCAAATAACTAAGCATGTTAACCAGGCACCGATACTGAAGGAACAAGAAAAAGAACATGGAAGGTGGTGGCCTCAATAGACAGACTGGAATATTTCCTGTGAACTGAAGTCTTTGTACCCAGCACCCTCTGATTGTTACAATTGTTATGAGTTACAATCTTCTGCGGAACTCCTACAGTTGTCCTTAGTCTACTTTGCTTCAACTATTTTGGAGGCTCTGATTATAAACACATTCTTCAGCATGGTGTATTGAGTAGCTTTACATGGCAGCAATTCCTTTGGCTACATGGTGACAGGAATTTAGTTTTTATGAACTTCTTACAGTTGAAGTTTGGTGTGGAAGCTGCTGATGTGCTCTTCTTAGTACTGCAGAAACCAAGGAGAGGAGTAAGAGGAAAAACAAACCAATGAACTTAACAGATTGACATTTAAGAGGACATTCACAAGCCTTGCTCTGGAGAATATTATCCATGATGGCTTTTTATCAGTTGGTGTTTTTTGTTCTTGTTTTTGTTTTTGGTTTTTTGAGACAGGGTCTCATTATGTAGCTCTGGCTTGCCTGGAACTCACTGTATATACCAAGTTGGCCTTGGACCCATAGAAATCTCTCAGAGAGCCTCTTAACTATGTCTTCCAAGTTCTGGGACTAAAAGTGTTACCAGGCTAGACCTTTTTTCCCTGCTTCTTAAGACTGTGGTTGTAATGCTTTATAGAAATGCAAACATGATTATCAAACTCTAAGCAGTAGATGGTTTTGCTTCCTATTAATTGTACTTTTAGAACCAAAACTTGGGTGTTTTTAAGACTATAAAGTGGAAATAATGATTTCCTGGTTTTAAGAATTCAGTAGCAGCCATACCCCAAATGCAATCTGCTTAAGGATTATGCATTTAATATGGACTGTTGCTACATACTAAAAAAGTGAGCTTTTCAGGATTTTTTGGGGGGGAGGGGAATGGTGGTGGTGGTGGCAGTGGTTTGAAGCAGGGTCTCACCCTAGCCTAGAATGTTGGGACTCATTCTATAGCCCAGCCTGGCCTTCAGTTTATGGCACTTATGTCTTAGCTTCCCACGTGCTGAGATTTCAGATTTGGCAGCTTTTCAGTTTTCTCACACACGTTTTGTTTATCTACTCAACAATCACTGTGAGCTAATGGGGAAGACCTCGAAGATGTCCTTGTGATGTGATGCTGGTAAGACATAGGCTGGCCTGGTCTGGGGATGTAGCTCAGCGACATGGTGCATACTTAGCATGCGTGAGGCCCAGGGTTCTTAATCAGCATCTGGGAAGACAAGTTTCATGTTATTCATTAGCTTGTGACCAGAAACATGTACATAAGAACAAGAGCAACTACCACAACGCAACTTATTTCTGGTACTTGTGTTTGACTAGAAATTATTACTTTAATACTTTGAATCAACACTTGAAGTCAGAGACAGACTATATTTGTGAGTTTAATGTATTGATTTAAGAAAACAGTCTTGCTGGGCAGTGGTGGTACACGCCTTTAATCCCAGCACTTGGGAGGCAGAGGCAGGCGGATTTCTGAGTTCGAGGCCAGCCTGGTCTATAGAATGAGTTCCAGGACAGCCAGGGCTACACAGAGAAACCCTGTCTCAAAAAAGAAAACAATCTTTGCAGGTGATCTCCTGTAGTGCATACATACACATGTGTGCTATACATGCACGCACAAGTGCAGCTATCAGGTTGTTGTCTCCATGTGTAGTCCATACCAGTTTTAAGATCCTCCTGCCTCAACTTGCAGAGTCCTGGAACTATAGGTATGTACTGTTGTACCTGGTACTATCTAGTACATTATTAATCAGAAATAAGAGAGCTGATGAGATAGCTCAGCACGTAAGAAAGCTTGCCTCTGGGCTTGATGACCTAAGCTCACCCTCTAGGCACCATGCTGGAAGGAAAGAACTACCTTCCACAAGATGACCTCTGACTTCCATACCTTGGCATATTCACCTGTGCTTGGCACATTTGTGTGCATGTATGTGCATAATACATTCTTTTTTTTTTTTTTTTTTTTTTTTTTTTTTTTTTTTTTTTTTTTTTTTGGTTTTGTTTTTTTGAGACAGGGTTTCTCTGTGTAGTTCTGGCTGTCCTGGAACTCACTTTGTAGACCAAGCTGGCCTCGAACTCAGAAATCCTTCTGCTTCTGTCTCCCAAGTGCTGGGATTAAAGGCATGTGCTACCACCGCCCGGCAATAAATTCTTTTTTTTTTAAGATTTATTTTTATTTATTTTATGTGTATGAGGACACTGTAGCTGTACAGATGGCCGTGAGCTATCATGTGTGTGGCTGCTGGGAATTGAATTCAGGACCTCTGCCAGCCCTGCTCACTCAGCCCCGCTCGCTCCACCCAGCTAGCTCTGGCATAATTCACTGTAGCTGTCTTCAGACACTCCAGAAGAGGGCGTCAGATCTCATTATGAGTGGTTGTGAGCCACCATGTGGTTGCTGGGATCCGAACTCAGAACCTTCGGAAGAGCAGTCAGTGCTCTTACCCACTGAGCCATATCACCAGCCCAATAAATTCTTAAAAGTATATAAGAACAGAGCTGGAGAGATGGTTCAGTGGCTAAGAGCACAGGCTGCTTTCCAGAGGACCCAATGGCCCATTCGTAGCACCCACATGGTGGCACATTAGCTGAAACTCCAGTTCTAGGGGATCTTCTGGCCTCCAAAGTACCAAGCAACAACAGAAGACAATTTAAGGTTCTATTTGAAAAATAAGGCAGACTTTCAGATTTACCCAGATTGCAGGTTACATTTAAAAAGATTCGCTAAGCCAGGCATTGGTGGTGCATGCCTTTAATCCCAGCACTTGAGAGACAGAGACAGGTAGAGTTTTGAGTTCAAGGCCAGCGTGGTCTATAGAGTGAGTTCAGAGCTGTACAGAGAAACCCTGTCTTGAAAAGAAAACAAACAAACAAACAAAATAAAAAATAAAAAAAGTACTAATCCCTGTTTTTATTTATTTATTTATTTATTTATTTATTTTTGGTTTTTCGAGACAGGGTTTCTCTGTAGCCCTGGCTATCCTGGAACTCACTCTGTAGACCAGGCTGGCCTCGAACTCAGAAATCTACCTGCTCTGCCTCCCAAGTGCTGGGATTAAAAGCATGTGCGCTAATCCCTGCTTTTAATAGCATTGCACTAAATGTATAAATCGGCCTATAAATTTTGTATTAAAAAAAAAGTGAGCTGGGCAGTGGTGGCGCATGCCTTTAACACTTTAAAAAAAAAGTGTTTTTGCTAAGTTTGGTACCTGTAATCCCAGAACTTGGGATGCTAAGGCAAGAGAATTGTTTTGAGTTTAAGCCCAGCCTGAGTTGCCTAGTGGGTTTCAGGTCATCCTGGGCTACAGAGTGTTTCTCACTAGAGCATTTTTCTTGCGACATCTTAGTTTAAAATTATGTTCAGTGAAGATTCCTTCTAATTTCTTAGGCCAGGTGGTTGCAGCTCTTCAATGTAGTTGAGCAACATTGCCAGGAGCAGATTGTCGCCCAGCAGGAGCAGTTCCATAGGCAGATCCAGGTGAGTCCCTCTGAACATGGATGCTTCTTATCTGTGAGATTTGCCGTCAAAACAGTTTATGTGTTAATTTTGCTTATGACGATATCACATTTAGAGTAGTAGCATATTTTGAAGCATGACCTTTTCTTAACATTAAAAAAAAAAATGTTTAATGTTCTTTTCTTTACCCTTTTTGTTGTCAGCGAATACAGGAGGAGATCCGGAAGTTAGTGAAACTGCAGCTCAGCAGTGCTTCCCGGCCTTCCTGCAGCAGCAGCTCTGTGAGTGAGCAGGTGTCTTCAGAAAGCCAAATGGGCTGCTTCTCTGAAAACAGTGAGAGAAATGAGTCTGTTGTCAGCTACCCAGCGTCTAAGGACCCCGAGACACAGCCATCATCGTCCACATCCCACTCAGACTGCAATGTGGACAGCAGCTCAGTGAGTAGTGGCTACGGCACCTTCTGCATCCAGGAGATGAGCACCCACAAGGCTAAGGAGCCCACCGAGCCCTTGGAGCCCAAGGCAGCTTCCCAGGGGCAGCACACAGCCTCTGTAGTGCAGGCGCATGCCCCTGCAGGGGGCACAGCAGCCATAAACTTCTTCACACAGACCCCTGAAGAGCTTCGTGCCTCTCTAAAGGAAGACGTCTCCATTTTTCCTGGTGAAAACAAGATCTCTGAAGTATACAGTGGGAAAGCAAGTAGGTAAGTAGATTTCTCTGCTCTTTGAAAGGTTTTATTCATTTATTGGTGGCATTTAAAGTATAATAAATAATGTTCTTTTTATCTGGTCCACAGTAGAATGAGATGTATTTGGATACAAATCAGTTTTGCCATTAAAATCTGACTCTGACATTTTACATGTGGAGAACTGAAATAAACAAGCCCTGTGTACTAATGACTGTGCAGTGCCTTATGTGGGGCTAGAAAGGGCTCAGCATTTACCAGCTCTAGCTGCAGTTTTAAAGGATCTTTTTCTTTTTTCTTTTTTTTTTTTTTTTTTTTTTTTTTTTTTTTTTTTTTTTTTTTGGTTTTTCGAGACAGGGTTTCTCTGTGTAGCCCTGACTGGCCTGGAACTCACTCTGTAGACCAGGCTGGCCTCGAACTCAGAAATCCGTTTAAGGACCTTTTTAATAGGTGTTTCCAGCACCTACATGGCAGCTAACAGCTTTAACCACAGTTCCAGTTGACCCAACACTTTTTCTTGGTCCCTTTGGGCACTGTATACATGTGATACACATATATATCATGCAGGCAAAATACACATACACATAAAGATATAAACCAACCTTTAAAAATGACTATTAACAGCTGGACGTTATGGTGTATGCTTTTAATCCCAGCACTGGAGAAGCAGAGGTAGGTGAATTCCAAGCACTGGAGAAACAGAGGTAGGCAGATCTCTAGGAGTTCCACAGCGTAAGTATAGGACAGCCAGAGCTACACAGAAAAACCCTGTCATAAAAAAAAAAAAAAAAAGACTCACCAGCACGGCCAGCCTGGTGTACAGAGTGAGTTCCAGGACAGCCAGGGCTACACAGAGAAACCCTGTTTCGAAAAACAAACAAACAAAAAAGACTCTTATCTCAGACTTTGAATGGTGGTGCTTCCCTTTAATCCCAGTACTTGGAAGGCAGAGGCAGGAGGGTCTCTGTGAGCTGGAGGTCAGCCTGGTCTATATTGTAAGTTCCAGGACATCTAGGACCATCTCAAAAACAAAAACAAAAACCAAAAAATACCCCCACATAAAGTTAACAAATTTTGTGAAATTTTGTGGTTTACCCGAAGTTTTCAGTTTTACACATCTGAAATGTGTTATAGAAGTTGCCTTTAACTCCAGCAGAGGCAGGTGGATCTTTGTGAATTCAAGGCCAACCTGGTTTATATAGCAAGGTCTAGGACAACCATGACTATATAACAGAGAGACCCTGTCTCAAAACAACACAACAACAGAAAACAGAGAAAAAGAAAATTAGGAGACTCAGGGCCAGTGGGATATTCTTGGGTAAAGGAGCTTGCCATGCAGGCTTTTAGGACCAGAGTTCTGTCTTGAAGGAGAGAACTGACTCTGCAGAGCTGTCCTCTGACCTCTAGGTGTACACTGTGACACACATACATCATGTATGTACACAGAATAAAAAAAGATACATAAATGAGAGAATAAATAAAAAAGTTAAGGAAGAGAAATTTGCAGTTGGAGAAGGAGTTTAAGAGAGCTTGCTGCTGTTACAGAGGACCTGAGTTCAGTTCCCAGAGCTCACACAGTGGCTGACAGTGGCCTGGAACTCCAAGTGTACGATACTGATATTTTCTTCTAGCCTCTACAGGAACTAGATATACATGTGGTACACAGACATACGTGCAGGCAAAATGTTCATATATATTAACATCTTTCACTTTTTTTTAAAGATTTATTTATTTATTTTATGTATATGAGTACACTTTAGCTATCTTCAGACACAGCAGAAGAGGGCATTAGATCCTATTACAAATGGTTTCGAGCCACCATGTGGTTGCTGGAATTGAATTCAGTCAGTGCTCTTAACCACAGAGCCATCTCTCCAGTCCCAGTCTTTCACTTTTAAATCTTCTGTGCACTGGTGTTTTCCCTGCACATATGAGTGTATAACACTGTTGGGTCCCCTGGAACTAGAGTGAGCTAGACAGGTGTGAGCTGCCATGTGGGTGCTGGGAATTGAATACAGGTCCTTTGGAAGAGCAGAGTGCTCTTAATTGCTGAGCCATCTCTCTAGCTCCAATAAAAATAAGTCTTAAAAAAATAAGATATTTAGGAAAATCAATAAAACATCATTTTTGTTTTGTTGTTTTAAGTCAGAGTCTCTATATAACCCTGCTGTCCCACAACATGCTGTGTAGACCAGCTTGCCCTCAAACCTACAGAGATCTGCCAAGTGCTGGAACACGGGGTGCACCACTGCATCAGCCCCCTTTTATTAGCAGAAAAACAAAGTCCTGCCCACTGAAGCACTAGGTAGTATGCTGACTTTTGTAGGTAAATGATGGCTTTGGAAGGAAGTAATTTTATTTTTTGTCTTTTTAAGTAGTAAGTCTATAACGTCATGGGCACAAAAGCTGAAGCAGAACCAGCCAAAGCAAGCGCATACAGAAGATGACTGCTCAAGACCTAAGCCAGGGAGTGAGCTAAACTGGAAGCCTCCAGTTGAAACAGTAGGTGACAAGTGGTTCTTTGGGCATGCCTTGGCTCCTGTTGGCTACACTGAGATTACTGCGTTTTTGCTTACTTGTTTATTTGCATTTTCTTAAAAAAAGACTTAACTTGATTTTGAGTGTATGAGTATTTGCTTGCATGCTTGTGTGTCTACCTTATGCATGCAGTGATGCTGGAGGCCAGAAGAGGGCATCGGATCCTGTGGAATTACTGTGGTTGTAAGCTACCATGTGGCTGCTGGGAACCAAGCCCCAGTCCTCTGCAAGAATAGATGGTGCTATTAGCTGCTGAGCGGGTGTTTTTCTTTGAGCTTCGCAGATCTTTCTTTCTCAGGATTGACTGCCATTTGCTAGAAATCCAGCCTCTGTAGTAGGCTGGAAATGAGAGATAATGAAGGACAGAATTGCACAAAAATGAAGAAGGAGAGACGGGTAAGAGTGGTGGCTTCTCTTCCAGAGGACCTGAGTTCAGTTCTCACCACCCAGGAACAAGCATAGCAGTACAGGTACAGGCATCTGAAGCCCTAGCCTGACCTCCGAAGGCACCGTCCCCACACACATAGGCATGCATGAAGGTAAAGCGTACGTATGCATGCAATTAAAATATTTATGGAGCATTTATTCTTTCTTTTTTTTTTTTTTTTTTTTTTTTTTTTTTTTTTTTTTGAGACAGGGTTTCTCTGTGTAGCCCTGGTTGTCCTGGAACTCACTCTGTAGACCAAGCTGGCCTCGAACTCAGAAATCCTCCTGCCTCTGCCTCCCAAGGGCTGGGATTAAAGGTGTGCCACCAGTGCTGTGCTATTCTCTTAATGTTTACATTTAGCAAGAAAGTGATCAATTAAAAAAAAAGAAAGAGTGATCATTAAAAAAAAACCAAAAAACTTTGAGAGTATAGCTCGGTGGTTGAGTATCTGTCTGACGTGCACATGCGCCCCTGGGTCTGGCCCCAGCATCACAGCATAGAGCTTGAAGTAGTATTTATATAGATAAGTGTGTGTGTGTATAGATAGATATAGATATATAAAATGCGGCAACAACTAGTGCCATATGTGCCAAGCACTATCTTAAGATTGTGAAAATGTGAATAATTATGATTTTATAATTTGAGTTCTAAGTTTGTAGATAATAGATTAATTTTTTCCTTGTGACTAAGTTTGCCATATGACCCTGGCAACCTCCACCTCTTGCCTGTCAGCCCCCTGAATAACAGGGATTGTGGTAGAATGTCACCATGCTTTGTAAGAATAAATGTTTACACTCTATGCGGAACTTTTGCTAACACAGCAACTCTGTTCAGGCAGAAAGTTCCAGTACGTGTGTGTTCCTGCCATGGCCTATACTGTAATGGGACAGCATACTACTTACTTAGTGTCATACATAGAGGTTCCAAAATCAGGCCTTTATTAAGCTGAGCATGGTCCATTATCCTAGGAAAAACTTTGAATTAAAAGGTTGTAAGACTTCCTCAGTTTTTAAATTTGTTTGAGTTTATTTAATTTCCTTACTTTTTATTCTAATGTGGGTGTGCATGTTAAGCCGGCATGTGGAAGTCAGTGTATGAGAGTCGGGCTGGAGAGTGAACTCAGACTGTCAGGCAAGCCATTGAGCACATGTACCCCCTGCCCCCAGCCATCTCACTGTTCTTTCCCTCAGCCTTTTAAAATTTTTATTTTTCATTTGTAGTTTTTTGAGGCAGGGTTTCTCTATATAGCCCTGGCTGGCTGAAAATTACTATGTATACCAGGCAGGCTTAGAACTCACAGTGATCCACCTGCCTCTGCTTTTGAGTGCTGGGATTAAAGGGATTCACCACCATGCTGAGCTTCCCTCAGACTTTTAAAGAAACTGCTTCTTTTTCTTTTAGTAGTGTCTTTCCACCCCTCTACCCCCTTTTTTAGGTAGACTCTCACACTGTAGTCCAGGTGGCATTGAGACTGATCCTCTTGCCTCAGTGTCTCAGATAGGGAGATTACAGAAGTGAGCTCCTACACATGGAACCCCAGTTGGTGTTGAAGATGAAGGAGGTGGAAGTCCATGAAGCTTCGTGACCTCAAAGGCTTCTGAGGCCTGGGAAGCCTGTGTTGGGGTACAATCTGGAAAGGTCCATTCATGTCCTGGGGGGTGGGTCTCTTATTCTGTTTTTGTTTTTGTTTTTTTGGTTTTTCAAGACAGGGTTTCTCTGTGTAGCCCTGGCTGTCCTGGAACTCACTCTGTAGACCAGGCTGGCCTTGAACTCAGAAATCCACCTGCCTCTGCCCCCCAAGTGCTGGGATTAAAGGCGTGTGCCACCACCGCCCGGCGGGACTCTTATTCTGAACTATTTCCCCATCAATAGTGGGATGTCATTTTTGGAACAATAGTCTGAAACTAATTGTAGATTGGGGCAAAAATTGCTATTTTCTTTGTAGTTGTTTGGCATAAAGGAAACATGGTCTCCTTCCTATATAATAGTTTCTTCTGTTTTATTTATTGATTTTTTTTTTAAAGATTTATTTATTTATTATACGAAAGTACATTGTAGCTGTCTTCAGATACACTAGAGGGCATCACATCTCGTTACGGATGGTTGTGAGCCACCATGTGATTGCTGGGATTTAAACTCAGGACCTTAGGAAGAGCAGTCAGTGCTCTTAACCGCTGAGCCATCTCTCCAGCCTGTTTCTTCTGTTTTATAAAACTTAATACTTAAATGCTGTCTCATCCCTCACCCACCCCACCCCCTCACCACCACAGAGACAGGGTCTCCCTACGTAGATCAGGCTGCCTCTGCCTTCTGAGTTCTAGGGTTCCATGGGTACACAAGCCCTGTAGCATGCCTACTTCCCCCCCTTTTCTGTGTGTGCACATACAGAATGTCTGTCTACTGCCACACCTTCACCCTAAGACTTCTCTGCTTCTGGTTTGTGGTTTTACTCCTAGTGGAGTCAGTGGGTTCTTGTAGACAACTGTGGTTGTGACTCACGCTGTATTTGATGTTGCCTCATGGTTCCCAAACTTGGCTGCAAGTTGGAGTCATCTGAACTTTAAAAGTATATCCAGACTGGCTGCTTCTGGTAGGTGTTCTGACTGCTAATGGTGGGGCTACCTGTAGATAGGAGCGTTAGAGTTGTGGGCATCAGTGTGAGGGCCTCTTAGAGGTTCCTGGGTGGATTAGTGGTATGGCGTGTCTGGAGCAGCAGCTTTTTTTTGTTTTGTTTTGTTTTTTGTTGTTTTCAAGAGAGGGTTTCTATGTGTAGCCCTGGCTGTCCTGGAACTCACTCTGTAGACCAGGCTGGCCTCGAACTCAG